>NW_011494948.1:4093590-4119999 GCF_000754665.1 Bison bison bison | reverse complement strand
AAAGTACTCTGCTGCTGCTACTGCTAAGTCACCTCAGTCATGTCCGACTCTGTGCGACCCCATAGACGGTAGCCACCAGGCTCCCCCATCCCCGGGATTCTCCAGGCAGGAACACTGGAGTGGGTTGCCATTTCCTTCTCCAGTGCATGAAAGTGAGAAGTGAAAGTGAAGTCGCTCAGTCATGTCCGACTCTAGTGACCCCATGGACTGCAGCCCACCAGGCTCCTCCATCCATGGGATTTTCCAGGCAAGAGTACTGGAGTGGGGTGCCATTGCCTTCTCCATAAAAGTACTCTAGAAGGAATCAATAGCAGAATATCTGAAGCAGAAGAATGTATCAGTGAGCTGGAAGATAAAATGGTGGAAATAACTTCTGAAGAGCAGAATAAAGTAAAAAGAATGAAAAGAACTGAGGATAGTCTCAGAGACCCCTGGGACAATATCAAACACATTGACATTTGAATTATAGGGGTCCCAGAAGAAGAAGAGAAAAAGAAAGGGTATGAGAAAATTTTTGAAGAGGTTATAGTTGAAAATTTCCCAAACATGGAAGGGAAATCATCGAATTCAAGAGGCACAAAGAGTCCCATGCAGGATAAACCCAAGGAGAAACATGGCAAGACACATACGAATCAGACTAACAAAGACTAAACACAAAGAAAAAATATTAAAAGCAGTAAGGGAGAAGCAACAAGTAAGATACAAGGGAAACCCCATACACTTAACAGCTGACCTTTCAGCACAAACTCTACAGGTCAGAAGGGAGTGGCTGGATATATTTAAATTACTGAAAGGGAAAAATCTACAACCAGGATTACTGTACCCAGCAAGGATCTAATTCCAAATTGATGGAGAAATAAAAAGCTTGTCAGACTAGCGAAGGTTTTTAGACTGGGAATTTTGCTAAGTCTGCTCATAACTTTCCTTACACCTGAAGTTCACACAACTTTCCTTTTAGGTGTTGGTTCACAATCTTGACTGCAGTCAGAATTTTCATGCAGCTAAAACATACAGAAACCCTACTTATGTGCAGTTTTGTATGCCACAAAGATTCCAATTCAATTTTTTTTTGCTGCCAGTGTTTTTAAAGACTGTCAATTAATTCTAAAATATAGCTAGATTTGAGAACTATAGCTTTGAGACATTTCTTATCTAACATTATTTATGTGCTACAAAATCTTAATATCATTTAAATTGGGGTTTCTTGGAGAGGCTATTTAGAATATAATAGAATAATAAATAAGTTCCCTGGGTTTTATAGATGAAGCTGAAGGCTCATCTTGTGTAAGTGACTTACACAGGGTGGAAAAGGAGCACTGATGCTTTTCAGTTAAAACTATTTTAAGCATAGTCCAAATGGGAAATTCTGTATTGAGCAATTAAAATTCATTCTCAAAAAGTTTCAGTGTCTTCTATGAGTCTTACTGTGCTAAGGCAGTTAACTTAATAACTAATCCTATAAGATAATTGCTTAATCTTCCACTTTAGACATTCCAAACATTAAGTAAGTTCCCTAAATTGTGGAGCCAGTGAGTGGTGGAGTCAGGATTCAAATCCAATTTTACTAGATTGGAAGACTGCTTCCATAGGCTTACCTAATATCTTCTCATATTCCTAAAATTACCTTTTGGTTAATTAGCTAATTCATTCAGACTTTTCTCAAAAGTGTGTCTTTGCAACTTTTTGATTATTTTACATGCTTCAGGCCCCAGTATTTTTAAAATTGTGTGACCATAAAATACTTACTCGGGAGTTTCAAGGGATTAGACAGGTCTGAAATAATTTATATGGCAAATGCAATGGAATGTGATTCTTGTTCTAGAAATTTTCAGGATGTTCACTTAAAAAAATCTTTTGAGTCATTTAAAAATTGTAATTCTGACCTTTAATATGTGTTAAACAGGTTTGTTCAAAATATAATGAGGAAGAATTTTCATGATAGTTGTTTTATTTCAGAGTATTACTAAAGATTTAACATTCTTAATATAAAATAGCAGAACTTGTTACATATGTATAGTTGATGACTAGCTCAGACTAAATTTTGCACATCTATAGAGTCTAAAATTCAACTGGGATCCCATCCAGTTTTTTAAGTATCATAAGTGAAAAAATACATATTCGAATATAAACCATAGTTTAAAACGCCTTTCTTTTCTCCACCACTTTTTCTTTGTGAATAGCTTCATAAGAACTGTTGGAAATTAGGTGAAATTTAGAAATTACAACAAAACAAAGGATACATAGAATGTTGGCTATCTCTTCATTTAACTATTAAGTATGTGAAATATAATTAACAACTTATTTTTTAAAATACCATTACTTCTATGATGCTAAAGCTGAAACTCCAGTACTTTGGCCACCTCATGCAAAGAGTTGACTCATTGGAAAAGACTCTGATGCTGGGAGGTATTGAGGGCAGGAGGAGAAGGGGATGACAGAGGATGAGATGGCTGGATGGCATCACTGACACAATGGACGTGAGTCTGAGTGAACTCTGGGAGTTGGTGATGGACAGGGAGGCCTGGCATGCTGCGATTCATGGGGTCGCAAAGAGTCGGACACGACTGAGAGACTGAACTGACTGAACTGAACTTCAAGATGTAATAAATAAATCTAACTAGAAAAAAAAAAGGATAATGTGTATCAACATTGACCTTATAATTAATTTAGCACGTAAACCACAATTTTCTTTAAAATATACATTTCAAGGTATAATTTTAATCATTTTTTATATCTTGATTTGATATATTTTCAGATGTTTCAGGCAGTTCTTATTCATTCTTCACAGTGTTCCTTTAGTAGTTTGCATTTAACCTAATACTTTTGGTAAAGAATCTGCCTGCAGTGCAAGAGAACTGGTTCTGATCCCTGGTTCAGGAAGATACCCTGGAGAAGGAAATGGCAACCCACTCCAGTATCCTTGTCTGGAAAATCTCATGGACAGAGGAGCCTGGTGTGTTGCAGTCCATAGGGTCACAAAAAGTCGGCCACGACTGAGCGACTAACACAACTTAAGGACTTAAATACATATAAATGTGTGTATATCTATATCATTTTGTGTATTTCTATATCCCCATTCAGAATTGCTTTTCCAGTTTTTGTTGGTCCCATTGGGTCAGGGAACAGGGTCATCCTAAGAATTGTGAGAGTGCCATTAAAAATATTCATTGAAATATGTATAATATCATATATGAAACAAGTCACCAGTCCAGGTTTGATGCAAGATACTGGATGCTTGGGGCTGGTGCACTGGGACGACCCAGAGGGATGGTATGGGGAGGGAGGAGGAAGAAGGGTTCAGCATGGGGAACACATGTATACCTGTGACAGATTCATTTTGATATATGGCAAAACCAATACAATATTGTAAAGTTAAATAAAATAAAATTTAAAAAATAAATAAATAAAAAATTTTTAAAAAGATAAATAAAATTTGGAAAAAAATTGAAATAAAATTTGAAGCATGGTAAAAACTTACCAAGGTTAAAAGTAAAAAACCTCATTTGATAACTACAGCTTAATTTTAAAACACTATATTAATGATATGTATTGATCATTTATGTCAGGCATTATTCTACGTACTTTACAAATAAATATTCCTTAAAAAGCAAAAAAAAAAAAAAAATTAACCAAATAAGAAAACACTTAATAAAATGCTTAGTATATAATATAAGAAAATTAGTATGTAATAGGAGACCCAGGATTTTTAAAACCATGTTTAGAATGAAATATATGATTAGCAAAAGGATTTTCGATGATAACAAATTCACACTGGACTTCAGAAGATGATAAATGTATACAGGTGATGATAAGAGGACTTTTCTAGAAAAGAGCATAGGAATAATATTATGAGCATGTCAAATCAAGAAACCTCATAGTATATTACTCACACTTCTTGATTCCAGCTTTTGAGATTACTTTTATTTTTCTCAAGTTTTGGAATTTGTGAGTGTGTGTTTTCAGAGAAAAGACATCTTTCCTTAGTTTCACATCTTTCCTACCAACTAGTGCAGTGTCTACACATTCTGGGCACCTAGTAAATAGTTTCTGATGCCTAATGAAGATTGACCAGTCACTTTTAACTAGCTTGAGTAAGACCTTGATATCATCTGCCAGCAAAAGAGCTTGATAATATTTGGTAGGCTTACTCAGTGAGAGGACCAACATGATATTGGGGAAGGAATATATATCAGGAAGGAAGACAATAGCAAGGAAAGAACAAGAAAAAATGAACACGAGATCAGGTAGGAAATTTTGCAACTAAGTCCTACAGACTGGGAAGGGACTAAGGGCAAAATGTTGACATTCATTTGTTTTATTTCTTAAATAATTAAACTATTATATCAATTAGAATTTTAAATCATATCTGTTTTCATGAAGCCTATGCCTGTTTTTACTGTCTTTTCTGTATTACAAAAAATCAATTAAGCCTTAGTATATGTGGATGATCATGCACCCTTAATGTAATCTTATTTGTGTCCTCACTACTGACCAGAGTGGAGGAGAAAATTGGGGGATCGTAAGAATAATGAATAAAGCTGAAACTCCAGTACTTTGGCCACCTCATGCGAAGAGTTGACTCATTGGAAAAGACTCTGATGCTGGGAGGGATTGTGGGCAGGAGGAGAAGGGGATGTCAGAGGATGAGATGGCTGGATGGCATCACTGACTCGATGGACGTGAGTCTGAGTGAACTCCGGGAGGCCTGGCATGCTGCGAATTATCAGGTCGCAAAGAGTCAGACAGGACTGAGTGACTGAACTGAACTGAACTGAAGAATAATGACTGATGATCAAAAGAGAAGTGAAGACTGAAGCAGAGAGTTACAGTAAACAACTTTTTAGATATGTTGAGATAAGATGCAAATTGACATATCTTCAAACCTAAATTTTGGCATAAAAATGATAATATATTAGAATCAGTAGTAAGCCTTACACTATTTTGAAAAATTATAGTTTTGCTTATATTCTAACAGAAAAGTGTAAAACCAATATCAGTGTTTTTTTAATTTCTTAAAGCAGTTTGAAAGCAGTAAAACATACACTTACACACACACACACACACACACACACCATAAACAACCATTTCCCTTCTACAATGGGATCTTAATTGGAATCTGGTAACTGCACAAATCAGATGAAGTCAGAGTAGTGTGATTACAGAGGAGTTGCAGCCTCTTAACTCTGCTGACCTCAAGCTGTCCCTGAGGGCTTCTTGAGATACTGCATCTGTACACAGGTCTCCCAGGAAGCTGGGAAAACCTGCATTTTCATATTAAGGCTATACTAGATTATTCTATCTACTTTGTACCAGCAAAACAAAAATCTCATGTGGGAGATAAAAAGTGTGTTATAATTATTTTCTCATACACATTTTCTAATAACTTTCATGATATCTGTGTCTAGGGGCTACCTAGGGAACAAAGTGCCCCTTTTAGATTCCTATAAAGCACTTTGCCTGAGGACCAGATGCCAGAATCTCCTTGGAGAGAGATGTAGATTTCACTTAACTCTTATGTAGGTGATTCAAAGATTGAGCTAATATATACAAAGTACAGAAATATCAAGAAAGAGTGTATTTTAGTGCAATCATGAGGGTTTTCCTAATGCAGAGATGGAATCTACTGTACAGTGTGACTAAGGAATATGAAACCAGGGTGACACAATCCCAGTTCAATCGCTCAGTCCTGTCTGACTCTTTGTGACCCATGGGCTGTAGCACATCAGGCTTTCCTGTCCATCACCAATTCCTGGAGCCTACTCAAACTCATGTCCATCACATCGATGATGCCACCCAACCGTCTCATCCTCTGTCATCCCCTTCTCCTCCCACCTTCAACCTTTCCCAGAATCAGGATCTTTTCCAGTGAGTCGGTTCTTCACATCAGGTGGCCAAAGTATTGGACTTTCAGCTTCAGCATCAGTCCTTCCATTGAATATTCAGGACTGATTTCCTTTAGGATGGACTGGTTGGATCTTGTAGTCCAAGGGACACTCAAGAGTCTTCTCCAACACCACAGCTCAAAAGCATCAGTTTTTCAGTGCTCAGCTTTCTTTATAGTCCAACTCTCACATCCATACGTGACTACTGGAAAAACCATAGCTTTGACTAGATGGATCTTTCTAGGTAAAATGATGCAATACTGGGCCACAGTAGTTTTAGTTCTAATAGAATTATGCTCCCTTCCCATTTCCCATTTTATATCCACTGTGTAACACAGGTCTTTGCATAGAGGAGACACAACAAATGATGTGAAGTTCAATTAAAAGTCATATATCCCTTTCTTACACATTACTTGCTCAGTCATGTCTGACTCTTTGCTACTCCATGGACTGTAGCCCCCCAAGCTCCTCTGTCCATGGAATTTTCCAGCCAAGAATACTGGGGTGGGTTGCCCTGCCCTCCTCCAAGGATCTTCCCGACCCAGGGATTGAATCCACATTTCTTATATCTCCTGCTCTGACAGATGGAAGGATTCTTTACCACTAGCACCACCTGGGAAACGTTATGGAGAAAAACACCCTCTTTATAAATTACATTATTTCCCCATAACTTTAAAAGGATGAGAAGATACAAGTGCATCTCACCTTTAAAAATAAATAGACTCTTAAAATTTTGGAGAAATAATGTTTTGCAAACCTATTAATTTAAATAATGCCACTTTTGGAAAAGTTAGTCAGACTTCGTGTTTGAATATAGTTGAGTAAGGGGATTATGATGGAACAGGTCTTATCCTACAAGTCCTGTGCACCTTTACTTATAGAGTTCTATTTTAAATAATCTTATACAATACCCATTCTTTCATTTTATTGTGGCTGAAAGAAAAAACATCTAATAAGGTCATTAAAATCATCTGCTTTTATATTCATTGTACAAAATTACCTTTTGCCTGTGTGTGTAGGTTGTTGTGAAACTATTTTAAAAGTTCTTTTCAATTTATTTTTCTCAAAGGTTAAAATGTTCTGTATAAGAAATATAAAGTTTTTGAGACAGAAAATTTCTGGAAACCATTATTACATAATTTGACCACAAAAAGATTGCTAGGACAATTTAACTGAAGTTCAGTTGTTTAGGGAAGTGAGAATCATCTGCAGTTTAAGTTAGTAAAATTCATAAGTATGCTTGCTTGTGTGGTCAATCCTTTTCAGGATGCATTACCATCCCAATTTTGGTTCAAGTATCAGGATCAAAGATCACACACACACACACACACACACACACACACACACTCATACACTCCAAGAGGATTTGAAAAAATACATTTCATTTCTTATATAATGAGGCTTTCAAGGTGGATCAAGTTGGCCCCAATATTGGCCCCAAAGTGGCTTGGGAGAACAAGTAAAGGATATGGACTTGGGTTTTTGTGGTGGTTAGGTAATGGGACCAAAAAAGGAGCATCCAAGCCTTTCCTTTCTGTTTGCCCAAATTTGGGAAGAAGGGCAAGAGAGAGTGGTGAAGCTTTAAGCTGACAGCTGTAAACATCAAAAGATGGAGTTGACTCTTTATTATACTTTCTCTGATCTTTATTAAAATGAGTAAAACTGAGACTTGTTTCTACTTAAGTTCTTGGCCCTAAAACTCTCAGAAGTTTGTTCTGATTGTTCATTCTGGAAAGATAAAGAAAATCTCAGAGTAGAGATCTATCAGTAATTATATCACAAGCAGTTTAGGATCAGGGAAATAACATTAAGCCAAGTCAGATAGCAGAACATACACAAGAGCCAGGAGATTTTACCTCCCATTATGATCATAATATTAGCTAGTATGTGTTGAACATTCTTTATCAGACACTCAGTTAACTGTTTCTTTGAGTATCTCATTCAAACTTTTAACAATCTCATATGTTAAGTTCTAGGACTATTTTGAATCTACAGTTGAGGAAAGTTGTATTTAGAGAAGCAAAGAGATTTTTTTCAAGTGCATAGCTAGTGGAAGGTTCAGGCTGGCCTAAGATTAATGCTATTAATCACTGTACTTTTCTGCTTCCTGAAATTCTTAATTCTGATGGAAAATTAGGAAAATAAATAAGAAGCATGAATTTTATGGTAAAAGCATGAGACTGTGTAAACCTTAAAAAAATTTTTTTGAGTGTGCATTTTAAGACTGAAGGCTGTAATCAAGTTAATTTGCTCTAAAGAACTAATAGAATTAATTATGGAAATACTTTGCTTAAAAGTTCTGGGACAGTGAAACTGGAGCCGATTATACAGAGTGAAGTAAGTCTGAAAGAAAAACACCAAATCAGTATATTAACTCATATATATGGAATTTAGAAAGATGGTAACGTTGACCCTATATCCAAGACAGCAAAAGAGACACAGATGTAAAGAACAGACTTTTGGACTCTGTGGGAGAAGGCGAGGGTGGGACAATTTGAGAGAATAGCATTGAAACATGTATATTACCATATGTGAAATAGATTGCCAGTCCAGGTTCGATGCATGAGACAGAGCACTCAGGGCCATTGCACTGGGATGACCCTGAGGGATGGGATGGGAAGTGACGTAGGAAGAGAGTTCAGGATGGGGGAAACATCTACACCCATGACTGATTCATGTCAATGTATAGCAAAAACCACTATAATATTGTAAAGTAATTAGCCTCCAATTAAAATAAATTAATTAATTTTTTAAAAAATTTCTGGGACATATGCCAAAATCCAGTTTTAAAATGAGAATTCTTTGTATATTATATTGTTCAGTCTGTTTATAATCCAAGGCTTTGTTGATTTTTAATATTTAAATAAGCTACTCCAGTGGTCAGGTTTATAAAACTTAAGAGTGGCATTGCAGGAGATAGTGAAATCTAGGTCAGTTATAAAAGAAGTAGCAGCACAGTGAAACTGAAATCTTTGAAGGGTACCCGATTGGTGGGTATCCCTCTGCTACTTCCTTTCCTTCTCTTCCCGTCCTTTCCATGTACCATACTGAAAGAATCAAGGGTGATACAATTTGGTTACTTTTGATTCTACCGTATATCAGTGATACGTTCTTATTTTACATTTAAATTCTGATAAAACCGCACTTTGTGCCCTCCATGAAAAAGGGAGACATGGTCCTCTGGTCAACAGCTCTAACTTGTGACCCCTCCCACCACCTTCTCCCTACCAACCCTGAAATGATTAGGCCTGCCACCCTTCCAACCATGAGTTTACTTTATTTTCTAGGCATATGCCAAATGAAATTCATGTGCTTTTCATTCAATTCAGTATATATATGATATCCAAGAGTGAATTTTATAGGCTTACAATTCAGACCTTTATCTGCTATGACTTTTTATATTAGATTATGGAAGTACCTAGGGGCTAATGCAATGAATGTGTCTAAAGATTTGTTGCATAGATGAATTTTTTACAGTAATTTTAATGACTTTGTCTTGATTTACCAAGATACTCTGCATAGTGAGATATCAAATGGCTGGATTAGTTATCATTTCACCTGTGTTCTCTTTTAATGAGAAAATTACCTACTCTTTTCTTGCCTTGTCCTTGGGGGTAAGTGGCAGAGGCGTCAAAGGAAGGAAGGAAAGTACAGGATTGTGCATCTGGGTCATGTAGTTGTTAATGAGCTGAACGCATGGCATTTCCCAAAGAAAATTAAATATGCAAATGAAAGCAATGGCTGAGTTAAGGCCTTTCCATGTGTTTAACTTGAAATCCTCTGTAGGAATTATGTTTTTCTTTTTTTGGTTGAAGTATAGTTAATTTTCAGTGCTCTGTTAGTTTCACAGCATTGCATGATATTGAGTATAGTTCCCTGTGCTATATAAATTATTTTTCAATTACCATTTTATAATATTAACCATTCTCAATTGTTACTGCCCACTGTCATTGCTGTAAATTATTATTTGGAATTTTAGGAACCCTAAAAGGCCTGTGCTAATCATTGGTAAAAGGTTACTAGTGTCCAAATGAAATGGGGGGAGGGGCGAGATAACTATACATTTGTCAAATGTTGGCAAACATGTTCAGCTTTACAGCATAAGAGACAAAATAAGCCACTTACTCACTTAATCAAAAGTACTCCAATTTACAGTGGCTCCAAAGCCCCTCATGCTATATTGATTTTTAGGTTCTCTTCTCTCATTATAGTATCCTTGAGAAATTTTTTTTTTCACTTGGGCTATCTCAAACATGTCATGTTCTACCACTGGCTTTGTCGTTTCCTGCCTCCAAATCACACCTCTCTGGTTCATTAAAGGGACACTTTAATGCTTCTACCAATCGTCTCCTGCAATTCTGGGATGGGCAACCTTGACCTAAGTACTAGCAGATGTTACTACCTCTACGTGACCTTGAAGGATAGGGAGGGGAAGCTGCCTTCCTCTTTGACAGTCTATTCCAGTATTGGAATAGAATCTTGTCTTCACTCATTCCACAAACCAAACATAACACTCTTTATTATAAATAGCAGATTATAATACCATTTATGGAGTACTTAACATGTTTAAGCAATAAGATATAGTCTTCAAATAAACTTATAAATACATTAATTCTCTTTTTAACCAAGGACAGAAGTCAGTTTCAAATAAGTTAAAATGTCTAAAGATTTCTTGCTTGAAAATAGTATTCCAATTCAGGGCCACTTCTAATCCATATGATGGCTTTGTACAAATAAGGGAGAAGAAAATGAACTCCTTTTACTTAAGACCCTTCCACCTTTCAAAATAATTACAGAATATGAAAATATGTTTAAAAAGAAAGATACTTGACTGCCACCTGCAGGAAAGTGTTGTTTTCTACACATCTGTGATGGCAAGAACTTAAGTGGTGTCTTAGATGTGTTGTCCTTGTGATGTTAAGAATCTGTCCAAACGTGTATAACAGCACTTTTGGAATATGAAAACAAGTTCTCTGGGTTAACAGTCCTTCTGATTAACTGTGCTATAAACTCAGAAATATCTAAGCAAGACATAGTCACATTGTACATGTAAATGATTGAAATTCTTCAATGTTTTCTGCCCCCATCCTCTGTCACTATAATCACACTTGTGTCCCGGTCCACCATGGTTACTCCTGGGTGCACATTTCCATTGTTGATGTCCTTCTGAACATCTTAAGGACAGAAAGAATTTCAAACAAAGGGATGACAAAGTATATGGATTTGTGGAAGAATTAAATGGAATATATATTTTTTGAAACTCAGCACAAAACAAGAGAAAAGAAACAGAAAGTCAAATTCCATTGTTTCTTAAGCTATTGGACTCTTGTTACTATGAACTGCACCATATGAAGACAGAAGATTCCCAAAAAGTAGTTGAAGATAAGCCTGATACTCAGTCAGTTTGGTGTTCTGTTTGTTTGTGCTTCTTTCAGAGCCTCACTTGTTAGCTAACTTAACAATAAATTTAAGTCATATTAGTTCAAATTAATTCTTTTTTTTTTTAAGTTGAAGAGTGTTTGTGGACTGATGGTCACGAGAAACTACTTTGGAAATATTACTTTTGAGGCACTATATTTAGTGACTGCAGCCACCAAACAATTCAGTCCCATGTTAACTGTGACCCTTGTCCTCAGTAGAGATCCCATTTGCATTTCTCCCAATCCTGTATGTAAAACCTATTAATAAATAGCTAAAATGCATTTCTGTCTGAAATGATCAAATGCTAATGTGACAGACATGCTATTCATTTTTATTCCACCTTGTTCCCTTTGACTGGAACAAGTAGAAGTTGAGTAAAACTTTATAGGCCAACTAGTAGCGAGTGTTTTCATTTTACAGTTGAAGGAACAGAAACTCACAGACATTAAGTGAATTTCTCAAGTTTGAACTTTATTTAGGGAGACACAATCAGAAGTAGAACATTTGTCTCGTGACTAAAAGCGTAAGGATTTTTTATTATATTACTTAGCTATTGCTATACTCAGTCATCTAGAAAATTTTTGTTTTTTTTTAAAAGGAGCAGAATAACTCCCCTGTATACCAACAAGTTCTGTTCACAGATGATATTTGTTAAGTCCAAATTGTTTGTAAGTCCAACGAAGTTAGCCTAGGACCCTACTAACACAAGTGGCTGTATAGTTGTTCAGTCACTAAGTTGTGTCCAACTCTCTGCCAGCACATAGACTGCAGCAGGCCAGGCCTCCCTGTCCTTTACTGTCTCCTGGAGTCTGCTCAAACTCATGTCCATTGTGTTGATGATGCCATCCAACCACCTCTTCCTCCTTCTCCCCCTTCTCTTCCTGCTTTCTATCTTTCTCAGTATCAGGGTCTTTTCCAATGAGTTACCTCTTTGCATCACATGGCCAAAGTATTAGAGCTTCAGGTTCAGCTTCAGCATCAGTCCTTCCAATGAATATTCAGGACTGATTTCCTTTAGGATTGACAAGTTTGATTCACTTGCAGTCCAAGGGACTCTTAAGTGTCTTCTCCATACCTACAGCCCCAAAGCATCAATTCTTCGGTGCTCAGCCTTCTTTATGGTCCAACTCTCACATCTGTACATGACTACTGGAAAAACCATAGCTTTGACTATACAGACCTTTGTCAACAAAGTGATATCTCTGCTTTTTAATACACTGTCTAGGTTTATCACAGCTTTCCTTCCAAGGAGAATGTGTCTTTTAATTTCCTGGCTGTAGTCAGTATTCACAGTGGTTTTGGAGACCAAGGAAATAAAATCTGTCACTGTTTCCATTTCTTCCCTACCTATTTGTCATGAAATGATAGCAATGGATGCCATGATTTTAGTTTTTTGAGTGCTGAGTTTTAAGCCATTTTTCACTCTCTTCTTTCACTCTCATCAAAAGGCTCTTTAGTTCTTCACTTTCTGCCATTAGAGTAGTATCATCTGCATATCTGAGATTGTTGATATTTCTCTGGGCAGTCTTGATTTCAGCTTATGATTCATCCAGCCTGGCTTGTCATATGATGTACTCTATATATTAGTTAAATAAGCAAGGTGACAATATACAACCTTAACAAACTCCTTTCCCAATTTTGAACCAGTCTGTTGTTCCTTATCAGGTTCTAACTGTTGCTTCTTGACCCGCATACAGGTTTCTCAGGAGACAGGTAAAGTGTTCTGGTATTCCCAACTCTTTTAGGATTTTCCACAGTTTGCGGTAATCCATACAGCCAAAGGCTTTAGTATACTCAATGAAGCAGAGGTAGATATTTTTCTGAAATGCCCTTGTTTTTCTATGATCCATCAGATACTGGCAATTTGATCTCTGGTTCTTCTGCCTATTCTAAATCCAGTTCCTACATCTGGAAGTTCACTTACTGCTGAAGCCTAGCTTGAAGGATTTGAGCATTACCTTGCTAGCATGTGAAATTATGTGGTGGTTTGAACATTCTTTGGCATTGCCTTTCTTTGGGATTAGAAAGAAAACTGACCTTTTCCAGTCCTGTGGCCTGTGAACTTCCACAGAACTGAAGGAAACAGAGACTCTTGAAGTGCACAAACAAAACCTTGTCCATACCAGTACCCAGGGGAAAGGAGCAATGAGCCCATAGAAGACTGAGCCAGACCTGCCTGTGAATGTTTGAGGGTCTCTTGTTGAGGTGCGGGTCAACTTGGTCTGCCATCGTGACAGGGGCACTGGCAGCAACAGTGCTGGGAGATTCATATGGGTATAAGTCCTCTTGGAGGTTGCCAATAGCCCCACCATAGATCCTGTAGAGTCCAAGACTGGGTGGCCTCAGGCCAAACAACTAATAGAGGGAGCACAGCCCACCCCTCAGCAGACAGTTGGATTAAAGATTTACTGAGCATGGCTCTGTCCACCAGAATAGGACCCAGTTTTCCCCACAGCTAGTCCCTCCCATCAGGAAGCTTGCACAAGCCTCTCAGCCTCATCCAAAGAGGGCAGAGAGAAGAAGCAAGAACTACAATCCCACAGACACCAGAATGAAAATCACAGTCACAGAAAGCTGATCACATAGATCACAGCCTTTTTGTGGCAAGGAGGCTTGCATAATTCAATGAAGCTATGGCAAAACATGATCCACTGGAGAAGGGAATGGTAAACCACTCCAGTATTCTTGCCTCAAGAACCCCATGAACAATATGAAATGGTTATACAGTACTGTACTGTACTAAGTTTATAATGCTTTTCATACAAATAATAGATATAAAGCAAACACACACACAAAATAAGCATTTTTAATCTTACAGCACAGTACCCGGAAAAGTACAGTAGTATAGTATAACAGCTGGCATCCAGGAGCTGGCATGCAGTGAACAGGCAAGATGAGTTACTGACTGGAGGAAGGAGAGGAGGTGGGAGATGGTAGAGCTGAAGGATTGTCAGCAAGAGAAGACAAAAGGCAAACTGCAGTTTCACTCACTCCTGACATTTATGGAACACACGCTCACGTTTTTGAAAGTTCACAACGTGAAGGTTCTTATGCAGGAGCCTACTGCATGATGTATTTCTAAATAAATAGTGGTAGATCCAATAATTCTCTATTACCTTAATGAAGTATATTGATGTAATTAGCTTAATTATGTTTAACCCTTCATAGTATGCTAACTAGTTTCCTTTATTGATTCTACCAAGGATTTAATCTTGATCATACAAATTCAAACACATATTACAAATCTGAAGCATTTTGTAGCAGTTGAGTACATCATTCTCCTCTTAGTGGTTCTCTGAGCAGATGAGCCATCTGCATTTTGATTAGCTCACTAAAGCGACTTTGTGATGGACCAGGAATCCTGGATTGCACATGACCTTGGTAAAATTCTGATTTGTACCTGGGACCCACAACTGATATGTTTGACAAAATAAAAACATTTCTTTTGCAACAAAATTTTTGGTTTGGACTTCATAAGTATTAATTAGTATTTATCTGCTTTTTTCTTATAATTTTTATCTACTTCTAATAGGTCATATCTCAATTTCTACTGTTGTGTTAAATATAATTTTCTTATAATAAGTAAAGATTCTTAATATTTATTCATTAGACATTAAAATCTAGCATCTACTCTATGATGTGATAGTATGAAGTCTGGAGTTCTATATATTGGTGAAACAAAGAAGGACACTGGTTCTAGAGCTGTATTTGGTCTCAGAAGGGTACCCCCAAGCTTATATCTGTCATAATTCCTTAGTGATAATTCCTTTGTGGAATTCTGTATCATTGTATTATGGGTAAGCCATCTGAAAAGGTATGTTCTTCTCTGAGTATTAGAATTGCAAATTAAAGGAAAACATCTGCACACAAATTGTGCCAATCATCAGAGCATTTCTGAGAAAAGACAATTTTCCTATGGGCTTGCTCATCAAATCTTCCTGAGTATGTTTGACAGTGACATCAGGCATTTTTCATTTCTACTGAATTGAAACAGAATACTGATGGATAACATTTCAATTGCTCACCCCACAGAAGAAAGACATTTATTACAAGTTAAGATAGGAAGATTTCAAAGAATTCTCATGATGTGTGATATTCTCTCTGTTTCTTAACCATTTATTAAAATTTTAAGTAGCCGCCTATTTATATTTAGAGAGAATGTCAAGTTGAATAGCAGCTTACTCGTTACTGGGTCTCAAATGAAAGTAGTAGGTAAACCACTACTTTTGTGAGTTCAAATGCTAGTGGGATTTATCAAACAAAGCAAACAAAGCACTGACACCAGAAACGAAGTCCTAAAAGCTTCACAAGAGCAAAATGTATTACTGTCTCTTGAAAAGAAATACAGCTATTTTTTTCCTAAGCTGTTAAGAAAATATAAATTACATGAAGGATGTAGCATATAAAAGCAATGTGTTCAGCAGCGTACTCTTCTATTTTCAAAAAACAAAACAGTCCACTCCTGGGTATAATCAAAAGATATGAAAAGGTTAGGTCTATACAAAAGTTGTACATAAATGTTTACAGAAGAACTATTCATAATAGCCAAAAAGTCAAAACAATTCAAATATCCGTCAGTATGTGAATGGGTAAAATAAAATGTGGTATATCCATAAAATATAATAATACAAAATGAAGTATTGATGCATATCACAACAAGGAAGAACCACGAAAACCTTAAGCTGAATAAAAGAAGTCAGTCACAAATGACCACATATTATATAATTTATTTTATAGCAAATGTCCAGAATAGGCAAATGAATATATAGAGAAAGTATATTAGATGTTACCTGTGGCTGGAAAAAGTTTAAGGAATAATAGTGGGTCATGCCTAAGACTAAGGCATTTTCTTTTGGAGAGATGAAAATGTTGTAATGTTGATTGTGGTGGGAATATAATAAAATACATTGAATTGTATGCGTTAAATTATTTAATTTTATGGTTCAGTTCAGTTCAGTTGCTCAGTCATGTCCGACTCCTTAAGACACCATGAATCGCAGCATGCCAGGCCTCCCTGTCTATCACCAGCTCCCGGAGTTTACCCAAACTCACATCCATCAAGTCGGTGATGCCATCCAGCCATCTCATCCTCTGTCGTCCCCTTCTCCTCCTGCCCCCAATCCCTCCCAGCATCAGGGTCTTTTCCAATGAGTCAACTCTTCGCATGAGGTGGCCAAAGTACTGGAGTTTCAGCTTCAGCATCAGTCCTTCCAATGAACACCCAGGACTAATCTCCTTCAGAATGGATTGGTTGGATCTCCTTGCAGTCCAAGGGACTCTCAAGAGTCTTCTCCAACACCATAGTTCAAAAGCATCAGTTCTTCAGCGCTCAGCTTCCTTCACAGTTGAACTCTCACATCCATACATGATCACTGGAAAAACCATAGCCTTGACTAGACAGACTTTTGTTGGCAATGTAATGTCTCTGTTTTTTAATATGCTATCTAGGTAGGTCATGGTATGTGGGTTATATATCAATAAAACTGTTATAAAAAACAAACTTAGAAGAATGGAGGCAAAAAACCCCAACAACAACAGCAACAAAAACAGCAATGATAAAACATACAGCATACTACAGAATTATTTCATATAAGGGAAACATTTTAGTTTCTCAGTGTTGGGTAGTGATTGCATTCTAATTTATGAGAAAACATTTAAGATGATATCTATGAATAATTTTTCATTGTTATTTTTGTAAAGTTTAATAATCTTAGAAATATTATATTCTCAGAAGTCATCAAGGTATTCTTCAGTTCAGTTCAGTTCAGTTCAGTTGTTCAGTCGTGTCCGACTCTGCGACCCCATGAATCACAGCACGCCAGGCCTCCCTGTCCATCATCAACTCCCAGAGTTCACTCAGACTCACGTCCGTCAAGTCAGTGATGCCATCCAGCCATCTCATCCTCTGTCGTCCCCTTCTCCTCCTGCCCACAATCCCTCCCAGCATCAGAGTCTTTTCCAGTATTCTTAGATGCTCTTTATATTTTAATTACACTAAAATCAACAGTAGATTAAACATACCTTTTGGTTACTTTTACTAGTTTCAGATAGTTATGACTGATAAAAAATACCAACACAAACTATAAAGACATTGTTTTCCTTCTTAAAACATATATGAATATTTAAAATTATGTTTTAAATGAATTGAAGATAGCTAATACCTAGAGTTTAAATGTAAGGGTAGAGGAAAATGATTCAAGTATTGCTACTATTAGTGTTAGATAATCTATTGAAATATTAGGCCCAAGAATTTGAGTAACTTTAGAAAAATTCTTTAAATTGCAAATTTCACATGATTTCTAATAGGATCATAAAATAGTCTATATTCTAGCAATGTATTTGTAATGAGAATGTATCCAAAATAGATTCAGTGTGCAACAAATACCACATATGTTCAAAATTACTTCAATTTATAATAAATTGTCATTACTGAGACCAAAATATTTCTCAGTGAGTTGAAGATCAAATTATATTTATAGTAAGAAAGTCAGGTTTGTTTGTTTGTTTTTTTTTTTGTTTTATGGCGTTTTGGTAGTTTACATATTATTCTTTTTTCTCAATATCTGGAACAGCTCTCTCTGACAGATAAAACAATTACTTTGTAAAATTATAGGATCAAAAAGTATCTACACAAGGTTCATTCAGTTTTCTCTCAAACTCTTTAAAATCCAATTTGAAATTGTATTTTCTTGACTTGAGAATAGTATTCTTAACCTGAAATTCATTTATAACATTCTATTTTTAAAAAGTATGATGTGAGTGCTAGATCAATATTATAAAATTTTATTTGTAAACAAAGAAATGTTGTGAACATTTTTAAAAGCACCTTTAATATAATAAGCCTTATGAACAGTTTGATTAAAGAGGAGGGTTCAGGGTGGGGAACACATGTATACCTGTGCCGGATTCATTTTGATATATGGCAAAACCAATACAATATTGTAAAGGTAAAAAATAAAATAAAATTTAAAAAATGTAAAAAAATTAAATAAATAAAAATTTTTAAATATGCAATTTTAAAATTCTTAGGTTTACATTTATTGTCAGACATATCAATATTTAAATCATACTCACATGTACACATATATACACATACAAACATAAATACTGTTCATAAGAAATAATATTTTTATCATATCAACAGAGTATTTAAAGTGTAAGGTATAATTCCTCCTCTTAAAAAGTGTATATACTTAGACTTTTATTCTATATTGTCCTAATTCTGTCTTAATGTTCTGTCATCCTATTGCACAAGTTGGATCTAGATGGCAAGTTTAATGTTCACTGATACCAAATTAATCAAAATACTAACAGATTTTTGTTTTTAAATGATTTCTAAGAATTTTAATTTTGCAGAACAAATTGAAAACTAATTCATATTTTTCAAAAGATTTTTATAGAGATGATAAAGCTATCTTGTGAAACAAAAACAGAACAATTTATTCTCATTTAATTTTAAAAAGCAGGAGATACTAAGAAGAGGTGGCAAGAATACACAAAAGAACTATACACAAAAGATGTTCATGACCCAGATAATCACAATAGTGTGATTACTCACCTAGAGCCAGACATCCTGGAATGTAAAGTCAAGTGGGACTTAGGATCCATTACTATGAGCAAAGCTAGTGGAGGTAATGGAATTCCAGTTGAGCTATTTCAAATCCTGAAAGATGATGCTGTGAAAGTACTGCACTCAATATGCCAGCAAATTTGGAAAACTCAGCAGTGGCTACAAGACTAGGAAAGATCAGTTTTCAGTCCAATCCCAAAGAAAGGCAATGCCAAAGAATGCTCAAACTGCCGCACAATCACACTCATCTCACATGCTAGTAAAGTAATGCTCAAAATTCTCCAAGCCTGGCTTCAGCAATACGTGAACCGTGAACTACCAGATGTTCAAGATGGTTTGCAGAGAAGGTAATGGCAACCCACTCCAGTACTCTTGCCTGGAAAATCCCATGGACAGAGGAGCCTGGTAGGCTGTAGTCCATGGGGTCGCTAGGAATCGAACACGACTGAGTGACTTCACTTTCACTTTTCACTTTCATGTATTGGAGAAGGAAATGGCAGCCCACTCCAGTATTCTTGCCTGGGGAAGCCAAGGGACAGGGGAGCCTGGTGGGCTTCAGTCTGTGGGGTCGTACATGACTAAAGCGACTTAATAGCAGCAGCAGCAGCCGGAGGCTGATTTTAGAAAAGGCAAAGGAACCAGAAATCAAATTTCCAACATTTATTGGATCATTGAAAAAGCAAGAGATTTCTGGAGAAACATCTATTTCTGCTTTATTGACTATCACAAAGCCTTTGACTGTGTGGATCACAATAAACTTTGGAAAATTCTGAAAGAGATGGGAATACCAGACCACCTGACCTGCATCTTGAGACATCTGTATACAGATCAGGAAGCAATAGTTAAAACTGGAACTCCTTGGAAGAAAGGCTATGACCAACCTAGAAAGCATATTAAAAAGCAGAGAAATTATTTGGCTGACCAAGGTCCATCTAGTCAAAGCTATGGTTTTTCCAGTAGTCCTGTAAGTATGTAAGACTTGGACTATAAAGAAAGTTGAGCACCGAAGAATTGATGCTTTTGAACTGTGGTATTGGAAAAGACTCTTGAACATCCCTTGGGCTGCAAGGAGGTCCAACCAGTCCATCCTAAAGGAAATCAGTCCTGACTAGTCATTGGAAGGACTGATGTTGAAGCTGAAACTCTAATACTTTTGGCCACCTGATGCAAAGAAGTGACTCATTTGAAAAAACTCTGATTTGGGGAAAGATTGAAGGCAGGAGGAGAAGAGGACGACAGAGGATGAGATGGTTGGATGGCATCACCAACTAAATGGATGTGAGTTTGAGTAATCTCCAGGAGTTGGTGATGGACAGGGAGGCCTGGCGTGCTGCAGTCCATGGTGTCGCAGAGTTGGACATGACTGAGTGACTGAACTGAACTGATTTTTTTTTTTAAATTCAGAAACTTAGTTTTCCTTTAAAATGTTTCAGTTAATAAGGGGCTATATATTGAACTTTTCAAGGCAACATTTGGGAACTGTGAAGTGGAGTTGTTGGAAAGGTATTGCTTTACCTTTAAGCAGATTACAGCCTTAATAGGTACAGAAGAGACTCTAAAGAACCACTGAACTCCCTCTCCCTTCTTAGAACCAAACCATTTTCTTTCCTTAGAAGGTTTAGTGGTACCAACAGCAGTCCATATTTTTTCTTTCCAAATAGACTATCATACTGACCAAGGAAATTAATTCACCGGTAGGTCAACTAAGAGCTTCCCAGGTGGCCCAGTGGTAAAGAATCTGCCTGCTAAAGCAGGAAACACAGGTTCAATGCCTGGGTTGGGAAGATCCCCTAGAGAAGGAAATGGCAACCAGTATTCATGTCTGGGAAATCCCTTGGACAGAGAAGTCTGGCAGGCTACAGTCCAGGGAGTCTCAAGAAATTTGGGAACGACTTAGTGACTAAACAACAGCAGGTCAATTATAGACTGCGTCAGGTTTCTTTGGGTTATTATTTTAGACAATGTATTTTTTCCCTCAATTATTTGATCCGATATGTTTGAAGTCTGAGATTGACATTGGTTAGTGGAGTGAGAGTCTTTTTGATGGTGGAATGAGAGTTTAGAGAAAGTGATTTTAATCTCTAGGACCAGGTTGGCATTTATATTTCTTCCTAAACCAATGGTTCTTATCTTTAGTGACTTTGCCCCTAAGGAGATATTTGGCAATATCTGAAAACATTTTTGCTTTTGACACCTGTGGGGGCAGGGCAGGGGCAGATGCTACTGGCATTCAGTGGGTAAGGGCCATGAACTGCTAAACATTCTTCAGTGCCCAAAATGGGAAGCCCCCAGGGCAAAGAACGTCATTAATGCTGAGGTTGAAAAACTCTTCCAGGAATGAACAAACTTATTAACCTCTCACTCTTTTTTTCCTCTTTGGTAAAAGTATGTTTCAGATGGCTTTCTATTGTTTAAAATTATAAAAGTGGCATATAATTGCCAAAAACAGTTGAGAGAACTGTTCAGCACAGTGATTCTAGAGGGTTTTGGGAATGTGAAGATACCAGGAAGAGAGTTTCAAAAAGAGAGAGAGAGAGAGAGAGAGAGGGACTACCCTGGTAGTTCAGCAGTTAAGACTCTGAGCTTCCAATGCAAGGCGTGTTGGTTCTATCCCTGGTCAGGGAACTAGGATCCCACATGCCACATGTCATGGCCAAAAAAGAAAAAAAATTTCAGAAAGGAGACATATTGAGAGAAACAGGTAAAAGGTTCTAGGTAATCAACTGAACAAAGGCTGGAGATGTATAAACCTAAAAATAAGAAAGTGCCATCAGTCTATCTGTGTTACATGGGAAGGAAAAGGGGAGTTGGATAAGAAAGATTTTGGTAACAGATTGTGACCAGCCTTGAAAGTCAAATTCATGCCAATGTATGGCAAAAACCACTACAATATTGTAAAGTAATTAGCCTCCAATTAAAATAAATAATTAAAAAAAAAATCTGAACATTAAAAAAAAAAAAGCCAAATGAAGAATCAGTTAAGATTTTTTGAGCTAGAAAGAATTGTATTTTCTGGCATTTTATTTTCAAATTTCTATAAAAACAGTATTAATTCATGGTAGTAAATTTAGAAAATTTGTAAGGTATATATGAGGAAATGCTACTATTCAAGAACAATTACTGTTATTAACTTAGCATATTTTCTGACAGATCTTTCTCAGTTAGTAAATGTTTTACATACACAAGATCAATATGTACATGTGATTTCTATTATTCACCTAATAATTTTCTCAGATTGTTAAAACTCTTCACAAGTATCAACAGCCATATAAAATGTATTAATTGTACATACCAAATTTTATTTAACTATTTTTTTAAATGTCAGCCTTCCTACTGTTGTCAGTTCAGGAAAAAATTAAAATAAGACATGAACATCTTTGGGCATAAAATTTTATTATAATTATTGTTATTAGTATAATTAAATTAAATATATAAACACTTTAGAATCTTGATACTTAACACCAAAATATTTTAAGGAACATTGTACTAATTTATATTCCAATTTATGCACCAATTCACAGAAATGACTCCTATTAATTCTTAAAATTTAAGGTAATTCTTAGCTAAGTCATATCCTGAGTAAGAATTTTCTTCATTTTCTATATTTTACTATTAAGTTCTGATCATTTGCTGTTTGTGACTAAACAACTTAAACATTAATAAAAATGCGTTGTGAATCAATCTATTTATTCATAAATCATGCTTATAATTAAACATTAATTTACAAATTTTTATTGCTTAAGTTGCAGTCACTTTTACATGATTTTGATCTTAACACCTAACGTTAAGAAACAAGTGTTTTTGAGACACTGAAGTCCTATCATTTGTAAAACTCTTTTCTATTTATAGTCAACCTAATTCCAAAAAGGTTGGTCTGAATCCATCTGCCTGATCCCTGACTACTCATAAGGGCATTCCCTAGTTTCTTCACAAATTCTCCTGACATAGTTTGACAGCTTCTAGAATGTTCTTAACGGTCTTAATACTCTGAACTTTTTAACACAGATAGGTTATAGCAGTAACTTTTCTAGGTTAGTGTTTTTTTTTTTCCCCCCCTAAAATTAGTCTTCGACTGAGAGCTATTCTCACTCTACTTTAAACTCTACTTTCCTCTCAAGACCAGCTCAGACTGTTCCTTTGCTAATTGTTCTTTCTTTTTTGACTCTCATACCCTCATCCTGCCCTCACCCTCCACTCCATCCATTCATCCATATACACTTGATGTTGTCAGTTCACTTGTATACTAAAATGCTTCCCTTATTTAGTAACATTGACTGAACTTCTTTTGAAATATATTCTGCATAAATTAAAAGTGATATATTTGGGTCAACATTATGCATTCAGCATCCAAGGACACACAGGCCTTTCAGTTCTCCACCTTCCTCAGCATCATCCATTCTCTTCACTATTATATTTTAGAGTTGCGATTACCAGTGGCACATCACAGGAAGACCATATTTGGCACTGAGTATTGAATAATGCATATACTATTCATAGCAAGATATTTGTAACTTTTGATTTCTTTATTTTAATTCTCCTTAGCATTGCTTAGATCAGTGGGTTTATAATTTTGCTTAGCAACCATGCTTTTTAAAGCACATTTAACTAGTGATTTGTAAAGTTTTATTCTTATTGTGTGTGTATATGCATGTGTGTATGAAAGTGTTGTTCTCATGGGGCCAAGGAAGAAGTATTGGGTGAAATTTCCATTATATTTATATTCTTCTGGTTAATAAACTTTAAGTAATGTATTCAATGTTTTAAAGCAATTGCTTTCGCCAAAAAATAAATTTGGATTGGAGAAAATCAAGCATTTTCTTTTAAATTCACTGATGAAAATTTAGTGTTTTGGAGGCAGATTTTAATTGGAATAATATAATGCTCATTTCACCTGCAATTCAAATTCTAACTAGAGAATTTATTTTCTCAGTATTAATGAACTCATCTTGGTCAAGGTGTCAGTTTTTGCTGTTTAACAAACCATGGCAACATTTACTGGCTGATAGCAAAAGTTGGCAAACTGCTGTCCAAGGGTCAAATCCAAGTACTGTCTTTTTGAGGGGGGAGGGTGACTTTTCGTATAAATAAACTTTTATTGGAACAAGGTCATGCCCATTTTTATGCTCATTGTCTGTAGCTGCCTTTGTGCTATAACAACAGAGTCAAGGAGCTGTGAGAGAAATCTTATGAATCACACATTCTAAAACATTTACTATCTGGCCTTACACAGGAAGTTTGCTTACTCCTGGCTGAAATCAATAATCTTTTGCTAGCTTACAGTTTGATCAGTGAGAAATTTGGGCTGAGCTAGCTGACTGGTTCTCCTCGTGGGTTTTCCTGGACTCACTCATGAGCCTCCAGTCCACTGGTTTCCTTTACATATCTCATGGTTGATGCCATTAATTGAGGTAGTGAAGGTAAGCTCCCCTGGATTATCACTAGCTGCTGGTACAGGACACCCAAAACAGCAATGGAGGGTCATGTCCATTGAGCAAGGAGGTTTCAAGCTTGTATCACATTTCCCAATGTCCCTTCTACCAAGGCAAGTTACAGTGGCAAGCATCAGTGTGCAAGTTCAGTTCAGTTCAGTTCAGTCACTCAGTCGTATCTGACTCTGCGACACCATGAACTGCAACACCCAAGGCCTCCCTGTCCATCATCAAATCCTGGAGTTTACTCAAACTCACCTCCATTGAGTCAGTGATGTCATCCAACCATCTAATCCTCTGTCGTCCCCTTCTCTGCCTTCAGTCTTTCCTAGCATCAGAGTCTTTTCAAATGAGTCAGCTCTTCACATCAGGTGGCCAAAGTATTGGAGTTTCAGCTTCAGCATCAGTCCTTCCAGTGAATATTCAGGACTGATTTCCTTTAGGATGGACTGGTTGGATCTCCTTGCAGTCCAAGGGACTCTCAAGAGTCTTCTCCAGCGCCACAGTTCAAAAGCATCAATTCTTTAGTACTCAGCTTTCTTTATAGTCCAAGGCTCACATCCATACATGACTATTAGAGAAATCATAGCCTTGACTAGACGGACATTTGTTGGCAAAGTAATATTTCTGCTTTTGAATATGCTATCTAGGTTGGTCATAAATTTTCTGCCAAGGAGTAAGCGTCTTTTAATTTCATGGCTGCAATCACCATCTGCAGTGATTTTGGAGCCCCCAAAAATAAAGTCAGCCACTGTTTCCACTGTTTTTCCATCTATTTGCCATGAAGTGATGGGACCAGATGCCATGATCTTAGTTTTCTGAATGTCGAACTTTAATCCAACTTTTTCACTCTCTCCTTTCACTTTCATAAAGAGGCTCTTTAGTTCTTTTTCACTTTCTGCCATAAGGGTGGTGTCATCTGCATATCTGAAAGAAAAGAAAGTGAAGTCACTCAGTCGTGTCCAACTCTTTGTGACCCCATGGATTTTAGCCTACCAGGGTTCTCCATCCATGGGATTTTCCAGGCAAGAGTACTGGAGTGGGTTGCCATTTCCTTCTCCAGGGGATTTTCCCGACCCAGGGATTGAACCCAGGTCCCCCGCATCATAGGCAGATGCTTTTACCATCTGAGCCACGAGGGAAGATCTGCATATCTGAGGTTACTGATATTTCTCCTGGCAATCTTGATTTCAGCTTGTGCTTCTTCCAGCCCAGCCTTTCTCATGATGTGCTCTGTATATAAGTTAAATAAGCACAGTGACAATATATAGCCTTGACGTACTCCTTTTCCTACTTGGAACCAGTCTGTTGCTCCATGTCCTGTTGCCTCCTGATCTTCATACAGATTTCTCAAGAGGCAGGTCAGATAGTCTGGTATTCCATTCCCATATCTTTCAGAATTTTCCACAGTTTATTTTGATCCACACAGTCAAGGGCTTTGTCATAGTCAATAAAGCAGAAATAGATGTTTTCCTGGAACTCGTTTGCTTTTTCGATGATCCAGTGGATGTTGGCAATTAGATCTGCCTTTTCTAAAACCAACTTGAACATCTGGTAGTTAACAGTTCATGTATTGTTGAAGCCTGGCTTGGAGAATTTTAAAACATTACTAGCCTGTGAGATGAGTGCAATTGTGCAGTAGTTTGAGCATTCTATGGCATTATCTTTCTTTGGAATTAGAATGAAAACTGACCTTTTCCAGTCTTGTGGCCACTGCTGAGTTTTCCAAATTTGCTAGCATACTGAGTGCAGTACTTTTACAGCATCATCTTTTAGGATTTGAAATAGCTCAACTGGAATTTCATCACCTCCACTAGCTTTGTTCACAGTGATGCTTCCTAAGGCCCACTTGACTTCACATTCCAGAATGTCTGGCTTTATGTGAGTTCTCACACCGTCATGCTTATCTGGGTCATGAAGATCTTTTTTGTATAGTTCTTCTGTGGCAAGTTCTATCCTTGCCACCTCTTCTTAATATCTTCTGCTTCTGTTAGGTCCATACCATTTCTGTCCTTTATTGTGCCCATCTTTGCATGAAATGTTCCCTTGGTATCTCTAATTTTCTTGAAGAGATCTCTAGTCTTTCCTATTCTATTGTTTTCCTCTA
>NW_011494948.1:4090919-4093490 GCF_000754665.1 Bison bison bison | reverse complement strand
GTATCTCTAATTTTCTTGAAGAGATCTCTAGTCTTTCCTATTCTATTGTTTTCCTCTATTTCTTTGCACTGATCACTGAGGAAGGCTTTCTTATCTCTCCTTGCTATTCTTTGGAACTCTGCATTCAAATGGGTATATCTTTCCTTTTCCCCTTTGCTCTTCACTTCTCTTCTTTTCACAGCTATTTGCACAGTCAGCTCCTGGTCTTGTTTTTGCTTTATAGAGCTTCTCCATCTTTGGCTTCAAAGACTATAGTCAATCTGATTTCAATGTTGACCTTCTGGTGATTTCCATGTGTAGAAACTTCTCTTGTGTTGTTGGAAGAAGATGTTCATGTGCAAAGGACTAGGCAAAGTTATGGATCCAGGAAGATGTGAACAAACTAGGAGCTATCACTCCCAAATCTACTAAGGTTGATTTCTTAATTTTACAAATGAGGGAATTGAGGCCCATGAGAAGTAAAGTTACTTGCTCATGCTCATAGAGCTAGTCAGAGTCTAAGCCTGTACTTGCCCCAGACTCTCCTGATTTTTGGTTGCAATACATCCATTTATTTTATTTATTTTCAATGCCCTTCAAGTTGTCATTGTGTTTGTCTCCTCAGTCTCTCACTTGTGTCTTTACTCTTCATGACCCTGCCAGGCTCCTATGTGCACAGAATTCTCCAGGCAAGAATACTGCAGTGGGTAGCCATTCCCTTCTCCAGGGGATCTTCCCAGCCCAGAGATTGAACACAGGTCTCCTGCATTGCAGGTAGATTGTTTACCATCTGAGCCACCAGGGAAGCCTTTCAGCTTGTCATTAGTAAACAATTATGTAGCCCATAGGGATGGTATATTACAGCACCTAACAACATGGAATTGGATTTCATTCAGATCTTACTTTAAATCTTGCCTTCACTACTTTGTAGGTCAGTTTGAACAAGTGACTAAATCCTCCAAATGTATTTCCTCTCTGTATATAAAGATGATAGACCCTAACTCATAAGTATGTTTGATGAGTAAGATGAACTCTGAAAGGTAGTTCAGTAGTACCAAATCACTATAAGTACTCAAATGATACTAGTTACTTTAATGCTAGAATTTTATATTTCATTGTGTTTTCCTGTGTCAAATATATTGTTTGTTCTTTAAATTTTTCATCATTTCTTTCAAACTCCAAAATTGGTTTTTCTTTACTTTTACCTTTTTGAACTACTTATTTTTAAGTAAAATCATTTTTAACCTTTAGGGCCCAATTTGTTGATTAAATGGCTTAATATATATATAACAGGTGACCTTCTTGTATCAAGAAGCAGTTCTGGTCTTCGAACACCTTGTCTGTTTGATCAGAGCACATTTTCTGTAGGGGAGACGTTATTTGTTGAACATATATATTCTATAGAGTTACATATTTAGCCTTCATGTATTCCAAGGCACTGACTGATACTACTGAATTCTAGAAGGTACAGGTAATTTCTTCTTCCCAGCAGGCCAGTATGCCTCATGGTTCCCCATCAACTTTAACACCTGCAATAGAAATTTTTCTGTTTTCTGGTTCCTGTACATTCACTGTTGCTTTAATAATGTTAACATGCATAAAGCATCACTATGAACAAAGCTGGTGGAGGTGATAGAATTCCAGTTGAACTATTCCAAATCCTGAAAGATGATGCTGTGAAAGTGCTGCACTCAATATGCCAGCAAATTTGGAAAACAGCAGTGGCCACAGGACTGGAAAAGGTCAGTTTTCATCCCAATCCCAAAGAAAGGCAATGCCAAAGAATGCTCAAACTACTGCACAACTGCACTCATCTCGCACGCTAGTAAAGTAATGGTCAACATCCTCCAAGCCAGGCTTCAGCAATATGTGAACCGTGAACTTCCTGATGTTCAAGCTGGTTTTAGAAAAGGCAGAGGAACCAGAGATCAAATTGCCAACATCTGCTGGATCATGGAAAAAGTAAGAGTTCCAGAAAAACATCTATTTCTGCTTTATTGACTATGCCAAAGCCTTTGACTGTGTGGATCACAATAAACTGTGGAAAATTCTGAAAGAGATGGGAATACCAGACCACCTGATCTGCCTCTTGAGAAATCTGTATGCAGGTCAGGAAGCAACAGTTAGAACTGGACATGGAACAACGACTGGTTCCAAATAGCAAACGGAGTACATCAAGGCTGTATATTGTCACCCTGTTTATTTAACTTATATGCAGAGTACATCATGAGAAACGCTGGACTGGAAGAAACACAAGCTGGAATCAAGATTGCCGGGAGAAATATCAATAACCTCAGATATGCAGATGACACCACCCTTATGGCAGAAAGTGAAGAGGATCTAAAGAACCTCTTGATGAAAGTGAAAGAGGAGAGTGAAAAAGTTGGCTTAAAGCTCAACATTCAGAAAACAAAGATCATGGCATCTGATCCCATCACTTCATGGGAAATAGATGGGGAAACAGTGGAAACAGTGTCAGACTTTATTTTTCTGGGCTCCAAAATCACTGCAGATGGTGACTGCAGCCATGAATTAAAAGACGCTTGGAAGGAAAGTTATGACCAACCTAGATAGCATATTCAAAAGCAGAGA
>NW_011494948.1:4065792-4090819 GCF_000754665.1 Bison bison bison | reverse complement strand
CGCTTGGAAGGAAAGTTATGACCAACCTAGATAGCATATTCAAAAGCAGAGACATTACTTTGCCAACAAAGGTCCATCTAGTCAAGGCTATGGTTTTTTCTGTGGTCATGTATGGATGTGAGAGTTGGATTGTGAAGAAGGCTGAGTGCCAAAGAATTGATGCTTTTGAACTGTGGTGTTGGAGAAGACTCTTGAGAGTCCGTTGGACTGCAAGGAGATCCAACCAGTCCATTCTGAAGGAGATCAGTCCTGGGATTTCTTTGGAAACAATGATGCTAAAGCTGAAACTCCAGTACTTTGGCCACCTCATGCCAAGAGTTGACTCATTGGCAAAGACTCTGATGCTGGGAGGGATTGGGGGCAAGAAGAGAAGGGGACGACAGAAGATGAGATGGCAGGATGGCATCACTGACTCGACGGACATGAGTCTCAGTGAACTCCAGGAGTTGATGATGGACAGGGAGGCCTGGTGTGCCGCGATTCATGGGGTCGCAAAGAGTCGGACACAACTGAACGACTGATCTGATCTGATAATGAATAATTGAGTTTGAGGAGTGGATCTTGTTTCGTTCGTTCTTGTTTCTTATAAAGCATATAATTAGTATCGTATTTTAGATTCTCTCATTTGATGTTTTAAACTCTACATATCAGACCTTCCATCATTTCAGTTGAGTAATAAATAATTATATGAATGATATCTTTATGATAACTTAGTTTGGATCAGATAAATGACAAATGACAACGAATATTTTTTTGAATTTTCCCCAGTTGTCTTACTGAGCATTTATGTTATTTTGCAAAGTTATGCATAATATTATTTTTCTATATTTAAGTCTGTATCTGACTGCAATGCTCTAATTTCAATATTCTACCAGGACATTCAATTTCAAGTGTTCATAAAATTAGTAATATTGGTCATTGAGATAACTGACATGTATTATTTCAAATGATATTTGGCCTTTTTGTTCTTTCTTCATTTGAAAAAGCAAGCATCATGTCAGGTACAAGACTAATTTTTTGCAAGCACATGTCTGGTTTCTAGGATCCTCTTGAATATACCCCCACCCCACCCCAGTTGTTTTGATCTACTTAAATGGGTCTTTAAAATTAGTTTCATTTTAATGAGATTATGCCTTATTCAGAAAACTGACCACATGCATGCCCTAAGTAATATAATTCTCTTGAATGGTTAAGAATTAAAAAGAGCAACAAGAAAATCACACTTAAATTTTTAGTTTCTTTTAAACTACTGGCAAGGGACAAGCAAGACTATTAGTATAGACTTGTAATCATGTGCAGGATAATGCTACCCTGAATGAAATTTCCAAGTGCCTTATACATTCCTTTTTGTTAATTGTTTTAAAAAGAACTTTAATGTCCTCTTTCTGTTATGAAACTCTGAAAGAAAATAGAGTATTTTCATATTTCCAAGGTAACTGTCACCTTGTGGTGACATTCACAGGCGTACTAACACTTAACTCCAGACTTTGGCATTCTTCAAGAGCTCAACTCCTGATGACATGGGAGTAAGAGATACAAGGAGTTAGGCTTGAATGATAAAACCTGGATTTATACTTAGGAGTGCTAGGATTTGAAGGAGAAATAACTCAGCTTGAGAATATAAAATTAGACTTGGAAGAGACCTTTGAAACTACCTAGTTAAAATTGCAGATTTAAAAAAGAAGTTGAGACCTTGACTAGAGAAAAGTCTCCCATAAAACATCAGGGGTACCAACTAGAAGAAGAGGGACTCAGGAGGGCTGACAAGACTGTGAGATCTGACTTTATATCAAAGTATTTTCTTGGGCTAAATAAGGTTTTGATCCTGCTCAAGAGATTCTGTTTATTTGGTACTGGTTCACATTCAGTTCAGTCCAGTCCAGTTCAGTCCAGAATGGGTTCACATTCTGCACCCAGTTGGCCATTGCCAGAATAATAAAAAATAAATAAAAACAAAGTATCTGGTTAATTTTGAATTTTAGGTAAGCATGATTTTAGTATAAATATGTCCCAATATTTGTCATATCATATCAGGTAGCCTTGAAATATATTAGACCTGAGAGTCTGGAAAAGGGAACTGCTGCTGCTGCTGCTAAGTCGCTTCGGTCGTGTCCAACTCTGTGTGACCCCATAGACGGCAACCCACCAGGCTCCCCCGTCCCTGGGATTCTCCAGGCAAGAACACTGGAGTGGGTTGCCATTTTCTTCTCCAATGCATGAAAGTGAAAAGTCAAAGTGAAGTCGCTCAGTCCTGTCTGACTCTTAGCAACCCCATGGACTGCAGCCCACCAGGCTCCTTCGTCCATGGGATTTTCCAGGCAAGAGTACTGGAGTGGGGTGCCATCACCTTCTCCAGTAAAGGGAGCTAGCAGGAATCAAATAGATGATCAGGACCCAGGGTAAAAGCTGAGTTTATAGGCAGTTTAATAACTGAGTGAACAGGAGTATTTGATGGGGAAACTAAGCTAGGCACATACATTTTTATTAATTAAGCCAATATTATAATTTAAAGGAGTATTATAGAGAAAGGCCGTGTATTAATTGAAATTAAAACCATTGCCACAAACATTATGAACTTCTGACATGGTTGCACTTAGATCTGCTCAGGAACTGAATGGAGCTGATTCTAGAGGTAGAACACAGGCAAAGCTCCCACTTGGAGGACCTGCAAAATCTAGAGAGTCAAGGTAGGAATAGAGGACTTTGAGGCCTTTGGACAAACTAGGCATTACCTCTGAGTTCCACATTAAGGATATTTTGAAGTCAGCAATCAAATGGTTACTATATATTGATAAGGAGAATGCTGGTCCTACTATGTTCTCCTACAGGTGAGAAGCAGATACTTTCAACACTCTAAATAAACAAGCTCAACAATACTATTTTAAAGTTAAATTTTTAATCTTTTATGCAAGTCGTCCATTCTCCATTGTACAGTAAATGGTTTCAATGAATGAATAAATTAACATGAAATAAAAATGAGTATATTCAGTTGTTGTCCCTATTCTTTGAATTCATAAATATAAATTTTTTCTTAAGGGTTTGAAAGAGAGAGAGAAAGGAAAAGAAAAAAGCCAACACTTTGCAAATCTTAAACCACACTCAGTTGCTAATTTGCATACACTATACAGATTTAGTATTAAAAAAAGATGTAGGTGCAGGTAAACATTCTGAAGTGAGTATCCAGATGAATGTTTATTAGTTTGCCAGTATTATATATAAAAATTATTGTTTACTTTATTGCTTATTTTGTAAGCATTACTAAATGAAAGTGTCTACATAAAACTACTTAGATTGCTTACATAAATTGCCTAGTTTCATGAGGATCTAAGGATATTAATTGTGGTCAGTGATCTATGAGTTATTACAGCAAGACAGCTTCTTATAACTTTATATTCCTCTGTTCTTTGACATTATCATATTCGGGCTTCAGGTTTCTAATGGTGAAACCACATCACAGTATTTTGAGATTTCTCACCCTCCAGAAACCCCTCAGTCCCCATAAGTATGTACATGGAACCAAGTAGGAGTACTACTGAAAAATAAATTGATCAAACCTGACTTCTGCATCACACCTTTCAGTTGGGTATTTGTGTCCTATCGTAGTCTTTCTGTTCTCTCTCAACCAAACTACAAGGTTAAGCAAGAAAGGAATTACTTTGGGTTCACATATCAAATCCTTGGAAGCATCAGGAGTGAAACTGGCTAAAGAAACACTAGTGTTAATGGGACTTGCAATCTATCATCTCTCTTTCTTTTCCCATTGTCTTCTCCCTCTGGTCACGCTCCCTTCTTTTCTCCCATCTTCCCTTCTTTTGCTGTGTCACATGAACACACACACACTTTCCCTCTCTATGCATACCTGTTTCTTTCTTTCTTTCTTTCTTTTTTACTACAGAAGTGGCAAAGAGTTCTCTTTTTTCAGTACCTTTGATGCATTTGACTATTAGCATCTTAACATCTGACTTAATCTTTAATTGGTTTGCTGCTTAGTCTCAGCCTGAGTTTTAACATTCCCTAGGGAGAATTCAAATTGCTCTGGTTTGAGTCACCTACTCATCCATTAACCAGGAGAGGTGATTAGGAGCTTGAACACCAGTGATGGATCCAGATGAGTTCTCCCCTGTGTTTCCTTCAGCTGTTCTAGCAGAATTATGGCATCATAGAACCCATTTTGAACTAGGCAATCAGCCCAGCTTGTACCCACTATAATTCTCTGGGATATTCCTATCATTTTTCTTCCTTATATTCCTCTGCTTGCCTAACCGATTGGATGTGATACATGCTGGTATCTTCCTGCCTATGGATTCATCTTTCTGATGATGATCCTATCTCTTTGCCCTAGCAGCTTTGTTCTGAAGTATGTTCCTGGTTTACCGTAGCTCTCCTTGCACCCTGTGCATCAGCATCTTCTCCCTAATTGTTGGCTTAATAATTACGTAAAGATTTGGGTGGAACAGAAGTAACATTGTGCTTGTTGCTTATGTGCTATGGGCAAGGTGTAAAAAATAAGCTACCTTTTCTCTTTGTGTTTCAGGCAGTTAATTGAGAAGCAAAAACCTATCTAAAACCAGTTTATGTTAATTCTTTCAGTCATTAATCTATCTTTGTATTTTAAATAACATTTAGTGAACATTGTGCCAACTGCTTTAACTGGAAAAAATGTATTTTTTCCCACTCTTATGGAGCTTTTAGTCTTGGGGACACAGATGTTAACCAAATTCACTTTAATATGGATGCTCTAATGTATGGAGTTTATTGACATGAGAGTATACAATGGTGTGTATTATATGTATTTATCATAATGTGAACATAATAAGGAAGAAATGGTTGAGGAGGTGATCAAGCTGAGGTGTGAGGAAGGATTTGTGGTTAAATAAGTGAAGGGGAGTAATTGCAGACACCGAGGATTGAGGATGGAAATAACTGGAGAAGGAAACATCATGTACAAAGCTCTGTGCCAAGAAGAAACTTGGCATTTTAAAGAAGGATGATGAATAATATCCTGGAGAAATAGGTAGAACATGTTAAGGACCTGTCCTCTGTGATAGGGACAGTAGGTTCAATAATGTTTTTTTGTGAAAAGAGACTTGGTCAGTTATCTAACTGATTAACTGAATTTCTCATAGCATAGGCACAAAGTTTGTAACAAAGATAGCTCAAAGGAAATAATAAGAAAAACTTGACAAAGTAACATAAAAAGAAGAATTTATTTTAAATAGCAGCATTTTAAAGTTAGCAGGGCCAGATGGAAAAGTATTTTGTGCTGTGCCTGGCAAATTTAAGATTCTTACTAATTATCGTTGGTGGTATCATTATATTCCTTTTGCTTTTCTTTATATCATGTCTACAAGGCCATGTTTCCCAAGACATGCTATAACTACAAAGATTTTAATAAATAAGGAATTTTATAGAGCATATAAAGGGAAGGTAAAAATACTGTAATGTATGTTAAAAAAAAATACAGAGAAGAACAAAGACTTTGCTCTTTTGATCACCAGAGACTACATTTGTTAATGCTTATCAGGAGTCTCCTGGGAGACAAGCATGCCTGTGTGTAGTATACAGAAATTCTGTATGTGTGGGTCCTTGTGACCTGAGAGCAGCAGGAGAAAAAATGGTGTCAGGGTTTGAGTTGAGATGGATGTCTCTAACTTCAATCTCTTTCTTATATCTGGCAGTCAAAAGGATCTCCATTCTTCTGGAAAACTTCTAGTCTATTTGCAATACAAGGATCACAGATATAATTAAAAGTCCTCAGTCATCCTGATTGTTACCAAGCACAAACTTTCTTGAAACATAAAACTGTTTGGGGCTAATTGTTTTTATGCTTTATTTATTTTCCATCTAGTGAAGATTGTAAAATATATACACAGAGATGACTATTAGCCTGGCAACAGTGAAAAAATAGAGTCTCGGCTATTTGACAAACTGGAACATTCATCTCTGAATCATAAGTTAGTCTAAATATTAAACAAATATATCTCATTATGTAATTCATAATGTTTATCACCAGGAAAAGATTCAAAACACTGTTAAGCACATTTTGGCAAATCAAAGCCTTACAGTTATTACTTTTGAATTTTAAGTAACTGATTTTATATTTGGTTACTTATTTTTACATTTATATAATCCCACACATGATTTACCAGCTTATATTACATCAATTTAAAAATGATATAAATGATTGACTATTTAGAATGATTTAGGAGTGGACTATATGACTATGAGTTGACACTTTCTGAGAAATTGAAAAGTCTCAAAGAAATTTCTTTGCCCAACAGACTGTTTTTGAAACAAAGGCTGTAAACATGATATGTAAAGCTGGGTGATGCACCTGAATTATAACTCAACACTTTGAACAGATACCAGTATTATGTTTAAATTGGAAGAGAAGGGTTGGTTTTTAGTTTTATGTGTTGCAAAAGTTAGTTATATTTCTCTGAAAATGATATAAATAATTAAATATCTTAATATATAATAGGTAATTATTGTGTGTGAACACATATACATATACACATGAACAATTTTTTTCTTTGATTCTTTTAAATTCGTGGAATATATGCTCAAGGGAAGTAAACCGGTATATAGCCTATGGTTCCCTGGAATACTCTAAATTACTTGATGAGGAATTCTTTGTTTTTTTTCTCTTTGGCTTAGATTTTTGTTTCTTCCTGTGTAAATAGAATATTGTATGTTCAGGAACTGTTTGTTGATGTATCAGAAGATTGAGATTAAGGTTAAAGAAAGATTATTTCTTAATAGTCTCTTGCTAAATATCATTTTGAGAACAGCTTGAAAGTAACCAAGCTCTATTTGAGGATCCACTTTTTATCTGATGATAATCTAAACCTTTTAAAGGCTTTCTAGGCCCTTTGACATTACAGAAATTGGTTCCAGTACATCTTGTCTTGGCAGGGACCCAAAAATGTAAAAAATTTTCAGATGTCTTATAAAATTATTGAGGTTAATTTAAAATTTGGTTATATAAATGAATGAGGTGTCAGAGAACATACATGGCATATATTTTATTATCTTAAACCTGAAACTTGAAAGAAATTACTTGCTTTTTCACTTTTTTATAGTTTATTTTACCAGAATCTTCACTTCCCATCTCTTGATGTAAATGCTTTCACAATAAAGTGAAAATTTATTGTACTGTGCTAAAGCTATCATAATCCTCAAATAATATGTACTAAGTATTTTCATTCAAATAGAGTTTGGCAAGTGCAGTAACTAGAGTAAAAGCCCCATTTTTTTTCCCCTAGCAATATTATTTTAGACAAATCTATAAGGTTCAGATGGTAAAGAATCTGCCTACAACACAAGAGACCCAGGTTCAATCCCTGGATCAAGAAGATCCCCTGAAGAAGAGAATGACAACCCACTTCAATATTCTTGCCTGGAAAATTCCATGGACAGAGGAACCTGGCAGGCTATAGTCCATGGGATTGCAAAGAATTGGACATGGCTGTGCCACTAACCCTTTCACCTTTCATGAAATATTAGATAGTATTAGATAGTAATACTAATGTGAGATAATAATATTAGATGTGGCTATTTTTTCAGACCACAACATTAATAATAAGAATTAACATTTTTTTTCTGAATTTCCAAATGTAAGGCTGAGTCTCTGATTGTGTTGAAAGAGAAATATTTAAGCATTATTTTTTTTCAAATGGGCACCTGCCTTCCTTAGTTTACAGTAGGCACTGTCATCTATAGATTTTTATGTTGACACCTACATGTACTTCAATTTGTAGATAACCTATTATAATATTTGCTGCTAGTCTCTAAAGTATGACAATAGCCTTTATGGTAGCAGTATTTGTTGTTCAGTGGCTAAGTCATGTCAAAGTCTTTGAGACCCCATGCACTGTAGCCTGGCAGATTCCTCTGTCCTCTATTATCTCCCAGAGTTTGCTCAAATTCATGTCTATTAAGTTGATGAGACTATCCCTTGAGGTTAAGCGGTAAAGAATCCACCTGCCAATGTAGGAGAGATATCTCTGCAGGGTTCATCTCTGGGTCAGAAAGATCCCCTGGAAAAGGAATGGCAACCCACTCCAGTATTCTTGCCTGGGAAATACCATGGACAGAGATTCCCGGCAGGCTATAGTCCATGGGGTTGCAAAGAGTCAAACTCAATTAAGTGACTAAACAACAACAGCAATATTTAAATACTGCCTAATTCTAGAAATAAAACTCCTTCATATTAGTACTTAACAAACAAATGGCAAACTTTATTTGAAATAATGTGATGAAAATTTTAGAATAAAATGTTAACTCCTACATCTGGTCATGAATTAGCTTTTAGGTAAATTCCTTTACCTATTTTGTAAGTGGCCAAATGTCCAACATTCAGGAGGCATCCTTTTCTTGTGACAGACAGAGTAATTACCTAGACAGCTTTTTTTGTTGTTGTTTGTTTTTTCCCAGTGGTGTCAAACCAGCCACAAGAAAAAGAAATCTTTAGGTCCAACCTTGGCTATAACCAGGTCAAAAAATTCAACTCTTTCTCATGGCTCCTGCCGGTCTCGGAACAGAAGAAATGCTAAAAGTTAACAGAACTGTTAGTCACCAAAAAAAAAATAAATCAAATATGGTAATGTCTTTTTTGTTGTAAAGAGCATCCTGATCACAACAGGAAAAGAGATCTAGTTTACTTTTCTTCAGGGACTAACAGCTTCAGAGCTTTTCCATGCTGCTCTCAGTACAAGCACTGCAAGGGAGATAAAAGTAGAGATATCTTGAAATCACTTTTTAAAAATCACTTATCTGGTGGTGAATATTTTTAAATGCAGGTTAAATTTGCTGACTTCAGATGTGTAAGATATGCAGAAGTAACATCTTGACTTGAAAAAGAAGGCACACAAAAGCAATACAGATGCATTATATGGTTCAATGAACCAAGTTTCTAGACTACCACACACTACTACCCCCCTTAGGAAAATAAACTCCCTGTAATAGATTGCAAAATTGAATTTGAGTGAACACTGAATATCAGTATTGATAAAGAAGATCACACACTTATGGACAAAGGTCATGTTTTAGTCATCTTTGTATCTTCTGACATAAGATTTCTGTTGTAACCCAAACTCCAAAATCATCTCACTCCATGGTAGAAGAACATGTTCTTAGTTTAATGAGATGTTTAAGAACATGTTGCAGAGTACTCAGGACCCTCAGGAAATCCCATAGAGATTTAGACTGCCTAACTTCTTATCAGAAAATGATACTCTTCAGTCTGATTTGTTATGGGAGTTTCTTTTTTCTTTTTCCTCTAAGTACTCTTTGAAGCTATATAAAAATAATGATTATAATGATGCACATTTGAAAATAGAATTTCTTATTTTGGAGAGTAACTCATTTTTGCTCTATTCCCTGCATTTTTCCCCAAGCAGGTCTTCAGTCCCTGCTTTGACTGCCCAATTTAGAGTTAATAATATTCTAACTTTATGATGGAAGCTGTGGTGGGATATGTGCTTAATTTTGTATCTATGTTCCTAAGTTTGGGACAGAATTGTTTAAAATTTACCTAGAACCATCCTCCAAAATGGGGCTTCCCAGGTGACACAGTGGTAAAGAATCTACCAAAACAGAAAATGCTGGATACTCGGGTTCAATCCCTGGATTGGAAAGCCCCAGGAGTAGGAAATGGCAACCTACTCCAGTATTCTTGTCTGGGAAATCCCATGTAAAAGGAGCCTGCTGGGATATAGTCCATGGGGTCACAAAGAGTTGGACACGACAGTGCACACACACACACACATCCCCCAAAACCCTGACTCAGAGACTTAGTCTCCCCTCTGCCTCCTCTTGACACTATTAACCCTTACTGCTGCATCCACTCTGTACCACTCCCCATCACCTCCTGAAGTTTTATGTGGCTTCTGTATTCCTTCCTCTGTGGTCTGGAATGCTATCCTCTTCTTTCTCTCCCCCAACCCTCCCCTGGCTTCCAGGGAAATCATCCAAGACAGAATGCAAATAAATATTAAAAACAGTGAGATATGTGATTTTTTTTTATTTCTACAAGCCTATAAACCAACATTAAATGCACAAATAATGTTAGGTCATTTAGGGGGAAATATTTGTGGAAATGACACAAATGTGACAGCAACTATAACTGGGAATAATGCTAAAACCATAAAATATTGGCTCATAAAATGTTCCTAGTATATGGTGATATGTGTATAAATTATGAAAATAAAAAATTCACTAAAATATAGCTTAAAAGTAACCATAAAGAAATAGATTCTATGCCCAACTTATTATTGTTTGGGGATTAAATTTTCAGAGAATTAAGAGGGTTTTAATAGGAATCTTATTATTTTAATTTATCTAGGAAGAAAATATGCATGGCATTCCTTTTAGTTTTTAAAGCGTGGATCTTAATCAGAAATGATTAAGTCCAAGGTGCAACTATATGAAGTCTAACTCAGAAAATATCATTTGGGCATGGAAATTTGAGATTTGATTTCCCTCTAGGTATATAGGTTTCTCATTAATAAGGCTAATTAACAATAATGACTAATGAAACCACTTTTGATTTATGTAATACCTCTTAATCAAAGATTAAAAATGTTTAACTTTCTAATAAAGTTTCAGTTATATTTTATGCATGCAAAAAATCTTTCCCCTTAGTACAGTTTTATGTCTCTACAGAATATCTGTGCAGTTAATGAGTATTTATTTTGTGCTCATAGTACATCTGCCAGTATTAACCACCTAAAGATATATATTTTAAATAGCTCTAGTTCTTGCAGAGTGTAACTCAATAACTCAGAGCAGAAATCTTGTTAAACAATGATGATAGGAGAGGGGGAAGGGAAGAGGAATAGGAAGTTAAAAAGACTAGTAAGCTTCCAAAGTGTATATACCCAGTAATATGTATAGTTGTGTTTCAAACTTGTTATTCTTTTAACTACTACTGTGGCCACATGATTGTTAGAAGATTTAGAAAGCAGGATCAGTGAGAAAGATGCTCACTAGACCAAAAGAAATACAAAATAGGGACTATCCATTTCCTACCGTGGTTCATATTGTTTTAATTTCAATTCTTACTTTTTGATAGAAAATTTTTTATCACTAAATTGGTTTGTAGTATCTTAAAATTTAATTTTTCAAAATATCTCATTTTTGAAGCATTTTTTTTTCTAATTTACTCCTAACTTTGCCTTATTTGAGTTAACTCTATGCCCTTTATATGCTGCCTCATCTACTTGATCAATTTAACTGCCTCCTCCAACTCTCTACTGCACCCCCCATTCCTCCTCACTCGTCAACACACACACACACACACACACACACACACACACACACACATGCCAGGTTAAATGCCTTGGTAGAAGGCTGTTTCTTATTCCATGGTTTGTTTGTTTTACTGTTCACACATTCATTCGCAAAACCAGCAAACTTGTACTAACTACATACTTTTAAAAACAAGCCACTCCTTCTTCTATCAAAGTGTGCAATACAAGAAAAGGGCTAGTACACATACACACACACACACACACACACACACACATATGTAGTGCAGTTTCTGTGGGGTTGCTTAGCATATCTTATACATACTAGGATATCAATGACAATTGAACAGACAGTTATGTTCTTTGTAAGCAATACTTTTACTGAAAGTGCTATTATAATTTCACTTAGAAAATCATAGTTAGCATGATGTGTTCAACTATTTCAAAAAGTATTAATTGCTTATTTATTCTATGAAATATGTATCATATGACTTTTCATCATAGTCTCAGGTCATCTGTAGGATATAAAAGGATATATATTTGTTATCTTTAACGATACTCTGCTACATACAGGGTTCTACAACATATGACTAATGTATCCTAGAAGAAAATTGGCCCAGTATTTATAGAAATCTATGTTTGTCTCAGCTAGATTATGATAGAATCACATTATATTTTTCACTATGTTTAGGGTAGTATGTTTTTCAATAAAGTGGAAAATGTCAAACCATATATTAGAAAATACATAATTATACATAACATTTCTGTTTGGGCTGTCAGGTGCGTTGTGTTAATCTTCTAAGAAGTTTTCATTGATAAATTGTTTCATTTTTGTTATTAATTAATAAGAAAAAGGAGGATAAGAGTTTCCCAATATACTGATAATCAAAAAAAAAAATTGTGCAATAAACTGTCAAGTAGTCTTACAGAACATGTCTGGAGTCTAAAAGATTATGCCTTGGGCTTAGACAAGTCAATATAGAATCACCTAGAAATCAGAGCACTTATAAAAGTAGAGCCCTGATAAGAGGGGCAAAGGCAAACGCTCTAAAACCATTGTTCAATTAAAGAAACAGCAAACATATTCAATGTTTTAAGCATTGAATTTCAATCATTCCACTAGCCTTATCCACATGGCCAGTGAATTTTCAACAGAGGCTCTACAGTTTGAACTAGTTTGAAATGGACTTTTTTTCTTTTGATGGGATGATTTTTTATTTGTATCCAGAATTCAAGAAGGATATTTATTCCTGTCCAAAATCATAACCGTCTTTGGTCTGAAAAACAAAATCTGTATTGACCATAAACTCAGATGTCTGTACTCATATCTCCTTAATGTCCACAGAAACTTGCTCAGCTGTTTCTCTTTCCATGATGTCACTGTATTTGTAAAGATACATCCAGAATCCTGTATCTTAAAAAAAAAAAAAAAAAAAAAGATTAACTATCTGGATAAGGCACAGCAGTGGGCACAGGGATGCGGAATTGCATTAATCAATATCTCTGCTCTGAGGTAGATATCAGTTTAATGGGGATGCTTTGAAACAAATGTTAGAGCTCATTGAAGGTATGGTGGATATGGATGATCAATGTACTTAAAGAATGCAAGAATAGAACCCTCTAAGGAGGATCAAGCGGTGATTCACAGAGAGGTTACTTTTCCTTGGGGGCTCAAACTGTAAGTGTGATACCACTAGATCACAACAATGAAAATAAAAAGTCAATAGAAATATTAATAAATGATGATTGAGGACTCTCTGTCAGTCAGAAATTAGAGGTTGAGACCAGATTGTGAAGGGTTTGTATGTTAGGTATTTGTAGTTATTACTACTACTCTGCATATATGCACTGATGAAGAAAAATGGATGGATAGATAGATAGATGGATATATAAATAAAACTGTGGTGGCAGCACTGTGAAGAGTGAATCATACAGGGAAGAGAGTAGAGAGGGTTAGTTGAAAATCAGTTAAGTGGAGCTATTAAAACTATACAGGTGGAAGGATATTCACAAGGACTTTGGGCTTTTATAATATGAGATTTGATTACCAAAATGCATTTTATGATCAAACCTCCACCATCAAGAGTAAATTTTGTGATACACTACAAAAACAAAGCAATAAACATTAAAACATTAACATTTAACCTGAAAATAAAATTAAACTTGTCTCAAAATCACTAGCCATTACAAGTGTGGGCACATGTTTATACAAGGCAGAATATAAATGTGGAGACCATTCAGTTTTCATAATCAAAGGAAACTATTTTTCTCAAAGCAGTAACTTCAGGGAGAAATAAGCATGACATTAAAGAAGACTCTCTTTGGATAACTTCTCCCCTAGAGTGAAGATTCTTGGGTTTTTGAAAGGTATCAGGTAAAACTGTTCATAAAGTATAAAGGAACAGTAGAAACTGAATGATCTCAGGCAGTGAAAATGGAAGTCCTAGTTTAGAGTCTAAAATTTATATCAATTTATAAACTTTATATTTTTGAAACATTGCCATTTTGGACTCTATTTTTTAGCTCCCGCACAGACATGGTGACATTTTGCAAATTCTGGTTGTTTTCTGCTAAAGAAATGTTATGTCAGTATGTTGATCATATCCAGAGAGAGGTAGCAAATTTATAAAATATATAGCCATCAGTTCCCCCTAATAATTACAAGTAAATTGTACTCTTTCCTCAAATACCAGACAGAAAAATAACAATTGATTCTATGAAGCTGAAAAATAACAATTGATTCTATGAAGCTGTAGAATTATTCTTTTAAATCAGGTAAGTCCTCAAGCTGATTGATTTTGTACATAACCCTAAAGAAGCAGCATGTTATAATCAGAAATACAAAGATAAATTTGGATTTAATTCCTGTCACTAACACTCAAGTAAAAAGCTGCACTCATCACTGTATCCCAACATCTAGCACATAGTTGGGATGAGTATATTTCTGTGGCATGAATAAATGTTGAATAAATGGTTCTCCCCCATATTTCATCCATGTAAATCACAATATTATTGTGAGAATTGATTGATTATACAGAAATGTATCTCCAATGAGTCTTGGCACTGCTCAATTATAATCTCTCATTAGGCCTAGTATAGTTAAATGGCTTCAACATTTGAAACTAACACTTTGGCCAAGGTGAAATTTTTTCTTGGAATGAAAAGAAATCAAACAATGAAAAGAGGTTGTTGATGTTCAGTTGCTACGTCATATCCAAGTCTTCAGGAACCCCATGGGCTGCAGCAGGCTAGTCTTCTGTGTCCTTCACTATCTCCAGGAATTTGCTCAAACTCATGTCTATTACTGGGCATCCCTGGTGGCTCAGATGGTAAAAAAAAAAAAAAAAAACTGCCTATAATGTGGGAGACCTGGGTTTGATACCTGAGTTGGGAAGATCCCCTAAAGAAAGGAAGCATGACCCCAGTCCAGTATGTTTGCCTGGAGAATCCCATGGACAGAGGAGGGCTAGTCCTTGAGTCGCAAAGAGTTGGACATGACTGAGTGACTTACACTTTCACTTTCATGTCCATTGAGCCAGTGATGCCATCCAACCATCTCATCCTCTGTCACCCCCTTCTCCTCCTGCCCTCAATCTTTCCCAACATCAGGGTCTTTTTCAATGAATCAGTTCTTTGCATCATGTGGCTAAAGTACTGAAGCTTCAGCATCAATCTTTCCAGCGAAAATTCAGTGTTGATTTCCTTTAGGATTGACTGATTTGATCTCCTTGCTCTCCAAGGAACTCTCAAGAGACTTCTCTAGCATCACAAATCAAAAACAGCAGTGCTTTGGTTTTCAGCCCTCTTTTTGGTCCAACTTATACTTCTGTACATGACTATTGGAAAAAATGATAGCTTTGACTATACATACCTTTGTTGGCAAAGTGATATCTTTGCTTTATAATATACTATTCATGTTTGTCATAACTTTTTGTAAGGAGCCAACATCTTTTAGTTTCATAATTGCAGTCTCTATCTGCAGTGATTTTGGATTTCAAGAAAATAAAATCTGTCACTTTTCCCCCTTCTATTTGCCATGAAGTGAATGGGACTAGATGCCGTGATCTTAGTTTTTTGAATGGTAAGTTTTAAGCCAGCTTTTTTCAGTCTTCTCTGTCCACCCTCAGCAAGAGGCTTTTTAGTTCTCTTCACTTTCTGCGGTTAGAGTGACATCATCTGCATGTCTGAGATTGTTGATATTTCTCCCAGCAGTCTTGATTCCAGCTTGTAATTCATCCGGCCTGGCATTTTGCATGATGTACTCTGCATAGTAGTTAAATAAGCAGGGTGACAAAATACAGCCTTGATGTACTCCTTTCCCAATTTTAAACCATCCATTGTTCTATTCTGGTTCTAACTGTTGCTTCTTGACCTGAATACAGGTTTCTCAGGAGGCAGGTAAAGGTGATCTGGCATTCCCCTCTCTAAACCTTTTCTACAGTTTGTTGTGATCCACACAGTCAAAAGATTTAGTGTAGTCAATGAACAGAAGTGTGTCTTTCAGGAATTCCCTTGCTTTTTCTATGATCCAGTATTGACAATTTAATCTCTGGTTCCTCTGCCTTTTCTAAATCTAGCTTGTATCTCTGGAAGTTCTCAGTTCACATACTGTTTTAGCCTAGCTTGAAGAATTTTGAACATTATGTTGCTAGCATGTGAAATCAGCATAATTGTATGGTGGTTTGAACATGCTTTGGCATTGCCTTTGAGATAGAAATGAAAGCTGATCTTTTCCAGTCCTGTAGCCATTGTTGAGTTTTCAAAATTTACTGACATACTGAGTGCAGCACTTTAACCGCATCATCTTTTGTATTTTAAATAGCTCAGCTGAAATTCTATCACCTCCAAAAGTTTTGTGTGTAGTAATGCTTCCTAAGGCCTATTTGACTTCATACTCCAAGATGTCTGGCTCTAGGTGAGTGGCCACACCATTGTGGTTATCTGGGCCATTAAGACATTTTTTTGTGTGTAGTTCTTTCTTATATTCTTGCCACTTCTTTTTAATCTCTTCTGCTTCTGTGAAGTCCTTGCCATTTCTGTCCTTTATTGTGCACATCCTGGCATGAAATATTATAGAATTAAAAATAAGCCTGTTCCTTTTGTAAGTTCCACCACACAAGGTATTAGAGGATCTTTTAAAGATTTTGAAAGCTAATGGCAGAACAATATTTATTATAAATCAATCATATTATTTTTATACTGATTCATGTTTTAAGATTTTTGCCTTCACAGATCATAGTCTCAAGTCCAGAGCCTTATTTTTTTCTCTCATTAGTTTCTTTAGTCTTTTACTTCAATGCAGATATGGAAACAGTCTTAGTATCTAAATGCACTTTCAACAAGATGAGTCGGTTTGCAAATGAGACATACAACCATGGTTTAATTCACTATTAGTTATAATAAATAGCTGACCACTTGCCAATTTTCCTTCTTAGATAATCAATTTTGTGGCTTTGTTGTAGTACACTTGACACACAATAAAATGCCTCTATTTAAAGTACACAGTTTGGGGAACACATGTATACCTGTGGCGGATTCATTTTGATATTTGGCAAAACTAATACAATTATGTAAAGTTTAAAAATAAAATAAAATTTAAAAAAATAAAGTACACAGTTTGGATAATTTTTAACATAGGTATTCACTGTGAACCATGAACACATTAAGATAATGAATATACTCATCACCCCTCTCCCATTCCCTTATGCTCATTTATAATCTTCAGTTCAGTTAAGTTCAGTTCAGTTGCTCAGTTGTGTCTGACTCTTTGCGAATCCACGAATCGCAGCACGCCAGGCCTCCCTGTCCATCACCAACTCCCAGAGTTCACCCAAACTTATGTGCATTGAATCAGTGATGCCATCCAGCCATCTCATCCTGTGTCATCCCCTCTCCTCCTGCCCCCAGTCCTTCCCAGCATCAGGGTTTTTTTTTCCCAATGAGTCAACTCTTTGAATGAGGTGGCCAAAGTATTGGAGTTTCAGCCTCAGCATCAGTCCTTCCAATGAACACCCAGGACTGGTCTCCTTTAGGGTGGACTGGTTGGATCTCCTTGCAGTCCAAGGGACTCGCAAGAGTCTTCTCCAATACCACAGTTCAAAAGCATCAATTCTTCAGTGCTCAGCTTTCTTCAGAATCCAACTCTCACATCCATACATGACCACAGGAAAAACCATAGCCTTGACTAGACAGACCTTTGTTGGTAAAGTGATGCCTCTGCTTTTTAATATGCCATCTAGGTTGGTCATAACTTTCCTTCCAAGGAGTAAGCGTCTTTTAATTTCATGGCTGCAGTCACCATCTGCAGTGATTTTGGAGCCCCCCAAAATTAAGTTTGACACTGTTTCCACTATTTCCCCATCTATTTCCCATGAAGTGATGGGACCAGATGCCATGACCTTAGTTTTCTGAATGTTGAGCTTTAAGCCAACTTTTTTACTCTCCTCTTTCACTTTCATCAAGAGACTCTTTAGATCCTCTTCACTTTCTGCTATAAGGGTGGTGTCATCTGCGTATCTGAGGTTATTGATATTTCTCCCGGCAGTCTTGATTCCAGCTTGTGCTTCTTCCAGCCCAGTGTTTCTCATGATGTACTCTGCATATAAGTTAAATAAGCAGGGTGACAATATACAGCCTTAACATACTCCTTTTCCTATTTGGAACCAGTCTTGTTCCATGTCCAGTTCTAACTGTTGCTTTTTGACCTGCATACAGGTTTATCAAGAGGCAGATCAGGTGGTCTGGTATTCCCATCTTTTGAAGAGCTTTCCACAGTTTGTTGTGATCCACACAGTCAAAGGCTTTGGCATAGTCAATAAAGCAGAAATAGATGTTTTTCTGGAACTCTCTTGCTTTTTCGATGATCCAGCGGTTGTTGGCAATTCCTCCCAAATCATACTTACTAGACAAACATTGATCTGCCTTCTCTCACTATCAAGTTGTATTTTCTAGAACTTACGTGAATCATAATTTATAGTATGCACTACATTTTGTACTTTTCCTCATCATTTTGAGACATTCCTATTTTATTGTATGTGAAAGAGTCTGTTACTTTTTATTTTTTCATAATAGTCCATTGCATAGCTAGATGACAATGTGCATATATTTTATTTAACATATCACTTGGCATTTCAATTTTCATAATTTCTTTAATTATATAGAATTTTTTTCAATTTCATTCAATTGCCTATTTGACTGTGACACCAGCACAATGTTTAGTAGAAGTGGTGAAAACAGACATCCTTCCTTTTTTTTTGACCTCAGAATGTAAGCATCCAGTCTTTCTTTGTTAAGTAGCTATGCTGTTAAGTGAAGTTTTTTCACAGGTTTCTTCTTGAGATTGAATTTCTTTCTGTTTAGGATTTTCTAAGAGTTTTTCTCATGAGTGGATTTTGAATTTTTGTTGGACTTTTAATGCATCTCTTGAGACAATCATAAATTTCATAAACTTTCATCTCTTGTTCATAAACAGAAACAAACATCAATTGTTTCATAATCATAAACTTTCACCTCTTGAAACATAAGTTTGTTTGTTTGATTTTATTTTCTTCTGTTAACATGATGAATTATACTAGCAGATTTTTGTGTGCCAAACCTATGCTAGATTCCTACCATAACCCAATAGATCATGTTTCATTAACTTTTTTCATATTTTATATTCTTGTAGCATTGCTGAAATCATCTTGTTAATTTTATATCTATGCTCATGAGTGAAATACATCTGTAGTTTACTTTTCTTATACTATAAAGTAGCTATTTCTTACTGATTTAACACCATAAGTAATCTTTTATTATGTGCTCTTTGTCCCAACTTTTACATATTTACCCTCACATTTCTATCCTGGAGTTCTTGTTTCCATACCATTTTAACTGTTACTTTCAATTTGTCTGATTCAAAAGTCATCCTGTTTCCTATGGACTTACAACACTAAACTGTCAGGCATCAAAATGCATAATAAGCTGTCCACCCTGTTATTACTATTCTGCTATAACAGTTATTCTTAATCCTACAAGAATTGATTGGTTTTCTTTTTTAATGTGTATTTTATAATTATCTTTCACTTTCTGGAAGTGAACAATGGAAAGAGTGAGAGACTATATTTTCGGGGGCTCCAAAATTGCTGCAGATGGTGATTGCATCCATGAAATTAAAAAATGCTTGCTTTTTGGAAGAAAAGCTATGACCAACCTAGTTCAGTTCAGGTTAGTCACTCAGTCATGTCTGACTCTTTGCGACCCCATGAACCTTAGCATGCCAGGGCTCCCTGTCCATCACCAACTGCCAGAGTCTACCTAAACCCATACCCATTGAGTTGGTGATGCCATCCAACCATCTCATCCTCTGTTGTCCCCTTCTTCTCCTGCCCTCAATCTTTCCCAGCATCAGGGTCTTTTCAAAGACCCTGAAGAGTCATCTCTTCATATCAGGTGGTCAAAGTATTGGAGTTTCAGCTTCAACATCAGTCCTTCCAATGTACATCCAGGATTGATCTCCTTTAGGATGGACTGGTTGGATCTCCTTGGAGTCCAAGGGACTCTCAAGAGTCTTCTCCAATACCACAGTTCAAAAGCATCAATTCTTCAGCACTCAGCTTTCTTTATAGTCCAACTCTCACATCCATACATAATTAATGGAAAAACCATAGCCTTAACTAGACGGACCTTTGTTGACATAGTAATGTCTCTGCTTTTTAATATGCCGTCTAGGTTGGTCATAACTTTCCTTCCAAGGAGTAAGCGTCTTTTAATTCATGGCTGCAGTGACCATCTGCAGTGATTTTGGAGCCCAGAAAAATAAAGTCAGCCACTGTTTCCACTGTTCTCCCATCTATTTGCCATGAAGTGATGGGACTGGATGCCATGATCTTAGTTTTCTGAATGTTGAGTTTTAAGACAGTATACTAAAATGCAGGGACATTACTTTACTAACAAAGGCCAGCAAATTCTGAAAACTCAACAGTGGCCACAGGACTGGAAAATGTCTGTTTTCATTCCAATCCCGAAGAAGAGCAATGCCAAAGAATATTCTAACTATCGCACAATTGCACTCATCTCACACGCTAGCAAAGTAATGTTCAAAATTCTGTAAACCTACCTATGACTGATTCATGCTGAGATTTGACAGAAAACAGCAAAATTCTGTAAAGCAATTATCCTTCACTAAAAAATTAATTAATTTTTAAAAAATTCTTCAAGCCAGGCTTCAACAGTACGTAAACTGTGAACTTCCAGGTGTTCAAGCTTGATTTAGAAAGGGCAGAGGAACCAGAGATCAAATTGCCAACATCCGTTGGGTCATCAATAAAGCAAGAGAGTTCCAGAAAAACATCTACTTCTGCTTCATTGACTATGCCAAAGCCTTTGACTGTGTGTATCACAAGAAACTGTGGAAAATTCTGAAAGAGATGGGAATACCAGACCACCTGATGTGCCTCCTGAGAAATCTGTATGCAGGTCAGGAAGCAACAGTTAGAACTGGACATGGAACAACAGACTGGTTCCAAATCAGGAAAGGAGTAGGTCAAGGCTGTATATTGTCACCCTGCTTATTTAACTTATATGCAGAGTATGTCATGCACAATGCCAGGCTGAATGAAGCACAACTGGAATCTAGATTGCTGGAAGAAATATCAGTAACCTCAGATACGCAGATGACACCACCCTTATGGCAAAAGTGAAGAAGAACTAAAGAGCCTCTTGGTGAAAGTGAAAGTGGAGAGTGAAAAAGTTGGCTGGGGAACACATGTATACCTGTGGCGGATTCATTTTGATATTTGGCAAAACTAATACAATTTTTTAAAGTTTAAAAATAAAATAAAATTGTAGTTGGAAAAAAAAAAAGAATAAAAAAAAAAAGTTGGCTTAAAGCTCAACATTCAGAAAACTAAGATCATGGCATCCAGTCCCATCACTTCATGCAAATAGCTGGAGAAACAATGGAAACAGTGAGAGAGTTTATTTTGGTGTGCTCCAAAATCACTGCAGATGGTGACTTTAGCCATGAAATTAAAAGGTGTTTGCTCCTTGGAAGAATAGCTATGACCAACCTAGACAGCCTATTAAAAAGCAGAGATGTTTTTTTTGCCGATGAAGATCCATCTAATCAAAGCTATGGTTTTTCCAGTAGTCATATATGAGAGTTGGTCTATAAAGAAAGCTGATTGCTGAGGAATTGATGCTTTTGAACTTTGGTTTGTAGAAGACTCTTGAGAGTCTCCTGAATTGTAGGGAGATCAAACCAGCCAATCCTAAAGGAAATCAGTCCTGAATGTTCATTGGAAGGATTCATGTTGAAGTTGAAACTCCAATACTTTGGCCACTTTATGTGAAAAACATACTCATTGGAAATGAACCTGATGCAGGGAAAGATTGAAGGCAGGAGAAGAAGTGACGAAAAAGGATGAGATGGTTGGATCACATCACCAACTCGATAAACATGAGTTTGAGCAAGCTCTAGGAGTTGGTGAATAACAGGGAAGCCTGCTGTGCTGCAGTCCATGGGATCACAAAGAGTTGGATATGACTGAGCAACTGTACTGACTGATGCAGTGACTAAATTATGTAATATATGGTCATATCAATACTTGTATAAGTATTAATAACTAAAATATGAAGGCTTATAACAAAGTAGACACATTAAATACTTTTGAAAGATGTTACAGTTAGCTTAAAGTGTGATGATAGATTTTCTATGCAATCCTAAATGCCTAAAGCATCCAAGTGCTAGATTTTGCAAGGAGGTCTACTATGTAGGAAATATGATAACTTAATATACATTGTGTATGATTTTCAAAGTGAATTTCAAAGGGAAACCTAATAAACTGCAAATATAATAGAGTGTACTGGGAAAATGCAATTAAGAAAACTGTGGTAGTCAAATATGCAAATTATGTCCATCTGTTGAACAAACCCCTGGGATAACATGGAACTGATGGAGAGAAGTGAATGATTATTTTCCAAGCGTTCCTGTCAGAAGTCATATATCTTAAATCTAGCTGTGAAGATACAGACCCCTTCTAAAAATTTTTAGTAAGTCAGAATCTTTCCCTGGTCTTAATGACTTAGCATGTCAAAAAGATAGACCAAGCACTAGAATAAAGTCAGACTGATTTGTTACATTAAATCTGTGTCTAATTTGAGCCAATTCAATATCTCAGACGGCCTTGGCAATGACTTAGCTTCCTGGAATTCTTTGTAGAATGCAGACATATCTGTCTCGCAGACAAACAAGAGTGAGGACATGAAATAGGTTGCAGAAAGAAGTCTTGAAGTTTTGAAAATGCTATATTTTAAAAATGACTTTCAATGCACTATTGGTAGTAAGAAAATTTTCATGATTATTTAGTGGTAACTCACGTTCAATCACAATATCCCTTTTCCAGTTACAGGTAGACTATTTTCTGAAGCCACTATGCTTGAAAACAAATGTAGACTCTCAGAGTCTGTAATGCACTAGAATAATAAACATGTTTGAATGATACCAAAGATATATGTTGGACCACTAACATGAGTTTTAAACTACTAATCTTTTAAGTGGTCTTGTTGTGGGTCATTTTCATATTAAATTTTCAAAAGCAGTTACTCATTAATTACTTAAATATGCATATATTGTTGGAAAGCATTTATTTCTATATAATCTACATAGTGAAGTCACCTGCGGATAAAGAGAGTTTAATGACAATTGATTTTTCTCGCATGCAAGACATGTTATGAAACTAAGAGCTCATGAGTGTTGGCTCTCAGACCAGCTGGTGTTCGCCTCATTTGGCAGTTCTGTATTGTGCCTGCATTTGTTCCTGCAGGAGTCCATAAATAGGCTTAAGTGATATCACCAAGTGCCTTCTAATTTTAGATTTATCCACATGTACTGGTTAATGGTCAAAAATGGGTTTCCATAATCATCCTAGTTCCACGTGTTTTGACATGAGCAACAAGCTGTACTCATTAATGTGCTGTATCTTTCTGCGGTACAACATGGGGATCTTTGTTAGGAGATGAAGCACAGTGAGGTTTATGTATGAGTAGTTCTAGTACATTTTGACTCACCTGAATTAGTTCACCCTGGAATTTATGTTGCCTTTTACACTGCATTATTAAAACTGAAGATCATGGGAATTTAAAGGCTTTTTAAAAGAAAAAAGCAATCCATTGAAATATAATGTTTCATTAATTATCTACAATTAGATAAATTAGTACAAATAAACTTTTTACCATTGAAGTAATAAATGTGTGCATGCTCAGTCACTAAATCATGTCTGACTCTTGCAGCCTTAAGGACTGTAGCCCACCAGACTGTTCCTTGCATGGAATTTCCCAGGCAAGAATACTTATGTAGGTTGCCATTTCCTTTTCCAGGGGATTTTCCTGATGCAGGAATCGAACCTGCTTCTCCTGCATTACAGGTGTATTCTTAAACACTGGTCTAACAGGGAAGCCCAAAGTAATACATGTTCATTGTTAAATAGAGAATAAATGACAGAAAAAAATACTATAAATAGAAAAATTAAAGTCACTGATAATCTTAATATAAAATATAGTAAATTAAATAGTTTACTGATATCAGTGACTTTTTCTATTTATAATCTTACCATAAAATATATTTAAATAATTTAGCTATTAATTTAAATGTTTCTAATATATGTAGGGGCTTCCCTTGTTGCTCAGCTGGTAAACAGTCCACCTGCAATGTGGGAGACCTGGGTTTGGAGGACCCCCTGGAGAAGGGAAAGGCTACTCACTTCAGTATCTGACCTTGAGAATTCCATGGACTGTATAAGATAATTATTCTAATATTGAGGGGGATCTTTTTGTATTTTAAGTTAATACATTTTCTTAATAGAAATATGTACTGTCTCTAACAAAGACATGCAGAGTCAGATGTTAATATTTAGAAGTTACCATGGTACTTTACTAGCAAGATACCTCCTACTGCAGAGATTCAGTGAAGACTCCTACCATGGGAAAAGCTTCAGTTTTACATGCAGTCTCTTGGTTTATACTTTCACTCAATTTCTGTTAACTAGTATGATTATTGTTATCAAATAATTCAAATAAAATAATTCAGCATTATATTTGCTTTTGCTTTTATCCATTCTTATATTTATGAATATTGAGGTCCCTCTATGTCTCAGAGCTGCACTGTAATATAATTGTTAGCAAGATAGAAAAGACCATTATACTACAGTGATTTTGCTTTTTTGTCCTGCACTAACCTCTAGATTTCAAGTATTTGGTACAAATGGAAGCTGAGGGAACCTGAGAGTAAAGGAGTGCTGGGTGGGGCACCTCAATTATATTTTCTCTTTTGATACTGGTTTTACCTGACAGGTCCAGTCTAACTTATCAACCTTAATGAACACTCATGTGCCAAGAATTCTAAAAGTGTGTACTATACTTTTTGCTTAGTTTAGATCAGTGCTTCTCCAAGTCTCTATAGCATCAACAACTAGGGATTTGCAAAAAATTCATATTTTGAGACCCCATTATAGACTTACTGAATCAGAAACCCTGTAGGTTCAGCCTAGTAATCTGGGTGTTAACAGTTTTCCAAGACACATGATTATGATGCATGTTAAAATTTGAGAACCACTCAGTTCAGTTCAGTTCAGTTGCTCAGTTGTGTCTGACTCTTTGCGACCCCATGAATCGCAGCACACCAGACCTCCCTGTCCATCACCAACTCATGGAGTTCACACAGACTCACGTCCATCGAGTCAGTGATGCCATCCAGCCATCTCATCCTCTGTCGTCCCCTTCTCCTCCTGCCCCCAATCCCTCCC
>NW_011494948.1:4058756-4065692 GCF_000754665.1 Bison bison bison | reverse complement strand
TTTTCCAATGAGTCAACTCTTCGCATGAGGTGGCCAAAGTACTGGAGTTTCAGCTTTAGCATCATTCCTTCCAAAGAAATCCCAGGGCTGATCTCCTTCAGAATGGACTGGTTGGATCTCCTTGCAGTCCAAGGGACTCTCAAGAGTCTTCTCCACTAGTCTATGCTAAATATTAACATTGTCTTGACACAGTATATAATGAATACTAATATCACAGTGGATATTTCCTAATTCTCCAGTCAATTGAGTCTTGAGGCTCTAGAACACTTTCACTCCAATGAAGACATTATGTTGTTATCTTGTTATTTTTGCTGCACTGATATTGATTGCATCAACAAAAGCCTGTGATATTAACTGGTACTTCTCTCTTCTTGGTATGGAGAAGTATTCATTCACTTTCCATCAAGCTTACCTTAAATAATCTAAAAATTTTAAGTGGCAAAACACTTTCTTTATTCAATGATATTAATAGCTAACTTTTAAGTACAAAACAGCAATGTAAAAATGGATTGTATTTTAATTAAATATTATAGTGTCTGATATAAGCATTGGGCTTCATTCTATGGAAGTTAAATGTTTAGATTAAGTTAATGATTCAATAATTAAGTCCCTTCTGTAAGGAGGTCTGTATGCAAGAGTCTGGAAAGTTCAGTGGTCTGGCGTCATCAGTGTCTTCAAGAACTTAGAGTACAGTAACATATATGAAATATATAAGCAAAAATTATAATGTGGAACAGGATATGATACACTTCATAAGGGAAATATATGAATTATGCCAATTCAAAGGCATAAGAAACATCTAATCAGGATCTTCTGAAAGGCTTTATTGTGAAGGAGCCCTTTGAACTAAGGTAATTAAACCTAAAGACTGAATTATTTTTTTAGCTGTATAACAGAGTGGAGAAGGATTTTCAGGAAGAGGAAAGGACATAAGCAGGGGAAGAGAGAGAATAAAGCCTAGCATCTAGTGTTTGGGGAGCATCAATGAATGAGGCTTATTAGAATAGAAATATATGCCTTAAAATAACTGGATATATACGTTAACACTTGTTTCGAGGTCTTAGATAGCATGCTAAGGACTACAGTAGAAATGTATAGACTCTGGAGAGTTTTGTGAGGGAAAACATATAAGATAATTAAATATATAAATACCCACATACATACATATACATACACATGCTAAGTCCATTCTTCTTATGTAGAATGGATTAGAAGAGAAGGAATTTTGAGGCAGGTAAGATTCTTAGAAATTATGTTTGATCCTGGTCTAAGGAAGAAGTAGTTAAATTCTGAGTGAAAGAAGGAAGGGGCCTGGAGGAAGCATACCTGTGAGTCACTGAGGTAAGCCTGCAAAAGTTAAAGCAAATGTTCAGAGCATCAACAAATAATGATAGGAGAGTATTTATATTAAGTGATAGAATGTTCAGGGTAGGAGAGATGCTGAACTTGTTTGTGGGCATGCTGTTGTGACTTTATTAGAGGAACTGGCAGACCTGTTATAGTTGACAAAGTGTATCTGGAGCTGGGAGAATGGTTAAAGCTAAAGGATATACAGCAATCACTGCAGATGGTGACTGCAGCCATAAAATTAAAAGACACTTACTCCTTGGAAGAAAAGTTATGACCAACCTAGATAGCATATTGAAAAGCAGAGACATTACTTTGCCAAAAAAGGTCCGTTTAGTCAAGGCTATGGTTTTCCTAGTGGTCATGTATGGATGTGAGAGTTGGACTGTGAAGAAAGCTGAGTGCCAAAGAATTGATGCTTTTGAACTGTGGTGTTGGAGAAGACTCTAGAGAGTCCCTTGGACTGCAAGGAGATCCAACCAGTCCATCCTAAAGGAGATCAGTCCTGCGTGTTGATTGGAAGGAATGATGCTAAAGCTGAAACTCCAGTACTTTGACCACCTCATGCAAAGAGTTGACTCATTGGAAAAGACTCTGATGCTGGGAGGTATTGGGGGCAGGAGGAGAAGGGAACGACAGAGGATGAGATGGCTGGATGGCATCACTGACTCGATGGACATGAGTCTGAGTGAACTCTGGGAGTTCATGATGGACAGGGAGGCCTGACATGCTGTGATTCATTGGGTTGCAAAGAGTTGGACTCCAGTCTGAATGACTGGACTGAACTGAACTGATACAGCAACCACCTTCTTGGTGCCCTGTAATGCTTTGCATTCAAGAATGGAATCTCTTCCCGGGTGGACTCTTAGTAGTTAATCTATTCCTATATTCAGCAACTATATTAAGTTCCCTCTATATGCTGGCTACTATTCTAGGCACTACTTATACCATAGTGAAGGGAATGTTAAATTGAAATTTAGAAAAATGGTATAGATCTTATTTGCAAAGTAGAAATAGAAGCACCGATGTAGAGAACAAATATATGGAAATGGGGAGGTGGAACGAATTGGGAGATTGGGATTGACATATATACACTATTGATAGTCTGCATAAAATAGATAACTAATGAGAACCTACTGTATAGCACAGGGAACTCTACTTAATGTACTATGGTGACTTGAATGGGAAGAAAATTCAAAAGGGAGGGGATATGTGTATGTGTATGGCTGATTCATTTTGCTGTCCAGTAGAAAATAACACAACATAGTAATTTTACTCCAACAAAAATAATTTTTTTAAATGGGAACTATTAAATCCTGCCTTCATGGTGCTTGTATTCTAGATGTTTATTCATGAATAAAGGAAAATTAGAAGAATGCATCTTTCAGTTAAAGGTAAAACATTTGATTTGTTCCTGAAATCTTTTTCTAGTGCCACACATTTTATCACCCATAATATAGCCAATATTACCAATGAGATGTTGATTCAAATTGTTTCCTTCTTTAACTTTCAACTGTTTAAAAATAGCACATGCATTAGCTTTTTTTACCACACAGATTCCCAGACTGAATATGACATCACCTGAAAAGTTATCATAAGATTTCCCAATGGTCTTTCACATTTATGACAGAACTAATAATGTCTATATACGGAACTGTAGATTTTTATGGGTAGCAAAACTCTTTTTGGCAAGTAAAATATAATAAGAAAAAAATCTGTCCATTTCTTGGTAAATTATTGCTCATAACTTGGCTTTCTTGAACAAAAATGTTCATATTTTATTTAATTGATATTTAAAAAAAGAAATGAAACCAAAAAGGAAAAGAGGCAGAGATTTCAAGCTGTTGGGTTTTGTGATTTTTGGCAGGAAATTATTTTCTCTGAAAAAAATCATTGGCTGAGAATTCAAAGCATCACCTCTTTAGCCCTATTCAGGCACCCATAGTACTGGCTCAGAATACAGAAACCGGTGAAGGACCTGTCTTATCCTACTGGGAGAATCATTTGAATTGTTGGGATGCAAGCAGAGAGAATTCTGTTGATCCCTGGGTATATCCAAACCACTCACTTTCATTCCAAGACTCCAATCACTATCATTTCTATGAAACCAACAGAATTCTCATCATTGATATGCAAATGAAGGCACCAACAGTAGCCACAGTATTCATTTTCAGTGTGCTTTGCCAGCTAGAATTCTGAAACGCTTTCAGCAATTTAATATACCACACCTTCAATGAATTTGACTAGAAACAGTCAACCAGCTTCACAGACACTAGAGTAGTCTGTGGAGATCTTAACATATTCCTGAGGATTGTTCTAAGTTGGTTAAATGCCATTGAGGATTTTTTTTTTTTCCCTTTGACTGTCTCATGCACCATGTGGGACATTAATTCCCTGACCAGGGATCTAACCCTTGTCCCCTGCATTGGAAGTGTGGAATCTTAACCACTGGACTTCCAGGGAAGTCCACAACTGAGGATGTTCTTTTTTCTTTTTTTTTTTAATGGATAAAATGACAGTGAGGCAGAATGAAATGTTTAAAATCTTTGTTTCCACTCATGCTCTTTCAAATAACATAAAATGTATGGCATAGCTGACATTTGAGCTGTAAGATCAAATGGAAAAGGTTGACCCTATTCTGTGTGAACTGACTTTCTTTCTTAGCAGAACAATTAAGTTGTCTCTCCAATACAGAGTTCTCTCATTGCCTATTGCTCTGTTGTACTCTTCTGAAAGTAATGGAAATAGAAATGGGATACAGATTGTGATAATGAAACTGAAAAGAAGGGTAAACAGAAAGAATTTACAACTCTCTCTCTCTTTTTTTTTTTTCCTGCTTCTCCTTCTCTTAATTCTAAAGGTAATTACAAGACTCTGGAGATGTGAACATCTTTATTATCTATGCAAAACTCCATCTGCTGGACGCATATTTTGCAAACCTGCAGGGCTTGAATATGAGACAAACAGATTTAGTAAAAGTGATGCTTTGTTGTACTGTTCCTTTACTCAAGTGCCAGATTACTTTTTGGTGTCCCAGGAGCTCTGTTTCTAAGAAACTGAAAGGGAAATGGAAAACATCTAGAAAGATTTTATTTCATCCATTCCCCACTCTCATATTCTCTTTTTGCTAATGCTCTAGAGCTGAGTACTATTTCTGGATCTGTGGGTCCTTCCAGATACCTCATTAAGAACATTTCTTCTAATGACTTGCAAATCAGAACAAATTAGATAACTACGAATGGCTAACCGAAGGTCACTCATTCAGTAAGAATTTATTAAGCACTCGCTGTTTGTCAGGCAATTTGCCTAAAGGCTGAGGATACAAAGAGGAAAACATAGGCACACACATACATGCATGTACAAATATACACATTTGTATGTGCTCCCATCCACATGCACATACCAATTCTCCTCTCCAAGAACTCATTACTTAGTTTAGAAGAGAGTGTATGATTCCCTGAAGTGTACAAGAGTGATAACAGAATTCCTTTTATACTTAGCTTGAGTTTTTAAATAATTAGATTTTTTCTTTTTCTACCTTACTCAACCTCCATTTATTGAACCCTTCCTGTGAACTCTTCCATTTGTTCTTCTCCTCTGTTTGTTTTCTTACAAGCTCTCTCTAGTCTACTTGCTATTAATCTTTCTTCCTTTTCTTTCCTTTATCCCTTCTCAACCTTATATTTTTCTTTTTTTCATCTTACATGAGACCCTTCATGTGTAAGTCAACACTTGTTGTAAGAAATCCAAAATACAGTTTAGACTCAACTGTTCTTTTGGTTTGTAATTTCTCTTCATCAGGGACTTGAAACTTACCAGATTTAGCTTTAGCTAGAGGCTTCTCTCTCTCAGGTAGTCCTCCGTCTACCATGAGCATTGTGTAAGATACAAGACCAGCGGTCCCAAAGCCTCCCCCTTATCATCCTCAAGAATTAAGGGAACCACAAGCAGATAAGATCTCTTGATAATCTACCAAGATTTTTGACAGCCTGGAGTTATTATCATAAGTATGTAAAATAAACTTTAATGCTCAAATCACTCCAGACTACACAGTCCTTTCCACACTAACAGTGTTCCAAATAAGTAACAGTGATAGAAAGCTGAAAGCTTCTGTTACATTTTGATACACCTATTGAACAAAGTTTTATATTATATTCTTCAACTTAAATGCAAAACAAAATAAAACAAAAATTAAGATGAACCTTTAAAGAACAACCAAAGCAATGTTGATTTCAAGCATGAAATTAATCTGGTTTAACTCAATGTTTAGGACATATAGAAAAGAAGTTTAACTCTCAGGGCCCAAGCAACTATATATTTGTCTCTTTCTCAGGTCCCTTTGCTTCCTGAAGGTTTATATGAATAAAACTGTGTTGCCATCAAAAAGGGCCAAGATCAGGGAATTCTCAAAGTTACATGTCATATTAGTTCACTGTGAATACAAGGTATCACAAGTTGAGTGTTGAAAAACAATAGAAATTTATTGTCCCATAATTCTGGAAGCTAGAAGTCTTGAGATCTAGGTGTTGGCAGGATTGCTACCTTCTGGAAGGGAGAATCTGTCCCCATTCTTACTTCCCAGAATCTGTATTCTTATTTCTGGTGGCTTGCTGGCATTTTTCACATCCCTTGGCATCACTTAGATTTCTGCCTTTATCTTCACATGGAATCCTTTTTGTGTGCATACCTATATTCGTATCCCCCTTTTAAAAATCTCAGTGATACTGGATGACTTCAACTTAAATTACATTCATGACAACTCTATTTCTGATAAGGCCACACACATCCTGAGGTACTGGGGTTTAGGACTTCACTATATACATTTTGGAGGGCCTAGCTCAAATCATGACATACATAGATCCCCATATGATCATTAAAAGGTTAAAAAAAAAAAGTTCAACATGGTAGACTTGGGTAACACTGAAGACCTGATCAGTTAGTGGAGAGTGAAAGCAGTTAAGGGCTTGTATCTGTAGTTGAACACAATTCTATTCTCACCTACAATGTATAATACTATTTATGAGGTCTTTGACTAATGCTTCAGTTTGCAAGTGAAAGATGTTGGTATGAAGAGCATAACTTGAGAATTAAAATACATTATTCAAATACAAAATGAGTCACCAGCCACAGGCAAACCCAAAATGTACATCAGCAAATTAATTAGATAGCATTAAAGCTTGTGGAGTGCAATTAAGAATTATCTTAATTTTTTGCTGATAGTACAGTCATTGCTGAATACTGGTTAGTAGGGACCTCAGGTATCTGCAAAATATCAGGTTTTCTTCTTAGTCCTTTTGAAATGTCAACTGGGAGGAATTCTGTGAGAAAAAATGTCTCTGTTAGTGTTCAGATTCCCATGTAGTCCCTCTTTCATAATTATAATTTTAAAATTCTGATATAAATACAAAGTTCATGTGAATTTTAAAATATCTATATTTGAGGTTAAATTTTATATATAATATATGCATTTGTGTATTACATGTATGTATTAAATATGTATATATACGTATAGTTAGACATGTGTTCGGAGAAGGCAATGGCACCCCACTCCAGTACTCTTGCCTGGAAAATCCCATGGACGGAGGAGCC
>NW_011494948.1:4044156-4058656 GCF_000754665.1 Bison bison bison | reverse complement strand
CCCAGGGACGGGGGAGCCTGGTGGGCTGCCATCTATGGGGTCGCACAGAGTCGGACATGACTGAAGTGACTTAGCAGCAGCAGCAGCAGCAGACATGTGTTTGTATATGGAAACTATATGTATTGCATCTCTTTATATACAGTATATTTATGCATGCAGTATATAAAATTATAGTGTTTAGCATGATATAAATATATAATATATAATTGTATGAAAGTATGTAATTTGTATAGAGATTATATATTCTCTTTGGTTTTATTGCTTTTAATTTTTTTAAAGATTGCCCCCTTTTTATCAACAAGAAATATAGAATTATAAGAATGATTAAAAAAAATCTACCATTACAAAAATTGTGAAGAGTAAGTAGCAAATGGCAAATGTTTACTGTGCTCTGAGAGTAGCTCTCTGATGGATTTTCCTACATTTAAAAATTCACTTCTACTGAATATGGTTAGCTCATGGTTTGAGCTAATTACAGTTGTTGAAATTCTATGACAAATAATAGACTAATGAGTGTTTAATAGGCACAAATATCCTGTGGATGTGGGAACATCCCTTCTCAATCTTGAATGTGCCTTCCATAAATGATGTGAGAAAACGAAATGCTCAAACATTAACAGGAAAGCTTCCTTGCGGTTTAATATTGGACAGGAGCCCACTATTTGAACAGTAATTTCCTTTTCCTCTTTTTTGTGAATGAGTCATATTCTAAGATTTCATTTGAAAGCCAGTTATCCAGAACTGGGATATTTTCTCTATTTTTTTTTTTTTTTAAGTTTTAACTTTAGATTTAGTAGTTAGATTTTAAGGACACATCTTATATAATCATGGTGAATTTAAAAGTACAGAAAATGACCACTTATATTACAACTAGATATTTACTTTAGACTGTATATGTTTGTATCAACATGAACAATTTTTCAACTTCTCTGAATGACTAGAAAGGATTTGCATCATTTTTTTTTAAATTTAATTGGAGGATAATTGCTTTACAATGTTGTGTTGATTTCTGCCATACATCAACATGAGTGAGCCATAGGTATAGATATGTCCTTTCCCTCTGGAACATCCCTCCCACTTCCCACCCCATCCCACCCCTCTAGATTATCAAACAGCACCAGGCTTAGCTCCCTGCATTATACAGAAACTTCTCACTAGCTATTTATTATACACACAGTAATTTACATTATTTCTGAATTGTGAAGATTTGTTGATGAATTGGGAAATTTCATGCCCGTCCTCAGCCATACAGTATCAGGCAAGGAATGTATTAGCTGTACCTTATGGAGAAGGAAATGGCAACCCACTCCAGTGTTCTTGCCTGGCGAATCCCAGGGGTGAGGAAGTCTGGTGGGCTGCCGTCTATGGGGTCGCACAGAGTCGGACATGACTGAAGCGACTTAGCAGCAGGAACAGCAGCAGTTAGAAAAAAAATGTTTCCTTGTCATTCATTCATACATATGGTATTAAATTAGTGTTTGCCAAATCTTAGCCATACTAATAAGCACAGTTGATACAGAAGCAAGCAAGCAAGTAAATAAAAAGTACAGATTTATCCTTTTCCAGAATTTGTTGAGAGCTAAGAGAAGAGAAGTTGAAGAATAGTTAGCCACCAGGTGTGTGCTCAGTGCTCAGTTGCTGCGTAGTGTCCAGCTCTTTGTGACCCAGTGGATTGTAGCCTGCCAGGCTCCTCTGTCTATGGGATTCTCCAGGCAAGAACACTGGAGTAGGTTACCATTTCATCCTCCAAGGAATCTTCCCAACACAGGGTAGTTTCTTTACCACTGAGCACTAGATCAGAGATGCATTTCAATGAATAAGGAGGCTTCAATCCCCTTAGAGTCATCAGTCCACTATGGATTGGAGGGGCAAGCCAGTGGGAAGGGGACAATGACTTTCCCACCCCCAATGGAGCCCTTTATCTTCATTATGCAGTACAGCTCATACATTATATAGCAGACCCTGAATGGAAATGATTCAAGACCTAAACTGTAGTAGGAATTGAATAAAATATAATATATGCACAGAACCTAGCATAGTACTTGACATTAAAGAGGTCCTCAGTGAAAGTTGTCCTTCTCAATGAGTCATTCCTTCCTTATTTGCTTTCATTAAGTAAACTAGCCAGATCTGTGTTAAATAGGTATACATCTCTTACTTCAATCCACCCAAACTTAGTTCCATATGCTACGTAAATTGAAAAGTATGATCAGCTCTTAAAAGGGGCATTACATTATTTATTGGAGCTAGTTAATACTTAAGAAATGTTCTTGCCAAAGAAGCATTTATCCTCAGAAATGTGACATTTAATAGATGGGATGGTGTTACTCTCAGACCATGTTTCTCACTGCTTTTAGACTCCTGTGTCAAATAACTTTTGCAAAACAGATAAGCAAAGAATTGACTCCAAGTCTCAAGGCAACTAACTAAACAAGCACTTTGCAAGCTATGACAGTCTCTGACTTGAATGTCCAATCTTCTTATGCTCTGTCCCCTTTATCTCTTACCCCAGAAACAAACTCACTAGTCATTGGTTTACTGTTAATGAAGCCAATTATTAGAAGCAGCCTCCTAATTAACATTAAATTTTATGCTTAAGCAGGCCATGTACATAAAACCTTGGAAATAAATTACAGTGGTCAACATTTCAGAATTATATATAAGTAGCTGATTTTGCTTTACCAATATACATGAAATTTATACTTATGGCAACTAGAAAATAAAACTATTGCTTTTAAAATAGTTTTAAATTTTCTATTCATTATGCACTGTTAAAACTCAGTTATATGGGTCTCTTCATTCATTTTTGAAAATGAAAATATAATTTTAAAATTTGCATTTTTGTTACTTGGTATTATAGATTCATGCTATAGAAGAATTAACATTATTTCTTATAAAAATGAAACCATAAATATTATACAAAATAAATGATTAAATAGCTTCAGATTTTAAAATGTCATAAATGGAGAGTTCGAGACAGCAAAAGAGACACTGATGTATAGAACAGTCTTATGGACTCTGTGGGAGAGGGAGAGGGTGGGAAGATTTGGGAGAATGGCATTGAAACATGTAAAATATCATGTATGAAATGAGTTGCCAGTCCAGGTTCGATGCACGATACTGGATGCTTGGGGCTAGTGCACTGGGACGACCCAGAGGGATGGTATGGGGAGGGAGGAGGGAGGAGGGTTCAGGATGGGGAACACATGTATACCTGTGGTGGATTCATTTTGATATTTGGCAAAACTAATACAATTATGTAAAGTTTAAAAATAAAATAAAATTTAAAAAAGACAAAAAAAATGGAGAGTTATGGAAAATTTTGATTATTTGATTAGTGTTGACATAAAATCATACAATAATTCAATTAATGCCTCTTCGTAGAATTTTTAAATGTGTCATTGTCTCCTGTTTACACATAGATAGTGGTAAGTTATGGAATTAGTCAGACACGGCTATGAGTCTGTCCTCTAACTCTCATAAGCCGTATAACTGTGCACACATTGTGAAAGCTCTTTATTTGGACAAACTGTTTATCTGTATTATCCACCTCACAGGCTTGGTGTAAATGGAATAATGTAGAGAGTGCTTGATATGCTCAGCCAACAAATTCTGATATTATTCTTCTTAATATTTTTATTGATGTTATTATCTCCCAGAGACAACTGAAAGCAACTTTAGAGACTCACCACTGTACGAGGATTTTGTCATTTATTGTTGTTCTGCTTCAGAAGATATGATTTAACCTATAATAACATTCAAATCAACCTAATAATGTTAGCCATATGATAATAGGTTCTGCATTAAGAAGTTTCTAGTCTACATAAAGCATCTGTAAAGTCTAAATCAGTATGTATTTACTGTAATAAGGCTAGTGTGGATAGATTAAATTTTTTTTTCCTTATAGCTCTTTGCAGGATATGTAAGAACATGTTTCTATACAGGAGCTGATTATTATTATACATAAATTTTAATTTGCTTCTGCTTATATTATCTAGGTTTTTACTGTTTATTTTAATAAAATGAAGTAGGTTAACTACTATAATAACCAAGACTTAGAATTTAAGAACACTGGGTGGTTATCATTTTCAGTCTAGTATAAGCCTAGTCCCAGGATTTGGGCCTATTAAAGAACAAGAAGAATGGGAAATAAGGAAAAAGAACTTTTTTAAAAAAAGGAAAAGACATAGACTAGAAAGAAGCTGCAGTGGGAAAATGCATGAGGAAAAGAAGAAAATAATCAAAACAAAATATAACTGAACAAAACAGGGATAATGAAAATGAAGAATGAAAATACTTAAGGGGAATGAGGCTGTTTTTTCCCCCTTAACATTGTTGACTTTTTTCACTCTCCATTCCCAGGCTTTTACTTCTTTCCCTCTGGCCTGGAACAACCCCCACCCCCCAACACTTTCTTTTCAACATCCCCTTCCCTACCCTCACCCCCAGGAAGCCCTGCAACCAGGACAGAACAACACTTTTCCACCTTTGAGCTTTTGCAAAAGTTCTCTGAATAGAAATCTAATGGATTTGTGTCTTTCCTTGTTTGTTTTTCCTTTTTTTTGGTTCCCCTCCCTCCGCAAACTACCTTATTGTCATTTCAGAGCACAAAATTACCAACTATTTTTTGTATTTCAGAAGTACACCTACTAGGAACTGCATGAAGTTTTACTCTATTATAATTTCTTTTTTCAAACCAATGTCTCTTTTTGACTCAGTGAGCCCTTTAGCCAAACTACTGGTCATTTCTGCGTCTTGATTTACTGCAAAATAAATTAGAGGTACTAATACAGTATTAGAAGTGATGCTATGCCATAGTGAATAGGGAGGGCATCCAGTCCCATCACTTCATGGCAAATAGATGGGAAAACTGTGGAAACAGTGACAGACTTTATTTTCTTGGGCTCCAAAATCACTGCAGATGGTAACTGCATCCATGAAATTAAAAGATGCTTGCTCCTTTCAAGAAAAGCTATGGCCAACCTAGACAGCATATTCAAAAGCAGAGACATTACTTTGCTGACAAAGGTCCGTCTAGTCAAAACTATGGTTTTTCCAGTAGTCATGTATGGATGTGAGAGTTGGATCATAAGGAAAGCTGAGCACTGAAAAATTGATGCTTTTGAACTGTGGTGTTGGAGAATACTCTTGAGAGTCTCTTGGACTACAAGGAGATCAAACCAGTCAATCCTAAAGGAGATCAGTCCTGAATATTCATTGGAACAACTGATGCTGAAGCTGAAGCTCCGATACTTTGGTCACCTGATGTGAAGACTTGACTCATTGGAAAATACCCTGATGCAAGCGAAAGATTGAAGTCAGGAGGAGAAGGGGACAACAGAGGATGAGATGATTGGATGGCATTACCGACTTGATGGACATGAGTTTGAACATATGGGAGTTGATGATGGACAGGGAAGCCTAGCATGCTGCAGTCCATGGGATAACAAAGAGTCGGACATAACAGAGACTGAACCGATAGTGAACAGGAAGAATATATTCTAAATTGTAAGATGGTTTCAAATGTCCATTGGTATTATTTCACTAAATTAAAATGGCTTGACAGACAGGTTTTTTGAAATGAAAAGACTGATAACATATATAGAATGCTAAGAAAACTTAGGTAAAACGTAAAAAATTTGTTTTTGTTTTTCAAACATGTGAATTTTGTTAATGTTGTGTTTCACACAGATTAAGATCACTGTATTTTCATAATAAAAAAAGGGTAATAAATTAAAACAAGTGAGGCAAGTACCTTTATATAACTGTAATCCTGTATGATACCTGAATGTCTCATAGCAGAATGATTTGTCAAAATGAGAGGAAAGGTCTGAGTTAAAAATAACTTTGTTCTGTGCTTAGTCGCTCAGTCATGTCCAGCTCTTTTTAACCCCTTGGACTATAGCCCGCTGGACTTCTTTGTCCATGGGGATTCTCCAGTCAAGAATACTGGAGTGAGAAGCCTATCTCTTCTCCAGGGGATCTTCCAGACCCAGGAATTGAACCGGAGTCACCTGCATTGCAGGATGCTTTACCAGCTGAACCACTAAAAATTACTGTCATGTGTTTAACTCTCAGACTATTAAATATAAGTAAGAAATGAAAATGGATGATTTTGTAGGCTGGGGTTTTATGCATTGTGATAATGAGTGATTTACACCTTTTGCAACCTGAAAATTTAGCAGGTTATTTTTTTCCTCACAATTTTCTGTCTCTGCTCTAAGTAATAAGTTTGATCCATTAGAGGACATTGTTGTTAGTATCTCTAGTTGTGTTTATTACAGACGTTTTTAAGTTTAATAGTTAAAAGAAGAACGTTTATATATCAAGATAACACAAAGCATTTATCGTCTTGCAGCTCAATATTTTCTTTCAAAATAACTTGTATTATAATACTAACATATTAGGTGGAAAGTGAGAGAGAAAAATAGCTGTATAGTAGTCAGGAATGCTGGTCTAGTAACTTAGTTGCTTTATGTTGCTTTATAAATACTAGACAGAATCTATTAAAAAGGACTATAGATGTACTTGATGCTTCTTAAAAATATATCTATTTAAACATACAAGAAGGGGACAGTCTCTTAATTCTTATATAAAAAAAATTGTATGCAGTGTTATACTTAATGTACTCATAAAATAAATATATACCTATGGGCTCAAAGACCCTAAGGAATAATACATTATAAATATTTTTTTATTTCTATTTCAGAACTACAGAGGAACTTTCAAGAACTGCATTCAACATATTCATTTTTATTGACAGTGAGAATTAAAACCAGGAGCTTAAAAAATTCTCTAAGGGAAAAGATAGTTCTAGGATCCATGTTTGATAGATTTCTAATCTTAACATTTTTCTACAATATGAAAATGATATTGAGTATACAGCACAATTCCTTCCTTTTCTTTGCATGTTTGTAATATCTGTATTCATGGATCATGCATATAACATGTGTTTACTAGGTTTTCTAGGAATAGGTAAGTTATTCTACTTAAGAACAAGAAACAGAAGTAATAGAGACTAAAATTGAAGAGAGAAGGAGCACAATGTAAATAAATATAGAATATTGATATGGCTAAGATTGCTTTTGAAGAACTAAGTATAGGAGTTTCAAATTTTACTATCAACTCTCTTAAAAGCAACAATTATTATTAAAATCTTCAATAAGGTATGTTATCAAAGTGATGCAATTTTTTTCTGTTAATTTTTTTTTTATTGAAGTAGAGTTTATTTACAATATTGTGCTAGTTCTAGTAGGACAAGACTGAATGAGCGTGCACACACGCTAATTCCAGGTATATAGGAAAGTGAGTCATGAATATATATATATATATATATTTCAAATTCCTTTCCACTATAGATTATTACAAAATATTGAATATGTTAATAGTTCCTTGTGCTATACAGTAGGTCAGTAGGTCACTGTTGTTCATCTCTTTTATATATAGTAGTGTGTATCTGTTCTTTGCAATCTCATAATTTATTTCTAATTCACTCCTTTCCCTTTTAGTAACCTTAAGAATTTTTTCTGTCTGTTAGTATGTTTCTGTTTTATAAATAAGTTCATCTGTATCATATTTCTAGATTCCACAAATAACCGATATCATATGATATTTGTCTTTATCTAACTTACTTCATTTAGTATGATAATCTCTGAGTCCATCCATGTTCCTGCATATGGCATCATTTCACTTATTTTTATGGCTTATTAATATTCCATTGTGTATGTGTGTGTATATGTATATATATATGTATATTATATATAATCTTTATCCATTTCTCTGTCAATGGGCACTTAAGTTCCTTCCATCTCTCAACTATTGTAAATAAGTGGTGCTATGAACAGTGAGGTACATGTAAAAGTGATGAAGTTTTAAATGTAAACTATATCATGGGTGCCTAAGTCCCAAAGGCACTCAAATTTAGATGAACCTGCCTGATCATTTATAGAAAAATCATCCTGAGAGAAAGATTGGAATTGAAATGTTTCCTTGCAATAAGAATCACCTTAAATCTTATGTCATACAATTTTTAATTAGTTTACCTTTTAAAATGGGCACAATATGAGGTGATTTGTGTTATAACTTCTAGGTCCGATGATCTTTTGGGGCTTTCCCCGTTTATTAATTTTACTTCAACAACATATAATGGGTACAAAACATACCTGATGAGAAGAGCCAGCTCATTAGAAAAGACCCTGATGCAGGGAAAGATTGAAGACAAGAGGAGAAGGGGACAGCCGAGGACAAGATGATAGGATGGTGTCACTGACTCAATGGATATGAGTTTGAGCAAGCTCCGGGGGATGGTGAAGGACAGAGAAGCCTGGGCTCACAAAGAATCCGACACGACTGAGCTATTGAACAATGAACAACAAAATATAAACATAGGAAAATCAGACTGCTAGGAGCCTATAGTAAAAAGAAAAAGAGTGAATCTCAAGGGATGCACAATTCACAATCACAGTGGATAAGAACTGGACTCGAGTAACATATGTGTGAGTGTGTGTGTTTTATATATGTATAAATGCTTATGTATGTGTGGATACACACACACACTCACACTCACACACACACACACACACACACACACACACACACACACATACGTTTATGCCTGTAGGGGTGTGTGTATGTGTGAGCCCTTCCTTTCAGGTCCCAAATTTTGTGATTTATTTCTGCACACCAAGGTGTGGGGGAAAAAAAACAATTATCTTCAGAGTCTTATATATTTGTGTTCCAGAAAGGAAGGCAACAGTAGGGAAATATTTACCAACTTCTTTTCCCGGTGAGTTTGGACTCTGTCATTACACAGGCTTGTGCATCTTGCTGAATCAATGTGAATGAAAAGAAAACAGCCTCTTAACAGCTCACTAAGATTCTTCTTACATTTGGCAGGGAGTGCCATTTTCAGAGTACTATTTCTGTGTACTATTTTTTTCTTTCTTTCTTAATATGCTCAAGAAATTATTTTATTTAATCACTTATTTATTTATATATTTTGTCAACTCTATTCCTTGTGCTCTTGAACCTGCTCCCTTCTTTTCTGAGTGTTTACTGGTGCCTTCCAAATTATATAAATCTAAATGCCCTTTTACTATTTCTGTATTCATCAAAAAGGAGACTCAAAGCTTCAAATAAATTAATATGTGCATATACAAACACACACAAATAAGTATAACTACATATGTGTATTTTACACACATATGTAATATGATTATATATGTTTGCACATGTAAAATATATATAATAATGTATAAATATTTTAACAACAATATAAAATAAAAGTAGAAATATATATGTATATACACATAATTTTTTTAGATTGCACCAGTATTGTTTTCATGAAGTTTGAGAATATTTTATATGTCTCAGGCAGATGAAAGAAAAGGCATATTCTGTTTATATAAATTTAAAAATCATCATTGCAAGGCAGTTGTCCATTAGTATTTATGGTCTGTAACAGCAATTTGTGGTCTATTAATCATTTGGTCAAAATGTCAGTATTTAAATTTTCTTAGCTTTTTATTTTATATCGGAAAGTGAAAGTGAAGTCACTCAGTTGTGTCCGACTCTTTGTGACCCCATGGACTATAGCCTACCAGGCTCCTCTGTCCATGGGATTTTCCAGGCAATAGTACTGGAGTGGATGCCATTTCGTTCTCCAGGGGATCTTCCCAATCCAGGGATTGAACCCAGGTCTCCCGCATTGTAGACAGACACTTTACCATCTGAGCCACCATATTTGAGTATAGCTAATTAAAGCCTTCTTTAGTAACTCAGACAGGAAAGAATCTGCCTGAAATGAAGAAGACCTAGGTTCAACCCCTGGTTCAGGAAGAGCCCCTGGAGAAGAGCATGGTGACCGACTCCAATATTCTTGCCTGGAGAATTCCATGGCCAGAGGAGCCTGGTGGCCTCAGTCCATGGGTTTGCAAAGAGTTGGACAGGACTGAGTGAGTAACACTTTCACTTAGCCAATTAACAATGTTGTGATAGTTTCAGGTAAATGGCAAAGACAGTCAATCATGCATATACATGTATCCATTTTCCCCCAAACTCCACTCCCACCCAGGAGCCACATAAAATTGAGCAAAGTTCTCACTACTATACAGTAGGTCCTTATCCATTTTAGATACAGCAGTTTGTACATGTCCATCCCAAACTCCCAACTGTCCTTTCCCCTGATCCTTCCCCATGGTAACGATAAATTTGCTAAGACTGTCACTCTATTTCTGTTTTGTAAATAAGTTAATTTGCATCATTTCTTTTTAGATTCTGCATATAGGGAATATCATATATTTCTCCTTCTCTGTTTGACTTACTTCACTCAGTATGAAAACATCAGTATTTACATTTTGACAGTATAGCACAATGGATAAAACTGCATTCTAGAGTCACACTCTCCAAGTGCTTTTTCTGATTCCACGAATTACTATTTAAGTAAACTTAGGCAAATTGACTTGCTTGGTTCTTAATCTTTGAAAGTTTAAAATGGGCATAATTTCAGGAAATAATTCCTAGTGTCACACCAAGGGATTCAGTTATTAAAATATATAAAAGTAATAACTGTGCTTTGCATATAAGAAGCATTCAATAATTGCTAGTAATTATCTTTTTTTACTTAGAAAATGATAGTATACTATATTGTTGTATTGTAATTTATCATTCAGTACTTTCATAGGTTGAAGAAATCCTAAGGCCAATGTTTAAATGTGTGTTAATGTTGAAAGTAGTCTTTTTCCTTTATATTGAAAATTGAGACTCTATTTAAGATGAATACAAGGATACATATTGATACATATGGATTTTCTTATATCACGTTCCAATAAATGTCCAATGGATGTGAAACTTTTGGTTTTGGTTTATTTCTTTGGAGAAGGAAATAGCAACCCACTCCAGTGTTCTTGCCTGGAGAATCCCAAGGACGCGGGAGCTTGGTGGGCTGCTGTCTATGGGGTTGCACAGAGTTGGACATGACTGAAGCGACTTAGCAGTAGCAGCAGAGTAGGATTTTACAGTAAATAAAGATAAATGTATTATAAAATTCAAAATGTCTCCATAAGCATTCTTGATAATATCTGATTCATTTGGCCAATGGGTTTAAGTTTTCTACGCTGTAAGATCTGTAAAGTTTCCCTCAGCTTTAGAAGAACAGGAAGCATGAAATCTTTAGGATCTTAAAACAAGGTTTCCAAAAGCAAATATCCTCAAAGTCTAAGGGGCAATATATAGAATAAGGAGAGTAAGAAAATAGAGAAGATGTGGCCAAGGATAACTAAAGAATGTAGGTAGGTTATATCATGCCTATTGGCATGGAAATGAATTCATGTGATGTTTTAGATGCCATACACTGGCAGACAAGAAATAGTACTTCTAAGTACGGAGAGAGTATGAAAGTACCATGTTATCTTTTCAAACCACAGTGAAAAAATTATCCATGTTTTGTTCAGCTAAAACATTTCATTATGAAATATAGAAAAAGTAAACATTATAATATATTAAAACAGTTTTTCTATCTAAATAGATATTAAAGAAAAATGTAAATCAAAAAGAGATGAAATGCCTTGTAGCTTATCTTCACAATTTTTACTGATAATTTATTAAAAACCATTGGGAATCTTTCTGTTCTATATGATACATTTAATGATTATGGGAATCATTTATAATACTTTATAAATAATCTGAAGACTTTTTCCTATAAATCTAGTATATTGAGTTCATACTCTTAAACGGTTTTTCCTTGTTTTCACTTTGTACCATATTTTCAGTAGTAGTCATCTAATATTTTTTAAAGGCCAAATTTTGTTTCTATCAGTTCCTAATGGAGACTTGAAATGTATGAATACATATAATCTGCAGTTATCTGAAGCCTTCTAATTTTAGTGCAAATTTTTAACACACAGTTCCATCAAAGCTTGAAAAAACATTAAAATGCTGCCAGAATACCCAAATCTAATATTTTAAAACTGATCATTGCCAATATGATATGGAGGAAAGTTGTAATGATTTCATAGTGTCTAAGCTAAGATATAGCAAGGATATAGCAAGGAGAGATAAGGAAGGCTTCCTCAGTGATCAATGCAAAGAAATAGAGGAAAACAATTGAATGGGAAAGACTAGATATCTCCTCAAGAAAATTAGAGATACCAAGAGAACATTTCATGCAAAAATGGGCACAATAAAGGAAAGAAATGGTGTGGACATAACAGAAGCAGAAGATAATAAGAAGAGGTGGCAAGAATACAGAGAAAAACTATAAAAAAAAAAAAATCTTCCTGACCCAGATAACCACAATGGTGTGATCACTGACCCAAGTGGGCCTTAGGAAGCATCATTACAAACAAAGCTGGTGGAAGTGATGGAATTCCAACAGAGCTATTTCAAATCCTAAAAGATGATGCTGTGAAAGGGCTACACTCCATATGCCAGCACATTTGGAAAACTCAGCAGTGCCACAGGACTGGAAAAGGACAGTTTTCATTCCAATCCCAAAGAAAGGCAATGCCAAAGAATGTTCAAACTACTGCACAATTGCATTCATGTCACATGCTAGCAAAGTGATGCTCAAAATTCTCTAAGCCAGGCCTCAAAAGTAGATGAACCATGAATTTCCAGATGTTCAAGCTGGATTTAGAAAAGGCAGAGGAACCAGAGATCAAATTGCCAACATCTGTTGGGTCATTGATAAAGCAAGAGAGTTCCATAAAAACATCTACTTCTGCTTTATTGACTATGACAAAACCTTTGACTGTGTGGATCACAACAAAATGTTGAAAACTCTGAAAGAGATGGGAATACCAGACCACCTGAGAAATCCATATATAGCTAAACAAGCAACAATTAGAACTGGGCATGGAACGACAGACTAGTTCTAAACCACAAATGGAGTACGTCAAGGCTGTATATCATCACCCTGCTTATTTAACTTATATGCAGAGTACATCACAAGAAATGTCGGGCTGGATGAAGCACAAGCTGGCATCAAGATTGCTGGGAAAAATATCAATAACCTCAGATATGCAGATGACACCACCCTTATGGCAGAAAGTGAAGAAGAACTAAAGAGCCTCTTAATGAAAGTGAAAGAAGAAAGTGAAAAAGTTGGCTTAAAATTCAGCATGCTCATTCCTGGCATCTGATCCTATCACTATATGGCAAATAGGGAAACAATGAAAACAGTGACAGACTGTACTTTTTGGGCTCCAAAATTACTGCAGATGGTGACTTCAGCCATTAAAGTAAAAGACGTTTGCTCCTTGGAAGTAAAGTTATACCAACCTAGACAGTATATTAAAAAGCAGAGGCATTACTTTGCTAACAAAGCAAAGCAAAGATCTGTCTAGTCAAAACTATGCCTTTTCCAGTAGTCATGTATGGATGTGAGAGCTGGACTATACAGAAAGCTGAGCACCAGAGAAGTGATGGTTTTGAACTGTGGTGTTGGAGAAAACTCTTGAGAGTCCCTTGGATTGCAAGGAGATCCAACCAGTCCATCCTAAAGGAAATCAGTCCTGAATATTCATTGGAAGGACTGATATTGAAGCTGAAACTGCAATACATTGGCCACCTGATGCAAAGAACTGACTCACTGGAAAAGACCCTGATGCTGGGCAAGATTGAAGGCAGGAGGATAACAGGATGACAGAGGTTGGGTGGCATCACCTATTTGATGGACAGGAGCTTGAGCAAGCTCTGGGAGTTGATGTTGGACTGGGAAGCCTGGTGTGCTACAACCCGTAGGTTCACAAAGAGTCTGACACAGCTGAGGGATTGGTGACCTAAACTGAAACTAAGAAACTTAAATAGAATAAACTCAAAACATGGAAGATCCAAACAACATTAATTACCTCATGGTCTAGAGTTGAGTGGATTAAATCAAATTTTCCTATTTAGAATGAAGACATTTATGTTAAATGCCATGTCTAGGGAAAAAAATAATAATAGAGATAATGGAAAAATGAACCTTAAGACTGATTACATATGGTCTTCAAGCTCTATAATATTCTGCCTTGGGCCAACCTACACTAAAATAGTAGGCAATTAGCAGTGGCTATTTAGCTACTGGTAAAGGAAGACTTCCCTAGAGCAGGAAGTGACAACCCACTCCAGCATTCTTGCCTGGAAAATGTCACGGACAAAGCCTGGCAGGCTATAGTCAATCGAATGGTAAGAGTCGGACACAACTTAGTGACTAAACTACCACCACCACAAAGAAAACCTTTTTAATGATAGAAGTGAAACTGGATACAGAGAAGTCATCACAGTATGTCTAGCCTTCTGAGTCTTTGAAGTCAACCAAATAGACTCAGTTGATCAGATTGGTTATCCTGTTATAACAGGATGTTTATTCTATTATAGAAACATAGATTTAATGCTTAATATGTGACCTTCTTAAAGATTCAGGGTGATAAATACAATGTCTCTTCTCAAGGAGCTTAGAATCTGGTGTTGGAGATGTTAAGAAAAGAATTATTGAATGTTAAGAGTTACCTTCCAAGCC
>NW_011494948.1:4014312-4044056 GCF_000754665.1 Bison bison bison | reverse complement strand
TCAAAGGGAGTTTGAAATCTGGTGTTGGAAATGTTAAAAAAAGAATTATGAAATGTAAAGAGTTCCCTCCAAAGCCACTATAAAAGAGAAATTCAATTTTGAGAGTAGGTGAAGTGGCAAAAGGCAGTATATAGGAAAATTGGATGGTGTATGTAAAATTTTATAAGAAGAATTTAAATAGCTTAGAAAACTACTAGTAAATTAGCAAGGAGGTCTTTCATACTATTATTAATCATATTAAAGCCATTATTTTCTTTATAGTAATGTAGTAAGTTGTGCCCTTTCCTGTGTGTGTCTAATCAACCATAAAATAACTAAAAGTAAGTTCTTTCTTTGTAAATTCCTAAGTAGTAGTGCCTACTAAGCTCATGCGGCATACTTCTACCCAGATTGCATGTTAAGGTTTTATCACAGTGCTACATTCAAATGTCTTATTTCTTTTTTAATGAAAAAAGAGCTTCCTGGTTTTCTTTACCATTTTGTCACTTGTGTGGCACATAGTTATTAGTCACAAAAGGATAACACAAGAAAAGTAAATTTAGCAGAAGTTCCCTACAAAATAAACTAAGCGCATTAAACTCTACTAGATAGAGATTTAGAATTACTTATGATTTTTATATATAGAAAAGCTAGAAGATTAATATTTTTAAAGTTATAAAATATATGATTAGCAAGAGATCTGGAACTGATTTAGGTTCTAAATCTTTACTAAAATTTGCTATACAAATTACAGATGCCTTTTCTCCCAACTATTTATCCTGAAGAGATTAACTCTAGACAAATAGGCCTCTCCTTCTTGCTAGAATTTAAATTATATTTCTTTGCTGGCATAGAAATCAGGAGGAGGTAAACTCAATTAATGCCACTGATTTCAGCATAAATACAAATTAGCTCTCAAATCTGAGTCTGGGAAAAGAGTCTTCAGACAGACTCATGTCTAAGGAATATTCATGCAAAAACAGGCACTGAGAGATATTTATATTTAATAACTCATAATGTTAAGGCTAAAAAAATTGTGCTGGAAAATTGGAGATAGATTATTTGAAATAACTTTTCTTCTTAAATTACCTTAGCTATGATTCTTTACATAATATTGAGAATTTTATTTATTGCAGAATTCACTTGGACAGCATAGATCAAGCTTTCTTACATCTCAATCCTTTTTTTTTTTTTCACCTGAGAGATAAATGAAGATGCCTATTGGACCTGTCTTCACATCCTTCTAATGTATCATTATTTGGAAACATCTTTGATTAAGAAGTTTGGCTTATGGTATGGCTTTTAATTTGAGGTTTAATCTTTCATGTGGTGCCCTGGTTTGTTATTCAGCACAAGGTTAGTGGGAAAGTGAAATGCAGCAATGATTTTTTTACTTTTAATGTTCTCCCCATATACAGTTAGCTATGTCAAATGCAGTGTTCTTACTATATTGTTTAACTTCAAGATTTGTCTGTTAATGCATTTTATTTTATTTTGATTCTTATTTTTAATAATTATATGTGATTATTATAAGTGATTCAAGTGATGCAGAAAAGAATAAGAAAAATGTTATAAATCTCCAAGAATCTTTCTCCATATATAGTGCTTACATTTTGTGAACATCATTCCAGATAATCCTGTATGCATATAAACACTTGGATTATTATGTGCATGGATTCAGACTAAATATTCTGGTGTGTTCCTGGTGATTCACTTCAATCCCAGGTTGTATAAATTATATCCTAAAATTAAAAAGTGATTAATTGATCTTGTTTATGAAAACTCTTAGATTTTGGCATTTATGGTGAATAAAGTTTATCAAGTTCACTGCCTATTTTTTTTAAAGCTAGAAACTTAATAATGGAATATTGAATAGTTCCCCTAAGACTCATGTCACATATTAGGATATTTTATTGTGTAACAAAAGTATAAAAAAAATAATAATGTGACAACTATTTCTTTCAAAGTTCTTGACTAGTGACTAAGTGAACAGTAGGTTCAGGTTAGGGTTTCCCTGGTGGCTCAACTGGTAAAGAATCTGCCTGCAATGCAGGAGACCTGAATTTGATCCCTGGGTTGGGGAGATCCCCTGGAGAAGGAAATGGCTACCCAGTCCAGTATTCTTGCCTGGAAGATTCCCTGGACAGAGGAGCCTAGCCAACTACATTCCATGGGATCACAAAGAGTAGGACACAACTGAGCAACTAACACTCAGGGAGTTACAGAGAAGACATAGCTTACTGTTTCAGTTTTTGTTTGTTTGCTTGTTTTAACTATATATTACATTGTTAGTATTTTTTAAAGTCTACTTTTACCAAGGACTTATAAATACACAACTGTCCAGTGATATCCAAAGGTTACGCTCAGAAACACTAGCTCCTTGTTTTTTTTCCTTCTTGTCTAAAGAACAAAGAAATAATTTCTTGACACAAAAGTTCCATAATAACTGTAATAACTCTATCACTAAATTTGTCTTGCATTATCAAAAATATGTCACCAAACAAACAAAAAACCAACACACCTTATAATTAGGAGGAGATAATTGGCTTTTCAAACCACTTGACTACTGCTTGGGAACCATTTCTGCTAAGAAAGGTTCCAAATGGCCAATTAAGCGTCTTGGAAGTTCTTTAAGCTGCTCAACTCTCTTAGTCATAACATTTGTGTACTATCATATTTCTCTTTAATTTCTTTCTTAAGTGAAGAACCATGTTGACTAACCATCACCAGCCTCGACACATAATAATCATGTGGTTTGATTTCTTACATTATGACTACTTAGGAAGATTTGACTTGATCTGACAGGGAGCCTTGGGACTTTGCCACTTTTTTCACTGTTTAAAGAACACAATTAGACTCATATATCAAACACCAATTCAAATAAGTCAGTGGTGACCTCCTCTTCAGCTTTATTCTTTTGACAAGTATTTTGATTCATTCTTGTGATTAAATGCAAAGGCTGCTGTGACCAATGTGCAATGTCTGCTTTGCTGAAAAAAAAGAATGTTAACAGATACATGCTGCTACTGCTGCCAAGTCTCTTCAGTCATGTCCAACTCTTTGCAACTCTGTAGACTGTAGCCCTCCAGGCACCTCTGTCCTTGAGATTCTCCAGGCTAGGATATTGGAGTGGGTTGCCATGCCCTTATTCAGGAGATCTTCCGGACCCAAGGAACAAACCCACATCTTTTGTGTCTCCTGCATTGGCAGGCAAGTTCTTTACTACTCACACCACCTGGGAAGCCCTTAACAGGTATATATTTGTCCTCTGTTTACATCCCTGTTCCAAACCCTTAGCTTTGAGAGGCTCACACAATCCTTACTCACCTCCTTTGAGATTGGGAGAATGAGGCTGGATTGAGATTCTAGTTACCTTTCAGGTCTCAGAAGCTAACTTTTGTAGAGTATTTTGTGTGTGTGTTTGCATACATGTGTGTTCATGTATATATGATGGCCTGGAATATAATGATAAAATACAGTGCTAACACCAGACATGTCAATAGCAGAGCATAACTTTACATTTTTTTAAATGCACATGCAATTTATATTGACATTTGGGATAAAGCAAAGAAAAATCTGTTGGAAATCTGATTTCAGTAATGAAAACTTTCAATGACACTTGAGCACTTAATGGAAATAAGAAACAAGGCAGTTAAGTAAATGAGAAGGAAAAATGTTATACTTTGTTGTAACAGTTGTTTTTTTTTATTAATTGTAAGATTACAAGCACATAGCTATCAATTATAAAGAAGAAATAATCATGTAGTGAATATGTACTTGATTTTCATTTTTTACCTAGAGGGGGAAAGAATGGAAAGTTATTGCTTGAATGAAAATCCTCATGAAAGTCAGGAATGGAATGAATGAAATGCTTCTATCTCTCTAATTGACAAGGTGCTTAGAAAAATTTTATAATGAAATATCAATACAGGAAGAGATAGAAATGTTACATTTGTATGTCAAGTCACTGCTTTCTAGCACTTAGGACTTAACTACATAGTTGGAGTAACTCCACAGTTGGAGTAAATGCATCCCTTACGTTTCTAACTATGAGAAAAATTCAGTGTAGCTCTATCATGTGCAGAGGTAAGTTGAGTATTTGAATACATCTTAAAGCATTCATACAGTTGTGTGTTTTAAGGGAAAATGTCATGATATGCCTTTATTTTAGTATCCCCTTCATATTGACTCAGATAAATGTATATTTGACTTGGTCAGTAATATTTTATACTAGTTAACATATACATAATAAATATCATATTGTGATTATTGATATGTATTAGGTATATAATAATATACATATAATAGATAATACATATTTATATTTAGTATATGAATTCACCATAATTAACCAAATCTTTTAAATTTGTTTAATTATTCATGAAAATAATGAGTATTAGCTATATTTACCGGAGAAGGCAATGGCACCCCACTCCAGTACTTTTGCCTGGAAAATCCCATGGACGGAGGAGCCTGGTAGGCTGCAGTCCATGGGGTCGCTAAGAGTCGGACACGACTGAGTGACTTCACTTTCACTTTTCACTTTCATGCATTGGAGAAGGGAATGGCAACCCACTCCAGTGTTCTTGCCTGGAGAATCCCAGGGACGGGGGAGCCTGGTGGGCTGCCATCTATGGGGTCACACAGAGTTGGACACGACTGAAGTGACTTAGCAGCAGCAGCTATATTTACAGTTCAAAGAAAAATAATAAAGCAAACTCCCCCTGTAATTATGACTCAACTTAAGAAATAGAGGGGCTTTCCTGGTAGCTCAACTGGTAAAGAATCCGCCTGCAAAGTAGAATACCCGTTTGATTACTGGGTTGGGAAGAACTGCTAGAGAAGGGATAGGCTACCCACTCCAGTATTCTTGGGCTTCCCTGGTGGCTCAGGCCGTCGAGAATCTTCCTGCAGTATGAGAGACCTGGGTTCAATTCCTGGGTTGGGAAGATCCCCTGGAGGAGGGCATGGCAATCCACTCCACTATTCTGTCCTAGAGAATTCTGAGGACAGAGGAGCCTGGCAGGCTACAGTCCATGGGGTCGGAAAGAGTAGGACACGAATGAGTGACTTTCAAATAAGAAATATAATAGCAATATTTTGAAGCTGTCTATGCTCATTCTTTTACCTGCACCACTCCCCAGGACTGGGACTAATGTGAAGCAAGTAAGGCACCAATAGAAATCAGGAAGCAAGACAAGTAATATTTTAAGACAATATTTTTAAATTAATAAAAACCGATGGAAAAATCCTTGGCAAAATATATACCAAGACTTTAAAATCAGTATCTGTAAAAAAGAAAAGGAAAAATTGTAAAACTAGTTTTTTATTTAAATGTTTTCTTGAAATTTGCATTAATTATGCTTTTCTTTAGAGGATTCTCAGTGAGGTGGCTATTGATACTTGGGCTGGAAAATTCTCTGTGGGAGAGGCTTGTGTATTGTAAGATATTTAGCCACATCCCTTACCTCTCTCATGTTTTTGAATCTTACCTAAATAGGACCATAGTATATGTATTTTTCTTCTATTTTCTCTTTGTGACTTCAAATGAAACTTTAAAAAATCATGCTGTTGATACATGCAGTATAAAACTTATATACCTGCATTAAATGAGGTCTTCTAATATTGATGTACAGTTAGATTGTATCCAGTGTATACTGTAAACAAGGCTCCTTTGAATATTTTTACGTAGCTCTTAATGCATGTATGCTAAACCTCTTTACGCTTTGTACCTAGGTGTATAATTCCTTGGTAGCAGTATGAATCCACATAGGAAATGATATCAAGTTACTTTCCAAAGTTGTCACTGCAGTTTTCATTCTTTCCAACACTATATGAGTCATTTATTGTTCTATATACTTGGCTTAATGTTGTCCAACTTTTCTTTTTATTTTTTTTTAATTTTATTTTATTTTTAAACTTTACAAATTGTATTAGTTTTGGCAAATATCAAAATGAATCCGCCACAGGTATACATGTGTTCCCCATCCTGAACCCTCCTCCCTCCTCCCTCCCCATACCATCCCTCTGGGTCATCCTAGTGCACTAGCCCCAAGCATCCAGTATCGTGCATCGAACCTGGACTCGCAACTCGTTTCATACATGATATTATACATGTTTCAATGCCATTCTCCTAAATCTTCCCACCCTCTCCCTCTGCAACAGAGTCCATAAGACTGTTCTATTCAAAACTATGCCAATGTGGATTTTAAAATGACTCTCAATAGGTTAAATGTACATTTCTAGGATATCTAATGAAGTAGAATATCTTTTCATATTTTAGAGCCCATCCCAGTTTCTTTACTGTGAGCTGTCTAATGTGTTAAATGTTTAACTCTTTTATTGAGTTTGTCTTTATTTTTTCATTACAGTTGTTGGCTTTTTTTTAAAACACAAACTTGTCAAATTTTGTTTGTTTATTTGTTTGTTTTCATGTATTCTGACTGATGTGCTTGCTTCTGTAGTTTTGTTTTTAGTTTTTGTCCTGACTTATATTTGTGTACTCTATTTCCTCATCCATTTTGTGATTTTTGATGATAATAGTAGCTCTCTTAGAGTTACTGTGAGGATTAGATGAAACGATTTATATATAAATGTTGATGCTATATTTAAATAGTAGATGTTCAGTTAATGCCCCCTCCTCCCATCCAACTTCTTCAGTAGTATCTCAAAAACAAACTTTCTATCATGAATGTTGTATATATACTTAAGACATACTATTTTTGTTGTTGTTCAGTCACTAAGTCCTGTCCGACTCTTTGCAACCTCATGCCAGGCTTCCCTGTCCTTCAGTGTCTCCTGGTTTTCTCAAATTCATCTCTGTTGAGTCAGCGATGCCATTCAACCATCTCATCCTCTGATGTCCCCTTCTCCTCTTGCCCTCAATCTTTCCCAGCATCAGTGTCTTTCCCAGTGAATTGGCTCTTTGGTTCAGGTGGCCAATCTATTAGAGCTTCAGCCTCAGCACCAGTCCTTTCAATGAATATTCAGGGTTGATATCCTTTAGGTTGATTGATTTGATCTCCTTGCTGTCCAAGGGACTCTCAAGCATCTTCTCCAATGCCACAGTTTGAAGGCATCAGTTCTTCAGTGCTAAGCCTTCTTTATCGTCCAGCTCTCACACTCGTATCTAACTACTGGAAAACAATAGACTTGACTCTATGGAACTTTGTCAACAAAGTGATGTCTCTGCTGTTGAGGTTTGTCATAACTTTTCTTTCAGAGAGCAAGCATCTTTTAATTTCATGGCTGCTGTCACCATCTGCAGTGATTTTGAGACCAAGAAAATGAAATCTGTCACTGTTTCTACTTTTTCCCCCATCTATTTGCCATGAAGTGATGGGATTGGATGCCATGATCTTCTTTTTTTTGAATGTCGAGTTTTAAGCCAGCTTTTTCTCTGTCCTCTTTCACCTTCATCAAGAGGCTCTTCAGTTCCTCTTCACTTTTTGCCATTAGAGTGGTATTATCTGCCTATCTGAGGTTTTTTATATTTCTCTGGCAAATCTTGATTCCAACTTGTGATTCATTCAGTCCAGCATTTTGTATGATGTACTCTGCATAGAAGTTAAATAAGCAGGGTAACAATATACAATGTTGATATACTCCTTTCCCAGTTTTGAACCAGTCTTTTCTCCATTACCAGTTTTAACTATTGCTTCTTGACCTGCATACAAGTTTCTCAGGAGACAGTTAAGGTGGTCTGGTATTCACACCTCTTTAAGAATTTTCCACAGTATAGTATCTATATTGTACAGATTTCTAGAAATATCATTTGTATATTTTTATTGACCTTATTCAGTACAGTAATGGACACACAAATTACATTTTATTTGCTTATATGACATTGACAAATATCTGATTAAAGTTTTGGAACAAAAACTGAGAGGTTAAAGTATAAAAATTTTATGCATAAGGAATGTTTTAAGAAGTAATTATTTATGGTGCATGCATGGTTTCTATCTAAACTTTTAACACAGAGATATACTAAATTTTTGAGGAAGAAAAAAGTGTTATGTTTAGAGACAATAAACCATATGGGGAAAGGAGAGGAGATGATTTAACCTAAGAGCCTGGAATCAACTTCTTCCCACATTGTACAATGTAAGATTCCACCTGCCTGTCCAAATATCTCATCCCAAACTTGACCATTTCCCTGTGGCCCAATGGATTCCCTGGTGGTTCAGATATTAACGAATCTTCCTAAGGCCCGGGTTTGATCCCTGGGTTGGAAAGATCACCTGGAGAAGAGAATGGCTTCCCACTCCAGGGTTCTTGCTTGGAAAACCCCATGGGCAGAGGAACCTGGTAGGCTACAGTCCATGGGGTGGCAGAGAGTCAGACACAACTGAGAGACTAACATTTCTCTCTGTGGCCCAAAGCTGAAACTCCCACAGACATTCCTGGGTTCAATAACCAAATGGGAATCCTCCTAGGGGAAGTCCTCTTATCAGGGAACTTGCACGTTCAGTGTAAGAATATCTATTTGTCTTGAGCAAGCATCAAAAGTCTCAGTTTAAGGTCTTAGCTAATGTTGGCAAAGAGACTAATTGAAAAAGGATAATGAAGGAAATCTTGGTGTACAGAAATGTTGCATTTAGGTAGCTACATCTGACTTGTGATTCTTTATAAAAGCTGCTTTGTTGCAGTGAAACTGAAGGGTTTTACATAGGTAGGCCTTATATTAGGGAGCAAAGTGTTAATAGAGAACCACACCTACAGCCAATTTCCCTAAATGGAAGCCAATTTTCCAGTAAGAACTAATAATAAATGAAAGAGAGGTAGCAGGGTGTCATTGATATTTGTAGATGGGGCTTTTCATAGTTTTCTAAACGTTAGCACTGTAATTAACTACTTCAGTTCAGTTCAGTCACTCAGTCATGTCTGACTCCTTGCGACCCCATGGACCACAGCACGCCAGGCCTCCCTGTCCATCAACTATTTAAGTATAAAAATTATATAAGTTAGAAGTAGAAGCAAAGCATACTAATAAAATTTCAAGTTAAAAACACTTGAGAATAAAATTTTGACTATATGTGTTTTAACAAAGACAAAATGAAGTTATAAGAGATTATATGTATTGTTCAACTTTTATAAGTAGTGGAGATTAAATTTGAAGTTAGTAGACACTCAAGTCTGTTTTATCCCAAATTACTCAATTGAAGCCTCAAAAATACATTAAATATTTTCTAAAGCATTACTTCCATCTCCCTGAGACTCTCTATTCACACTCACCTCTCACTAAGCTACCTTAACCTGTTAGGAAAGAAACTATTAGTGTCAGCAGCACTATTTTGAATCTCCCCTCTCTGCTGGTGGTGTTAACCATATAAGCTTTGCCCATGGAAGGTGTATTTGAAATTATTTAAAAGATTGGTTTTAAAAGCTGAAGAGCAAAGGAGTGACTATTTTAAAAGACACCATACTCTAGACTCAGGCTTTGCAGTTTCAGAAGCTAATTTGGGACATCTTGGTTGTTTTTATGACATTTTTAAAGTCTACTTTCAAGAGACAATTTTAGCGTTATGTACTTTTTAAGTACATAGAAACCTAAATTCTATTTTTTAATATCAGAATGTATTATTGAGAAGCTTATGGATTTAGAAGTACTTTGATAGTGCCATCTAGTGAGTACAATACAGAAATCCAAATTAAAATGAATCTGTTTCATTAAAAAAAAATACAGTAGCATACTGCATGACATAAAAGAATTTACCTGTGGCACCAAAAGTGTATCGTAACTTGAAAAATCATGTAGCTTTAACATATCTTTCTTTGTTATACATTTAACAGATTTTTAAAAGCCAAAACAACAATATAAAAGGCACTGTTATAAAATGGTGGTTGAGCTTACAGTTTGTGAAAAATTTTAATAATAGCTTCACTGCATTCCTGAGAGAGCTGTCTGAGATAAATAGCTCTGTCATACACATCTGCTGGCATGCTTAATATCCTCAGACGTGCAATCACTCAAGACATGTGGGAAAGGAAGTGGAGGTTACAAAAGTATTCTTGTTGATCCTGTGGGTGAAGCCTCACAGGACTCTGGCAAATTCAGCTGTGAAAATGCTATCTGCCTCTTGACAAGAACAAGATTGTAAAATGCTTTGAACAGAGGCTATCAGTGGTGACCCAGATTATAGGGAAAAAATTACAGTACAAATCCAGAGAATGATTAAGGGATTACAAATACTTATTTTTCATGCAATAATGGATATTGGTATGTCTAATTATTGTCTTTGATTAAAGATTTGAAGTGTTTACTGAAGGAAGTTATTTTTATTATTAATGAATAATAAAATTCTCCTGGAGGAATCAGACTCTATAACAATACATAGCATGATCAGTATAAATTTTATTTTATTATTATCTCAGTACTGATGTGTTTATATGGACTGTATCAATATATATTTTGCTTTTTTGGTCTAACAGTCATTTTTTATCATCATTTACATCTCATATAGACTTTGGCCACACATTTATGCTTAGCAGCTACAAACTGATAAATTGAGATACCTTGATATCAATTTCCATGTGTTCTATTCTTTCATAGTCTCTTTCTCCAGCCTACTGTTGCACTTGTCTGTGCAAACAAGTTACTCTTATTTTACTCTACAAAGGTTACTTGATCAATGGCTTATAGCCATATTAAGTGAATGTCAGGGCTGTCAAAAACCTCTGAAGTTACCACTGAGAGAACAGTACCAGGCACAGATTGCACATGGGTTGCTAGATTGAATAGAAAAAGTCATTCCACTGGTTAGTGTCCTTTAAATCATATTTAATTTAATCTTGCTTAGCAACATCTACTCCTTAAATTTTATCCTAAGATGCAAAAGTACATGCCAGAGGTGTCCTGCTGCATCTTTAATGGATTGCTGTGTTATGTTTTGCATCGACTCTATCAGCAGAGAAGGAACAACTGAAAATCTGATGGAGTTTTTCCTTTCAGCATATTTATTGACATTTTTGACATTTGTCCATGTGATACATCACTGCTTTGTACAGGATCTTCTTCTTAAGAAATTCAGGCCCAGGTCAGCTATACATGACCAGCTACACATTTTGAATTTAGAAAATCATCTTTGAAAGATGGTTTACTCTAAGTCATGCATGAAATTTTTCATCATTATAGATTTGTCCTCAGATGCATTTGCCCTTGAAGATGCATTATTTTTCTTTTGGGGAAAGTTTAGTATTTTGCCTTTGAAGCACTTTTTAGGCATTAATCAAAGGGTGTTATTTCTGTTACTATGAACCTCTATTCTTCCACAGACAGCATTATAATAAAAATGAAAAAAAAAAAAAAACAACTTACCCCAGGGCATCAGGTTTTTCCTGCTTTTACTTTTATTGTTCTCCCCTTTTGCTTAGGTATATTAAGTATAAAGACAATTTTATTCATAAAGTAAATATAAATCATATTCTGTGTCTTTCCATAAATTCTATCATGAAATTTTGCTATGGTATTCTTCTTGTCATATTTTTATTTGCTGTGGACATAGAGATCAGTTTTATGGAATCATCTGCTTTGTTTAACATTTTCTCTGAACTTATAAATCTGGAAAAATGTGTCACAACAACAATTCAAAAGTTACATATATATATGTATATATGTATAACCGACACTGAAGTGTCGGACAGGACTGAAGTGACTTAGCAGCAGCAGCAGCAGCAAATAAATACACATACATGTGTAACTTTAGATTACTTATTAAGATTCAGAGTGTCTAAATATCACCTTATCATTACATGAGTAGCTCCATTGATGTCTCTTAGATTTTGAAAATGAATGAAAAAATACAGTAAACCGTCCTTGGTGTTTTGTTCCCATTTCCCGAGAGCTGGGCAGCATTGATTTTGTCTTCCAACTGATTGATGTAGTGTCTATAAGATGCTGCTGCTGCTGCTGCTAAGTCACTTCAGTCCTGTCCGACACTTCAGTCGTGTCCGACTCTGTGCGACCCCATAGACAGCAGCCCACCAGGCTCCTCTGTCCCTGGGATTCTCCAGGCAAGAATACTGGAGTGGGTTGCCATTTCCTTCTCTAATGCATGAAAGTGAAAAGTGAAAGTGAAGTCACTCATTCGTGTCCAACTCTCTTAGTGACCCCATGGACTGGAGCCTACCAGGCTCCTCCGTCCATGGGATTTTCCAGGCAAGAGTACTGGAGTGGGGTGCCATTGCCTTCTCTGAGTCGCTCAGCTATAAGATGCTACCTTAATTATTAATTTACAGATTATGAGCAGTTTGTTTCCAGATATTCTGTCTTCCTACCAAAATGTCTCGTCCATATTTGTTTTTTTTTAATCTTTCTGTTTCTTCTCATTTTTATCTGAGGTGTTCAACTAGTTTTTCCTCTTCTCCATATATCTTTGGGAAATAATCCATATCGGTGGGCTTTACCAATGGGTATTACTTCCTTGTGCTGTGCTCAGTCATGTCATTTGTGTCCAACTCTTTGAGACCTGTAGACTGTAGACAGCCAGGCTCCTTGGTCATAGGGATTCTCCAGGCAAGAATCCTGGAGAAAGTTGTCATGCCCTCCTCCAGGGGGTCTTCCCAACCTAGGAATAGAACCCACAGCTCCTGCATCTCCTGCATTGCAGGCAGGTTCTTTACCCACTGAGCCACTGTAAATTATAAAGGGTATCCCATAGTATTCACAATTATATCTAATGGCTGATGTGAAAATCATCTGAATTGGTAACTCATTAGAAATTTGTTTTGCTTTTTAGACATTGATACTGTTCCTTATCCTATACTCTAGGTTTTGCATAGATTCACGTTTTGTGATTTTTTTCTTTTATTACACATTTACTGACTGAGGATTTGAATGGCAGGTTGATTCTTGATACTGATGGTGGCATTGCTCTCCAGAGAAACTGTACTCTATTTGTTCTAAAGAAAACAGAAGTGCCAAACTTAACTCAGCATTTCTGATCTTTCATATTCTTTAATTTGAAAGGAACACATTTGCAGATCATACTTTATTGATATTTTTTATCACTTAAGTAGAAAACATTCTTTTTCATTTAGTTCCTAATTACATTTCTGCATCTTTTGTTGCTGTTCATTGCTTTTTGAAGGATTTTTGTTTTATTATTGTCTTTTAAATAAGTAAAATAATTGAGAGATACAATATCAGGTAGTCTGTATACTACTGCAAAATTAAATTCAAATAAAATCACATATGTAAAAAATAGAAATGTTCTCATTACTTAAATAACAACATCAACAAAAACCAAGGGTCAACTGTCAATGTTACTGAATTCATTTCTCTGAGAGCAGGCAGGATCACAAGGGAAAACAGATTCAATTGATTAGACTACCTTAATGGCTCATTATCAAATTGCACAAATGAAGAAATTCGATTGCCACTAATCTCTGCAGAAGTGGAAACTGAAAATGGAATTCATTGATCATCACAGTGTCTCACAAGAAGCCTTTTAAATTTTACTTTATATAAAATTTAATTGTATGTAAATTGGGTAAAAACAGCTGATAATTGAGTCTGTGTTCATAGTTTTCTCTGTTTAGATCTTTTACTTTTTCCCCAATATTTGTTATTATTATGGATTCTGTAAAAGTAGACTCCATACTTAAAGCCTCTCTTCTTGGTATATTGATACGACAGAATGTCGTAAATAATACTTTAGTCATACAGCTTTTAGTGGAAGAAAATACCATGAACTGGAGCATCCTTAAAACTTTTAAACATGAAAGTGAGATTATCCCTTAGACAAGTAGGTAAAATCAAGTACTGTTCAGAGTTTGGAAAGCTGAAATCTGAGCTCTTCATATCGTTTTGTTTTGACACCTTTTCTAGTGCATGAGGTGTCTGTTGCATAATAAATAAATGGTCTGGTAAGATAAAAGCTGTCTACATTCTTCACAGCTGGTGCGTTGTTCCATGCAGCCTTGTCATCACTTTCCCACACTTAATTAATAAGCATCTGTTTCATTTTTATATTTACTCAAGATAGTGGCTTAATTTTGTGTTCTTGCTTTTCTACTTATTTCTGGTTATAAAGGAATATTTTCTTTTTCCTATTCCTCCTCAAACAGCTTATATTGATAGAAATTCAGTGCATGTTTGTTAAACCAATATGGGGAAGCAGACAATGCCAAAGAGATTTGCAGTTCTGCAAATTAAAAAAAAAAAGATGAAATAACTTGTAGATAAAATAAGTTATTGGGGTTGCATTTTAGCTGTGTACGATTTCTGTTCCTGTTCAAGTAAGTGGTTTATTTTTTTATTACACTACCAGATGCAGTATATATCTGTGATAAATTATAAGATAACACAGTTGTTTCTCAGTTGTTTCTTAGCAGCAAAAGCCCCCATTAAATAGGTTTTGTGATTGTTTCTCCAGGGAACCAGAGACTTGACAGCCTAGAGCTATATTTAAGTTAATGATTGACAACTTCTGATTCTCTGTGTTGTGTATATGTAGTTCCAATGGGGAAAATGTTAATAATACAAAGTGTCTCCAAGGAAACAATTCCAAATGTGTGGAGATTGATGTAGTGTTGATTATAGCACATTAGATAAATTATTATTTTTAAATGATTTTTTTGCCTTCATACAAGAAATTACATAACCTGCTTGTTAATGTTTCTTATCTTAGGAATACATTATAATTTGTACCTACTCTCCTACAGTGGATACAAGTAATTATAAATCATTAAATCAAGTACAGATTATTGTTATTACAGAGCAAAAATAAAAAAGATATAAATGACAAGTTGGTTGCTGTTTATCCAAAATTGAATACATAAAATAGTATTTTAAACTACTACAAACATACTTTATCAAATAGTGTTTTAATTGAGCTAATATTTTATATTTAATTACAAAAGGAACTTCTGTAATATTGCTTATAACTAAAGCATATGAAAGTCTGATAAAATTTTACATTCTTAGAATGTAATAACATGTCCCAGTCGGAACTTGCAGGTATTTCCTAGGTTTCTAGTCTGTATTATCCTCAAACTGACCTACTTTTTATATCTCCTTTATCTCATTCAACATCTTTACATGAACTAATGACTTCAGAGTCTCTGTATCCAACTATAACTCTCTGCTGTAACCAGGATGTAACATAGCAAGCAACATAGTAGATAATACTATCTGGATGTTCCACATTATGTGTAAACCTGTGCACCTACAACTTGGATCATTAATTTTGCCTTACAGGATTTACTTTTGTCTTTGCCCTAGTTAATTAGTTTATAATTCTGCATGGCCCTGAATAAGAAAATTTAGAACTATTGCTATGGCTTCATTTCCTTAGCTAACATATCCAATTGGTTTCCAAATTCTAGTAAATTTTAACTTCAAAAATATCTTGCCTTCATTCTTTCTTTCCTATTCTCTTCATTCTCATGAGGATAATTTCAGTAACCTCAAACCTAGATCTGGTCCTACTTCCCCCTAATCTGCTATATAGAAACACTTACCAATATTGTAGTTTTCGAAAAGGTAAGTCTACTGTGAAATGGATTTGCTTAATTGCAGATGACTACCCAGTGACTTCAGGAAAAAGAAGGCATATTTCTTGACATGTGGAATGAGACTAACATTTCCTGTCTGACATTTAGTAACATTTTTTTGCCCTGTTTTCTTACTTGGCTTCCATGAAATTTGAACCTCAGTTCAGTTCAGTTCAGTCGCTCAGTTGTGTCCGACTCTTTGCAACCCCATGAATCGCAGCACGCCAGAACTCCATGTCCATCACCAACTCCCGGAATTCACTCAAACTCACATCCATCGAGTCGGTGATGCCATCCAGCCATCTCATCCTCTGTAATTCCCTTTTCCTCCTGCCCCTAATCCTGCGGCGGGGGGGGGGTGGGGGTGGGGGTTAAAAAAAAAAAACCTTCCAGTTTCCCAGACATGCTCTGGTATTTCATTCCTCTTTGATCTTACATATGCTGTCTCCTGCCAGGAACACTGCTTTCTCCTGTCTGCTTACAAATAACTACTTTCTGTTTAAGGCACAGTCAAAGCTTTCATATACCCTCTGATGTCCTCCCTGGTTTCTTTGTCAATATAGTGTTTTTTGTTTTTTTTTTTTTAACGTAAAATCTTAATGGAAATATTTTCTATACATGTTCAGTTCAGTTCAGTTGCTCAGTCATGTCCGACTCTTTGCGACCCCATGAATCATAGCACGCCAGGCCTCCCTGTCCATCATCAACTCCCGGAGTTCACCCAAACTCACGTCCATTGAGTCGGTGATGCCATCCAGCCAACTCATCCTCTGTCGTCCCCTTCTCCTCCTGCCCCCAATCCCTCCCAGCATCAGAGTCTTTTCCAATTAGTCAATTCTTTCCATGAGATGGCCAAATTATTGGAGTTTCAGCTTTAGCATCAGTCCTTCCAAAGAACACCGAGGACTGACCTCCTTTAGAATGGACTGGTTGGATCTCCTTGCAGTCCAAGGGACTCTCAAGAGTCTTCTCCAACACCACAGTTCAAAAGCATCAATTGTTCAGTGCTCAGCTTTCTTCACAGTCCAACTCTCACATCCATACATGACTACTGGAAAAACGATAGCCTTGACTAGACGGACCTTTGTTGGCAAAGTAATGTCTCTGCTTTTCAATATGCTATCTAGGTTGATCATAACTTTCCTTCCAAGGAGTAAGCATCTTTTAATTTCATGGCTGCAATCACCATCTGCAGTGATTTTGGAGCCTAAAAAAATAAAGTCTGACACTGTTTCCGCTGTTACTTCCCTACTAAATTAGAAGGTCACCATGAGCAGGCCAATATCTAATTCATCTTTGTTTTCCCAGTCCTTAGGACAGGAAAGGCTCACGTAGTTCAGTTGACATCTGTTTAGTAAGTAAAGGAAAGGATGAAACAGAACATGAATAATGCAATTAACCTTTTTACATAAATTAAATACTTGCATGTTACTTTAGATTATTATAAAAGTTTGTGTAAGTTTTCTAAATATGTAATTTCAAAATAAATACCAAAGGTTCTATATAGTCATTATTTGTGCTGAAACATGAATTTTGTTTCGCTTCTAAAAAGATAAAATGGGACCCCAGAAAGTAATGCTTCACAATATTAGAATATCTTAGCTTTATAAATTCTCAATGTTCACTTATACTACTTAAAGTTCTTATATTTTGCAATTTTAGGGAAAAAAAACAACTTTTTTTTGAAAGAAAAACTTTAAAGATAATTTCTAGGACATAGAGGAGCAAAATTTAATATTAAAATACTGTAAACTTGATAAAATTTATAGTTAGAGATCTAAAAGAGGTATAAATATGTACCATAAAATATGACTAAATATATATAGCATGTGGGTAATGGGCTTTCATAAACAAGTACAAAAGTTCTTGAAATTAGTACAAAGCCTTGCAGAGCTTCTTGGAAGAAACATATTGTGTCATTTAAAGCAATGCTTTAGATGCAACTGTTGGTTATTAAAAACATCATCCTGTAAAGGAACTATATTATGGGTAGTACTTCAAAAATTCCAGCTTTAATAACAAATAATTTACTAAATTAAATATAATTGAATAATTATTAAATTAATAATTTACAAGTCTTGGACTTGTGAAGTAACTGTTTGCACTCACTACTCTGGGAAGAGAAAATATTTAACATCTTTAGATTTGCTTATCTGTTGGATCACTGAAAAAGCAAGAAAGTTCCAGAAAAACATCTATTTCTGCTCTATTGACTATCCCAAAGCCTTTGACTGTGTGGATTGCAGAAAACTATGGAAAATTCTTAAAGATATGGGAATATCATACCACTTGACCTGCCTTTTGAGAAATCTGAATGCAGGTCAGGAAGCAACAGTTCAAACTGGACATGGAACAACAGACTAGTTCCAAATTGGGAAAGGAGTACATCAAGGTTGTATATTGTCACCCTGCTTATTTGGCTTATATGCAGAGCACATCATGAGAAACACTCGGCTGGATGAACCACAAGCTGGAATCAAGATTGCCAGGAGATATATCCATTACCTCAGATATGCAGGTGACACCACCTTTATGGCAGAAAGTAAGAAGAACTAAGGAGTCTCTTGATGAAAATGAAAGAAGAGAGTGGAAAAATGTTGGCTTAAAACTCAATATTCGGAGAACAAAGATCATGGCATCCAGTCCCATCACTTCATGGTAAATAGATGGGGAAACAATGACAGACTTTATTTTGAGGGGCTCCAAAATCACTGCAGATGGTGACTGCAGCCATGAAAATAAAAGACGCTTACTCCTTGGAAGGAAAGTTATGACCAACCTAGACAGCATATTAAAAAGCACAGACAATACTTTGCTAACAAAGCAAAGCAAAGATCTGTCTAGTCAAAACTATGCCTTTTCCAGTAGTCATGTATGGATGTGAGAGCTGGACTATAAAGAAAGCTGAGCACCAAAGAATTGATGGTTTTGAACTGTGGTGTTGGAGAAGACTCTTGAGAGTCCCTTGGACTGCAAGGAGATCCAACCAGTCCATCCTAAAGGAAATCAGTCCTGAATATTCATTGGAAGGACTGATGTTGAAGCTGAAACTCCAATATTTTGGCCACCTGATGTGAAGAACTGACTTTTTGGAAAAGACCCTGATTCTGGGAATGATTGAGGGCAGGAGAAGAGGACCACAAGGATGAGATGGCTGGATGGCATCACCGACTCAATGGACATGAGGTTTTTTTGTTGTTTTTTTTTTGGCATTCAGTAAATAGACTTTTAATTTACCATCATTTTAGCTATCCTTTCTTTTTTTAAAATTTTTTTATTTTATTCTATTTTTTCACTTTACAATATTATATTGGTTTTGCCATATATCAACATGAATCCGCCACAGGTATACATGTGTTCCCCATCTTGAACCCTCCTCCCTCCTCCCTCCCCTTACCATCCCTCTAGTAAACTCCTGGAGTCGGTGATGGACAGGGAGGCCTGGCTTGGTGCAGTCCATGAGGTTACGAAGAGTCGGACACAACTGAGCGACTGAACTGAACTGAACTGAGAATTGCTTATAATTTGATAATAGAATTTCTGATAAAGTTAAATACATTAAATGTTAATTTTGCTGAATATACATTTTATTCTCTCTAAGGCTGCAAAAATTTTGCAACCAGTTCTTCCTGCACTAAGACAGTCTTAAACAGTCATCTCTTTTAGGTCATCATCAATCTTACTTTTGTCATAGTCATGTAGAACATTATTTGGCTCAGAAAAAAAATTAATCAGAACAAATGATGTATTCTCTGTATTTATTTTACCAGAAGTCTTATCTCAATTTATCTACTTATTCAACAGATACATAATGTTAGCCAGCTAGATGACAGACTCCAGTTGAGGCACTAAAAACAGCAGGGGGATGAGATTCTTTCTATGATAGAACTTAGTTTGTAATATCTGGCTTCTTTTCTAGTATTTTAATGTGTCATGGTCAGGTTGGGCTAATCTGAGACTGGGTTGTTTATATAGAACATATACAATGGGACAAACAGATGTTTATATAGAAGGAGAAATTGATCTGTAGCTGTTGTACATACTGAAAAAGAAGGTGGGTTTAGAAGCAGTTAAGAGCATTCCAGTGTCATAAAGATAAAAGCTTACAAAATCAAGACATGGGAAGAGAGATTCAGCAGCAATGGCACAAGCTGCTGCTGCTGCTAAGTCACTTCAGTCGTCTCTGACTTTGTGCGACCCCATAGACGTTAGCCCACCAGGCTCCCCCATCCCTGGGATTCTCCAGGCAAGAACATTGGAGTGGGTTGCCATTTCCTTCTCCAGTGCATGAAAGTGAAAAGTCAAAGTTAAGTCGCTCAGTTGTGTCCATAGCAACCCCATGGACTGCAGCCCATCATTGTAAATATGCTTCCCCTAACCTAGAAAATGTTTATTTTTCTTCACTATTTTATTGGGGGTTAGGGAAGGAAGACGGAGAAGGCACTGGCAACCCACTCCAGTACTCTTGCCTGGAAACTCCCATGAATGGAGGAGCCTGGTGGGCTGCAGTCCATGGGTTCGCTAAGAGTCAGACACGACTGAGCGACTTCACTTTCACTTTTCATTTTCATGCATTGGAGAAGGAAATGGCAACCCACTCCAGTGTTCTTGCCTGGAGAATCCCAGGGATGGGGGAGCCTGGTGGGCGCCAGTCTGTGGGGTCGCACAGAGTCGGACACGACTGACATGACAGCAGCAGCAGGGAAGGAAGAGGATGTATTTGGTTTAAAGATAGAAATGAGGGGATTATTTTTCACTTGTTTGTTGTTTAGTCGCTAAGTCGTGTCCGACTGTTTGCAACTGCATGGACTGTAGCCCACCAGAATACTCTGTTCATAGAATTTCCCAGGCATGAATACTGGAGTGGGTTGCCATTTCCTTCTCTGGGGGTTCTACCCCACCCAGTGATCATCGAACCCAGGTCTCCGCCTTGGCAGGCGGATTCTTTACCACCGAGCCACCAGGGAAGCCCTTTCACTGACTAAGGCCCCTATAAATTTGTTTTCTATGCTCTTTGTAATTTATGAGTTAGAAAAATAGCAGTGTGATCTAACAACTTATGGTGGACTCATCTATTTTAATTATATGTTATTACCAGTCTAAACTGAGACATTTATAATATGGAATGTTTCTGTAATGTCATAGACATAAACTGAAGCATTTTCTTTTTCTGTTTTAAGTTATGCACATACTCTAAAGGTAATCTTGATTGTAAGAGGCAGAATATGTCCCCAAGTAGGGATATGTGTTTTTAACATAGTGGAATAAATAATAGATTCCTGTATTCACAGAGCATGTCTTGCTTCATGTCCAGGAATAAATGGTTGTCAATAATAGTGATTCCCAAATTGCAGGATTGTAAGAATCATTGAGGAAGCATTTAAAAATATAGATGCTTTAATCTCTATGTTGTAGTTTTTGTTTCAGAGTATAGTAGTGGCCTTTTCATCATTGGCACTTTACCAAAATCTTTATTATGTGTCTAGGTATATAGCCAGAGTTGACAGCCACAGCATGAAATACCTATAAAATGAGGATTAGCTGATGTTCGGTTCATTTCCTTGTGAATTCCAGAAAAGCTAATTACTTTTAAGCAGCTTTCAATTTACTCATCAGATCCATTGAGTGCTACTTTATATGTTGACCACCAAACTTTTAGTCAAAAGCTAACAGTACATAGACTCTTCTTTCCAAAGCTCAAAATCCATATATAGAATAATGTAAGGTTATGAATAGGAGCTAGATTTCTTAGAAACTCATTTGGATTATATAAACAGTACCCCTCTACTCTGTTATATTAAGCAAAGTAAAAGTCATCATCCAAAACATGAAATATATATGTATAAATACATGTGTGTGTGTGTATATCTATATATATGTATATATAGATAGAAATGTATAGATTTCATTTCACAGAGGTTAGATTTCATTTCACAGAGGTTGAAAACTATTTTTCTCTCTCTTAGGTTTTAGGTTAGATTACCTATGGATAATTAAAATGTATCATATATTAACATATAATTAACACATAAATCTTCACTGAAGTGGCATATATATCCATATTAATTCTTATAAGTAGACAATAAGATGTTATAGGATTTGAAACACTCCACATTGTAGCCCCTTTCACTCACCAAATAACAAATAGAATCATGCAATCAAAGGATAATTGAAAAAGTGTACATGTTTTAAAAATAACCATATCATCTTGGGAGCAAAGTGAAAACATGCTAAATTATCTCTTCATTTTAAAATTGTTATTTAGCATCATTTCTAAAGTCAATAGAAGAAGTTGAAAGGGGAACTTAGAGGTTACCTAGATTCATCTCCCACCAAAAGCTGGAATCTGTTTAATAACATGACATATATAATCATCAGCATTTGTTTTAAACTTCTGATGGTAAGGAGGCTCCTACTTTCTAAGAAAGTTGAAGTGTGTGTGGCTAGATTTTTAGAACATTTTTATAATAATCCAAAACTCTTGGTGTGAACTTTACATTTGGAGACTGTGGCCTTGTCCTCGGAAGATATTCCTTTGCATATTAAAAAAACAGCAGAAATTTGAAGACATAATTATTTCCTCCACATACCTCTGTTTCCAAGTCTAAAAAGTCTTCATTTGGAAAGCAAAACAAAACATCTACTATCCACACTTTTTGGTTTCTCTTGGCTGGGTGCTTATCTTTTGATCAAAATCTGTCAGGAAGGATTCTGCCCAGAAAATGAATTTCGGTAGTGCTTCTTACTGGCTTCCTCACTGAAGGAAAGCTATTTCACTCTCCATAATTAAGTATTAAATAGTATATTATCCATATCTGAAAAGGAAGGAGAATACCATATATATCTTCCAAGGTGGTTGTGAGAATCAAATGAGATGACTTTTGAAGAGCTGTTATACTTGCCTGATACTTTGTGGGTTGTCACTGTTTCTTTCCCCTTCGTCCTGCCCTAGACTAAAAGATCAAATAATAATGGCTGATGATTAAAACTTCCATGACAGAATAGAGAACAGAGGTGGGCAGGATCATGAGTAATGTAAACCTTCCATAAACATTCATCTGTCGATATATACACACACACAGTTGGTCACTTCAGTTGTGTCCGACTCTTTTCGACCCCATGGTGTGTAGCCCTCCAGGCTCCTCTGTCCATGGGATTCTCCAGAAAAGAATACTGAAGTGGGTTGCCATGCCCTCCTCCAGTATACACACACATACACATATATACATACAAACGTAAACACACACAATGTTAGATGTAACTAATTATATACTAAATACATAAATACATTATGGTAAGAAATAGAGTGCCTGAGACTGTATGTTGGGTTTTAACAAATATAAAAGGAGATATGTATTTAATATCTATAAGACAAGCAAGAACCAGTTCAGCATACAGTGAGCAGTGCATCTGCTCTTAAGAAGTTCCAGAACCTAACCTCTGCTCTAAAATGAAAGAGGACTTGGAAGACTAAATGAAAAAAGAAAATAAGTTTAAAAATGGAAAAAAGGAAAAGTCTGTGTAAATATTCTATTTCAATATAGTGGATTGTCTTCTCTTAACTCTGTGAACTTTATTTAGCTAAATTTGAACCAAACTTTAAACTGACAATTGCGAAGAATAGTGACCCTCAAGCCTCTGTAACATGCATCATTTTATTGCCAACTTATGTACAATAATCAGTGAACATAAATCTCACATTGCATAATGCATTTACAATTATAACACCGAACCAATTATGGAAAGAGACATATTGTCATAGAATAGAAGAAATTGTCATTGGACATAGTAAATTCATGTAATTTACTTTAGCTATTTCAGCATCCATTTGTCTACTATTGAGAACTAAAGAGGCATATTAATCCACTGGAGAATAGAAGCATTGTTAAGTAAACCTCTCCAGTTGTTTATCTGCTTCCAAAGTTTTGATTAAGCACCATCAGTGAAAATGAAATTTCATTTTATCCTTTCAGTGTTTCTTTTGTCCTTGCCTCTAACAGTCCTGTAATGGATGCTGCCTCTTGTTTTTTCCAATTATGCCCATAATGTTAATGCCTTTAAGTATTAAATGTCCTGTGAATCTCTTTTGACCCGCCTCTTCACACATTCATTACAACTTTCAGCTTCTGTTACTATACTCCATTTGTTAGAGCTGATCATACTTGGCCATGGCTTCTAACCATCTACTTAACTCTGTCTTCTTTTCAGGCATTATCACTCATGCCTGACCACTTATCCCTTTTGTTCACCACATGTAATCTGATCAATCAGCATTACTATGCTCAAAATTATCATACTGTACCTATTCTTTTCCTCAACTTTATACTAATGCCTCCCTGGAAGAAGCTTTTTTGCTTTCATTAGTTCTTTTTATTTATCATATTTGCATACAGTTAATGCTTCTAAATAACTTTATTTTTTAGGTAGGTATCAAGGCATTATGACAGTAAGTAACAATTTGAACCAAAGTTATTCATTAAAAGTAAGATCATCTCTTCTATTTAATAAACCAATTTTTAAAAGCATGCACAGAGGGTACAAATAATTTCAAAAGATTTCTTATCTGTAGGTGGGGAATAAAGAATTCCAATCTTTACCTATTTTTTGAGGTATGAAGCTTGTCTTACATTTCATAGAAATGTTAAATCCCAGTTTATTGATACTCTGAGATGTCCTTGGCCACCTCATGCGAAGAGTTGACTCATTGGAAAAGACTCTGATGCTAGGAGGGATTGGGGGCAGGAGGAGAAGGGGCCGACAGAGGATGAGATGGCTGGATGGCATCACTGACTCGATGGACATGAGTCTGAGTGAACTCTGGGAGTTGGTGATGGACAGGGAGGCCTGGCATGCTACAATTCATGGGGTCACAAAGAGTCGGACATGACTGAGCAACTGAACTGAGATGTCTTAAAGTTTCTCTGTATGTTATTTTTTGGCCTTTGCTTATCTGTATTCTCCTCTCCTGTCTATTGCTTCTCTATCCACTTTCTTTTCTAGGCCTTCTTTGCAGACCCATTCCTACTATGGCCCAATAGGCCTCTGATTAAAAGTTATTCTCCATGTTTCTCAGGTTACTACTTGGCCTAGCCCTACAAGCATTCAGAACTCTACTCTTCATGAAGCTTCTCCCAAAGCAAAGACTACCTACTGGTGAAATGCATTCTTAGATCCTTGTATCTCCCTGTGTCTAAGTATCATACAAAAAGATGATTAACCCTTTCAAGGGGCTGATATATTCAGTGTAATAACAAGCCACAACATATCCCTTATTAAAGATATGACTGTCCCTTTATTTTTTTTTAATTTAATTTAATTTAATTTTTTTAACTTTACAATATTGTATTGGTTTTGCCATATATCAAAATGAATCCACCACAAGTATACATGTGTTCCCCATCCTGAACCCTCCTCCCTCCTCCCTCCCCATAGCATCCCTCTATGCTATGGGGAGGGAGAGGGAGAGGGTGGGATGATTTGGGAGAATGGCATTGAAACATGTAAAATATCATATATGAAATGAGTCAGCAGTCCAGGTTCAATGCATAATACTGGATGCTTGGGGCTGGTAAAACTGGGACTGTCCCTTTAATAAGCAGAACATGAACTTGTCTAGAGGGAAAAACTATATTGAAATTATGGAGAAAGTAATGCCTCCTATGAAAACAATTGTTCAATTGAAGTTTTTAATGTCCTTTAAGGGAGAAAAATGCAATTCTATTATAAGAAATAATATCATGTTTCTTTTCTTCTACAATCCTTTTCTATACTCAATGTATATGGCTGCTATCTTATCTTAAACCTGATTTAATTCCCATTCAGTTTTTTCAATGATTAGATTTGTAATTGTTGTTGTTCAGTCGCGTCTGACTCTTTGTGACCCCACGGACTACAGCACACCAGACTTCTCTGTCCTTCACTATCTCCTGGAGTTTGCTCAAACTCATGTCCATTGAGTTGATGATGCCTTCCAACTGTCTCATCCTCTTTCACCTCCTTTTCCTCCTACCCTCAATCTTTATCAGCATCAGGGTCTTCTTCAATGAGTCAGTTCTTCACATCAGGTGGCCAAAGTATTGGAGCTTCAGCTTTAGCATCATTCCTTCCAAAGAAATTCCAGAGCTGATCTCCTTCAGAATGGACTGGTTGGATCTTCTTGCAGTCCAGGGGACTCTCAAGAGTCTTCTCCAGCACCACAGTTCAAAAGCATCAATTCTTCAGAACTCGGTTTTCTTTATGGTCCAACTCTCACATCCATACATGACTACTGGAAAAACCATAGCTTTGACTAGACAGACTTGTGTTGGCAAAATAATGTCTCTGCTTTTTAATATGCTGTCTAGGTTGGTCATGGCTTCCTTGTTGGCTCAGATGATAAAGTGTCTGCCTGCAATGCATGAGACCTGAGTTCAATCCCTGGGTTAGGAAGATCCCCTGGAGAAGGAAATGGCAACCCACTCCAGTACTCTTGCCTGGAAAATCCCATGGATGGAGGAGCCTAGCAGGCTACAGTCCATGGGGTCACAAAGAGTCGGATATGACTGAGCGACTTCAATTTCAGTATCAGGTTGGTCATAGCTTTTCTATGATAGTAGTAGCAACTAAAATAATTCTTGCTTTTTGTTAGGCATGTTCCAAGCATTTTATATGTACTGACTAATTTAACTCTTAACATAGAACTTCATGAATGAACTGTTCTTATTAGTTCCTTTCCAGTGAGGTCATTGAGGCACAGATGAGTTAAGTGCCTTTTCCAAGATTCTAGGTAGTAAATGAGAGAGCCAGGGTGAGTGGATGTTTTTAAATGAATGTTTTCTAGAATCCTGAATCAAAATACTTTGATTCTGATATGTGATTGTTTTTCTAAATTTTTACTAGGAAATACAATAAATAACATACATTGACTTCAGAAAGACTAAGTAAGGTATAAAACAATTTGTGTAAAAACAATTTGACAAAAAGTGGTACAAAGAAACTAGAATGAATTTACAAAATGGTACTTGACAAAATTCATGTTGACAAGACCTAGTTGGCAAGAAGACCTATGAATGGTCCTTGAATAGATTAGTTCATATATATTTTCTTGTGCACTCAAACAAAGGATGAAGTTCTCTAGAGTTCTGAGTACATCTAAGTATATAATTTTAGACTCTTGAATATTAATGAGTAGACTACTCAAGCATGAATTACTCCTGCTTGTTATATCCATCTCATTGGGATCCCACGGACTATAACCCACCAGGCTCCTCTGACCATTGAAATTTCCAGAGAAGAATACTGGGATAGGGTGCCATTTCTTACCCCAGCAGGTCTTCCTGACCTAGGATTGAGCCTGCATCTCTTTTGTCTCCTGAACTGGCAGGCAAATTCTTTACCACTATCACCACCTGGCAAGCCCTGATAAGTTTAAGTGTCAGCTATTATTATCAATAGAACAAGAAAAATTAAAATATATAAGAATATTGTAACATTCTTGTTAACATCTAAATTATTTTGTATGTAATAGTCAACATAATGGTGTCAAGGGTACTTTTAGAACTAGTTTTACATAGAAGAAATAATTTGTGATGCTTATTTTAGTATATGTGATGTGGCTAAGGTGTATATGAGTTGATTTACCAATTAGCAGATTGAAGAAGGATAAATTAGTTCAACACAGTAACAGCTGCATGATTTTAACAAAGAATATATTTCAGCTTCAGTTTATAAACAATTCTGATTTTGCTGTGTTGCTGTTTAGAATTACATGAATGTTATATATACACACACACATTCAAACTTGTATCTTAGTGATAGTTAATCTTGTTGCTGTGGATTAAGTTATTTGATATATATATTTTAAATATAGTTAAAGGAAATTTTTATAACAGTCCAGGATAAAGAGGATAAATTGAGAAGCATTAGGAAGAGGTAAGGAGAAGGAGATGGCACCCCACTCCAGTACTCTTGCCTGGAAAATCCCATGGATGGAGGGCCTTGTGGGCTGCAGTTCATGGGGTCGCTAAGAGTTGGACACGACTGAGCGACTTCACTTTCACTTTTCACTTTCATGCATTGGAGAAGGAACTGGCAACCCACTCCAGTGTTCTTGCCTGGAGAATCCCAGGACGGCTGGTGGGCTGCTGTTTATGGGGTCGCACAGAGTCGGACACGACTGAAGCAACTTAGCAGCAGCAGCAGCAGCAGGAAGAGGTAACAATGACAATAAAAGTATAGAGAGTAGAAATAGACTTATGGACATGGGGAGAGGGGAGGAGAGGGCGAGATGTATGGAAAAAGTAACATGGAAACTTACATTACCAGATGTAAAATAGATAACCAATGGAAATTTGCTGTATGGCTCAGGAAACTCAAACAGGGGCTCTGTAATAAACTAGAGGGGTGGAATGGGGAGGGAGATGGGAAGGAGGTTCAAAAGGGAGGGGACATATGGGAGAGGATATACCTATGGCTCATTCATGTTGAGGTCTGACAGAAAACAGCAAAATTCTGTAAAGCAATTATCCTTCAATAAAAAATAATTTTAAAAAAATAATGATAAAAAGGGTAGAGAGATGACACCAATAGTGCTTTTGTCCCTCCAAAATTGTACTTTGGCTAAGCTCCTTTTTTGAATATGAATTCTGTGTTGTCATTTTGTTTTACAGGTGTTTTGGTAAAGAAGCAAACATTAAAAAAAAAATAGTTGAATAGGATAATTTTCAGCATGCTTTCCTTTGTTCTAAATTTGACCACAGCAATAATTGATCACTTCAGCAATTATAATGAGAAATATTCTGGAGCATCCAATTAAGCATGTGATTCTATAAGTTTTTAATTTAACTTTCTTGTTTTCTATAGTAGTGCCAAATTACTGATTATTTTAAAGTAATGGAAAAATATTTTTCCTTTTTTGTCTAAAAAGTTCCATAAATTATTTTCTCCAAATCTCTTTAGAGATTTTACCCTGCATATTATCTAAAATAAAAGACAACTCTCTGCTACAAGAAGAAATACTAGTAGCATTTTAAAAAGAAATCCTATATGAGATTTTGGGGATCCTGAAAAGATTGTTTTCAAATATATTATAAACACAGTTTCCTGAAATTTTAAGGCTGATAACAACCTCCATTCCTATATCCTTTCACAAAATACTACTAATAATCAAATGTTCCAGTATTTCCCCCTGCTTTACACGTGTTTGACTTTTGATAATAGTTATGCTCACATGATAGAACTTTGTTTAATTTTCTACCCTTTTTAGGTAGTGTCCATGTACAGGGCCTGCTCTACGTCTGTCTTTTCTAACCCCAATACATGCATAGCCCTTAAGTTTTAAAAAATAATCTAAGGAGGATATTTGAGTAGGTATTTCCCCAGATCAGATTTTTTGAACTAGTTAGTGAAGTAAACTCCCTAATCATATAAATTATGTCAGAATTAAAAGAAAAAAAAAAAGAGTCTCTGAAAAATGGAGATTATTTACCAGTGGAGGGGGTCAGCAGAAGGGTGAGTGAGAGATTAAAGAATATCTCTGAAAATAACCAAAGTTACTTTTGGTAGAACATAACTTATCAATATGAAATAGAAACCAACCTATACTTAAAATAAGAGGAATTTGGATTTTATATAAGGAAATGGGGAAGTGATACTAGAAAAGGGTTTTCATGATGCTTTTAGAATCCAATTCCATGAGATCTTTAGAAATAAGGTAGCTCTCTCTGCTTAGGGAGATTTAGGCTCTTACCTTCTTGGAATTGTAAGTGTAGACTTATCCCTAATGTATCATTTTGTTTTTATGATTCTGAAATTTTCATTAACATTGCTTTCAGTTCAGTCGCTCAGTCATGTCTGACTGTTTGAGCCCCATGAATTGCAGTACACCAGGCCTCCCTGTCCATCACCAATTCCCAGAGTTCACTCAAACTCAAGTCCATAGAGTCAGTGATGCCATCCAGCCATCTCATCCTCTGTCATCCCCTTCTCCTTCTGCCCTCAATCCCTCCCAGCATCAGGGTATTTTCCAATGAGTCAACTCTTTGCATGAGGTGGCCAAAGTATTGGAGTTTCAGCTTCAACATCAGTCCTTCAATGAACACGCAGGACTGATACCCTTTAGTATGGACTGGTTGGATCTCCTTGCAGTCCAAGGGACTCTCAAGAGTCTTCTCCAACACCACACTTCAAAAGCATCAATTCTTTGGCTCAGCTTTCTTCACAGTTCAACTCTCACATCCATATATGACCACTGGAAAAACCATAGCCTTGACTAGACAGACCTTTGTTGGCAA
>NW_011494948.1:4007071-4013258 GCF_000754665.1 Bison bison bison | reverse complement strand
TGTTGTCCATGGGGTCGCTAAGAGTCGGACACAACTGAGCGACTTCCCTTTCACTTTTCACTTTCATTCATTGGAGAAGGAAATGGCAACCCACTCCAGTGTTCTTGCCTGGAGAATCCCAAGGATGGGGGAGCCTGGTGGGCTTCCGTCTCTGGGGTTGCACAGAGTCAGACATGACTGAAGCGACTTAGCAGCAGCAGCAGCAGTCATTGGATAAAATTCACACTTTACCCGGGGAATTTTCCTTTTGTCTCAGTTTTCCAAATGAGTTAAGTGTCTCCCACTCTCCAAATGAGCTAATGAAAAACAGTCATGTAAGTCATCAGCCTAATGTTAATAATCTGAACCCTAAATTATCTTAATACTACCAGTACCCCCAAAATTGAGAGATCAATTATCACTCAAATGGTCCAGTCTCCTTTAACATATTTCTCTAACATGGATCTTTTCTTAACTTTTCCTTGTCAACTAAATACAGGAATCTGATACTATGTTACTGTTTTTCCTATTCCCAGTGATAAAAGTAAGCTGGTAACTTAATTAGACCAACAATTACACAGTGCCTACTCAATGACAAGCTGTTGGCCAGAGGTAAACCTATGCCCCTCTTCAGGACTTAACGGGTCTCCTTACCTGGCCCCCAGATTCGTAAACCTCACGCTCTGCTCTGTAATAAACCCTGAGTGGTTTTCCTAAACTGCTGATCTGAATGCCACTTTGATTTTTCTGGTCTGTTAGTAGCTTCTTATTATACTCAGAACTAAACTCTAACATAATTATCATTGACATTCATATTCTGCCACCCTCCATGTTTTCCCTACCTCCATTTTGTGATCCTCCTCACAGTGAACATTCTATTCTCTCTTCCACACTCTTTTGCTTCTAGGCCTTTCTACATGCCCTGATGTTTCTTTACTCAAAAGCTTTTCACTCCAGTTTTTTTTTTTAATCTAATAATCCCTACTCATTTAAGGAGTCTCAGTTTGCATCTTACATTTCTATTTACTTATTTTCCACTGGTCTAGGGAGGTAGATCTGCTATAGATTCCTACAGTGCCCTATAGTTGCCCCTTCTTAATTTTATTTTTTTATAGCAGTTGCTTGCCTTTTTATCTCACTGATTTCTGTAAAAGTAGGATTCTGTTTGCTTTGTTGCTTGTTGTGGAAGACTGCAAAACATGCTATGCACTTCTCCTGTGCAAACTCCTTTTTCAAGTGATAGTGTACCTCTTTGCTTCAAGAGTTGAGATCTGTTTCTTTAACTCTATTAGTCTAGTCTGGACTTAAGACTTAATTTAACTTATAAAATAACACAGTGTTTTTGGAGAAGGAAATGGCAATCCACTCCAGCACTCTTGCCTGGAAAATCCCATGGACGGAGGAGCCTGATAGGCTACAGTCCATGGGGTCGCAGAGTCGGACACGACTGAGCGACTTCACTTTCCACTTCACTTTATAGTCATAAGCCTCAAGGGGTTTTATATGATCTTAACTCTGCTCTGACCTCCCCCACCAAGTCAAAAAGCCTGGGATAGCTTCTTTGAGGATGAAAGACTGATGAAGGGAGAAACTTAGCTAACATAAATTCCATACATGCAAATAAGAATGTGAATGAGACCATCTAAGACTCTTCAGCCACTGTCTAACTACCCAATAATTGCAACAGCCTGAGGGACCCAGGCAAACTCAGTGACCAGCTCAAATTGCTGAACAATATGCATAAATACAATCATTGCTGTTTTAAGCCTCTAAGTTGCTGAGTTATTTTGCAGCAATAGGTAACTGATACAACTGTTGTATTCATAGTGGCTGTCATAATTTCTTGGCATATAGTAGTATAAAAATTAACCAACCTGCTGTTTACTTACAATGTGCTATCTTCATTCTCTGAATAAGCATACCAGCAATGCCAAAGGCATTACACCTAGTGGGATATATTCTCTCCAAATCAACTATAATATTCTCATGTTTGTGAATGGCATTTTTACTTCTGAACCCTATAGCGCAGATGGTAAAAAATCTGCCTGCAATACAGGAGACCCAGGTTCAATCCCTGGGTCAGGAAGATCTTCTAGAGATGGGAATGGCAAACTACTCCAGTATTCTTGCCTGGAGAATCCCATGGACAGAGGAGCCTGGCAGGCTACAGTCTATGAGGTCACAGAGTCAGAAACGACTGAGCAACTAACACTACAATATAGTATATCAAATGAAAAAAAAAGTGTGAAAAAAGTTCATTATTTCTAAGATAATTGTGTTGAATGATTTGAAAAGTAAAACAAAAAAGGTGAAACATTTTAAAGATGCTATTAATCATGTGTGGGCATGACAACTACAAAGTATAGGGGGAAATCACCAACATTTTGAAAGACTCTATATTCAAATTATTTACAGGTAATTCCACACTATTTTTCAAACAAGAAGGTACATTATTGGGTGGTGTTTATGTGATAAAACTAATCAAAAGCCTATTCAAAAAGAAGTCTTGGCCTTATAACAAAAGATTCTGAAGTGAATATAGATATGTGGACTTTAAACAGAATGTTTAAGTTAGGCTAATATCATGTACTTATGAGTCTACTTTAATAAAGATTTCCAGTTAATCAGCAATTACAGTCCTAATCATATCATCTAAGACATTTGAGTTACTCAATACATATTCATAAAGTTCACGAAAATAGGTAGAGATGATCAAGGAGGGAAAGGTGAACAGTTTTCCTCGTTGGGAAAAACCTCATAAATGAATGATTATTAACAGAAATGCCATGATTTTTCCAAGTATTAGTAAATAAAGTGGTAAGCACAACATAGAGATGAGACTGAAGAGAGTAATAAAGTCTTGTTGGGAAGATATATTGGAACTCTACTGTAGAGATCTCTCAAGGCCAAGCTAAGGAATTTTATATTGATTCCCTAAAAATGGAAAACCTTTACAGATTTTTGAAAAGAAAACCAAAATGCTCCAAATACATTTTAGGAAGATAATTCTAGTGATATTGTAAAGAACAAATAGAAGACTCACCAGAGACAAGTTGGGAAACTTTTGACACAATAGAAGAGAGAGATGATGAGGTCCTGGGGTCATCTACAAACAAGTGGCTCACAAATGTGTCAGATGACCCATGACAGTGGAGGAGCATCTTTCTAAAGTTGCCCCTGGGCCAACATCCTTAATCTAAAAGCACAGAAGGTAAAGGAGCTTCAGTACTGGAGAGAAGAATAACAGTTCCTCATAATTTATCTTGGAAATCTGATGTTAGCAACTGTGCAGAATTAAAGACTTTGGTTCAGTTCAGTCGCTCAGTTGTGTCTGACTCTTTGCGACACCATGGACTGCAGCACACCAGGCCTCCCTGTCCATCACCAACTGCCAGAGTTTATGCAAACTCATGTCCATTGAGTTGGAGATGCCATCCAACCATCTCATCCTCTGTTGTCCCCTTCTCCTCCCACCTTCAATCTTTCCCAGCATCAAGGTCTTTTCAAATGAGTCAGTTCTTTGCATCAGGTGGCCAAAGAATTGGAGTTTCAGCTTCAGCTGAAATATTCATCCTCCCAATGAATATTCAAGACTGATTTCCCCGAGGATGGACTGGTTGGATCTCCTTACAGTCCAAGGGACTCTCAAGAGTCTCCTCCAACACCATAATTCAAAAGTATCAATTCTTCGGCACTCAGCTTTCTTTCTAGTCCAACTCTCACATCCATACATGACTACTGGAAAAACTATACCTTTCACTAGACAGACCTTTGTTGATAAAGTAATGTCTCTGCTTTTGAATATGCTATCTAGGTTGGTCATAACTTTCCTTCCAAGGAGTAAGTGTCTTAATTTCATGGCTGCAGTCACCATCAGCAGTGATTTTGGAGCCCCCCAAAAATAAAGTCTGACACTGTTTCCAGTGTTTCCCCATATATTTGCCATGAAGTGATGTAAGTTAAAACTGGAGCAAATTTGAAGGATTAAGTACATGACTTTCAATTTACTGTTGTAAACATATAATTGATGATACTTTCAAAATTCCCAATAGAATACAAAAATCAATATATTAAAGATATTCAGGAATTGATCAGAAAATTAAGTGACATTGGTTAAAGCTGAATCCTTGATAAACTACCTAGATACTAAAAGCTGTGTTATATTGTTTTATTGAAAGAGGGTGATAATAATCATCTATTCAGTGAGTATATATCTATTTCCTATTCCATACATGGTATTGTCCTCGCATTCTATGGGAGAGAGCAAGATGCAGAAAAATAACATTTTCTACCATGGAAGAGATATTTTTTAAAAAGTCAAATAATCAAATTAAGAACAGTTTTTACATGAGCATTTATAGATTATTAGAAAGACAGAAAATATATAAATTTAATTAAGCACATTAGAATTTTTTGCATTGATCACTTATATATATATATATATATATTTCATAGTGGAAATTCTTAAATATAGTAAGAAATCAGTGCATTTTCTAATGATGGAATTATTTAACATGGATTTCAGTAGCTTTGAGTTTTCTTGAGCAGTAATTTTTGCTAGATATCAAAATAATCTGAAAAGTTAATTGTCTGTGTCTTGTGATGATAGGCTGGGTACTGTCATACTGACAAATGATTTGCACACTTGAGGATATCATTTTGAGCAGTGTGCTTAATGTCCACATCCAGTGATTCCTGATACTGTATTTTTATATCATTTAATGATTTTATCTTTTTCTACCAATGTTATTTATGAGCCAAAAACCTATCTTGGCAAGCGAGTCATTTTAGAAACCTCACTGGAAATGGTTCAGTGTTAATTTTGTTTAGGTGAGCATTCGTAAGAGATGATAAATGCATTGTGATATAATAACCTCATCCTCTCATCTATCATATTGTTAAATCAAATTGCAAGTGTTGCATTAAAGTGATAAAGTGCTCTCTGCTTACTTTTTCTTTTAGTCAGTTAAGAACTGACTAAATTTTCCAAATGGGAAAATTGGACCTGAGTAAACAAGATTGCAAAATATTTAATCTATAGACCAATAAATTAAAAGCAAAAGGATTGATCATATATCTTTGAAGTCACAAATTATGCATAAAATTTTAATGTTATCTTGCATCTAGGTCAAGTACAAGAGAATAATTGACTCGGGCTAATTTTAGTTATACTGAAATTTTCTGATCAGCTAAACTGCATGATAAATTGATTAAGGTTTGGATCTCTCACTCTCACATCTTAACCATTAACAAGGATTATAATTCTTTACTTCTACCATCATATATAATATGGTATACAGATACAGTGGTTATTACTACCTCAAAACAAATGCAGCAGTTACCAGATCAGATCAGATCAGATCAGTCGCTCAGTCGTGTCCGACTCTTTGCCATCCCATGAATCACAGCACCCCAGGCCTCCCTGTCCATCACCAACTCCCGGAGTTCACTCAGACTCACATCCGTCGAGTCAGTGATGCCATCCAGCCATCTCATCCTCTGTCGTCCCCTTCTCCTCCTGCCCCCAATCCCTCCCAGCATCAGAGTCTTTTCCAATGAGTCAACTCTTCACATGAGGTGGCCAAAGTACTGGAGTTTCAGCTTTAGCATCATTCCTTCCAAAGAAATCCCAGGACTGATCTCCTTCAGAATGGACTGGTTGGATCTCCTTGCAGTCCAAGGGACTCTCAAGAGTCTTCTCCAACACCACAGTTCAAAAGCATCAATTCTTCGGCGCTCAGCCTTCTTCACAGTCCAACTCTCACATCCATACATGACCATAGAGAAAACCATAGCCTTGACTAGGTTTGCCATTATGTTGGCAAAGTAATGTCTCTGCTTTTGAATATGCTATCTAGGTTGGTCATAACTTTCCTTCCAAGGAATAAGCATCTTTTAATTTCATGGCTGCAGTCACCATCTGCAGTGATTTTGGAGCCCCCAAAAATAAAGTCTGACACTGTTTCCACTGTTTCCCATCTATTTCCTATGAAGTGGTGGGACCAGATGCCATGATCTTCGTTTTCTGAATGTTGAGCTTTAAGCCAACTTTTTCACTCTCCACTTTCACTTTCATCAAGAGGCTTTTGAGTTCCTCTTCACTTTCTGCCATAAGGGTGGTGTCATCTGCATATTTGAGGTTATTGATATTTCTCCTGGCAATCTTGATTCCAGCTTGTGTTTCTTCCAGCCCGGCGTTTCTCATGAT
>NW_011494948.1:4002395-4006772 GCF_000754665.1 Bison bison bison | reverse complement strand
TGGCTACTGCTGAGTTTTCCAAATTTGCTGGCATATTGAGTGCAGCACTTTCCCAGCATCATCTTTCAGGATTTGGAATAGCTCTACTGGAATTCCATCACCTCCACTAGCTTTGTTAATAGTGATGCTTTCTAAGGCCCACTTGACTTCACATTCCAGGATGTCTGGCTCTAGGTCAGTGATCACACCATCGTGATTATCTGGGTCGTGAAGATCTTTTTTGTATAGTTCTGTGTATTCTTGCCATCTCTTCTTAATATCTTCTGCTTCTGTTAGGTCCATACCATTTCTGTCCTTTATCGAGCTCATCTTTGCATGAAATGCTCCTTTGGTATCTCTGACTTTCTGGAAAAGATCCCTAGTCTTTCCCATTCTGTTGTTTTCCTCTATTTCTTTGCATTGGTCACTGAAGAAGGCTTTCTTATCTCTTCTTGCTATTCTTTGGAACTCTGCATTCAGATGTTTACTACCTCATAACAAATACAGTGGTTATTACTACCTCAAAAATTTGAGCTAGTATTTTGGGGCAGCTGTCTTTAAATGTTGACAAAAGGATCTAGTAGAAATTCCTCTGAAATTCTCACCCCTTGTACTGAAGTTGTTTTATTAAATATCTGTCTTCCCCACAGGAATAGACATGGCAGGTTTTATTATATGATCTTGCATCATATTCTGATAGGATGTTATGATGTTTTACAGGAAATGAATTAGGTCATAACCCACATATGTAGATTCTTCAAGCAGCAACAACAGGGTTATATAATGAATTCATTTAAAAACATTAATTAGAATCTCCAATGCATATACAAAAAGATGAGAACTGACATTTAAAAAGCATAAGTTTTAGAGTAAAATTAGCCTCTGTTTTAAACCATGTCTTGAAAGTATTAGCTGTATAACCTTAGGCAAGTTGTCAAATTACCCTGAGGTATTTGTAAAACTGAAATAACCATAATTTCATAAAGTTTATAATAGGATTAACTGAGATAAATAATATATATGAAGTGCCTAGCATGCAGTTTACCACAAAAGAAGGAAAATGAAAATGCTAATTCACTTCTCTCTCCTCATTCCTTCAAAATGAGTCACAAGATTTCTGGAAGCAAAAAGTAAATTTCCTACTAGCTGGAATATTATGTATATGTTTGATTTTAAAATATAATTAAAATTGTTGCTTTACATGTTCAATGACTTTTATTTCATTTTTTTGATCTGAAGTATATCCTGACAGTTGAAAACCATCTTGTGTACTCTTTCATTAAACATAGTAAATCATAGTAAATCAACATTTTCTTCCTCATATTAACTGTCCTTTAAATAATTCCTAATGCTGATTTAGTAATTTTCAAGTGGGTCTTAGGAAGCATCGCTAGGAACAAAGCTAGTGGAGGTGATGGAATTCCAGTTGAGCTATTTCAGGTCCTAAAAGATGATGCTGTGAAAATGCTGCACTCAATATGCCACAGATTTGGAAAACACAGCAGTGGCCACAGGACTGGAAAAGGTCAGTTTTCATTCCAGTCCCAAAAAAGGCAATGCCAAAGAATGCTCAAACTACCACACAATTGCGCTCATCTCACAGAGTAATAAAGTAATGCTCAAAATTCTCCAAACCAGGCTTCAATAGTACATGAAACATGAACTTTCAGATGTTCAATCTGGATGTAGAAAAGGCAGAAAAACAGAGATCAAATTGCCAAAATCCATTGGATCATTGAAAAAACAAGAGAGTTCTAGAAAAAAATGTATTTCTGCTTTATTGACTATGCCAAAGCCTTTGACTGCATGGATCACAAAAAACTGTGGAAAATTCTTCAAGAGATGTGAATACCAGACCACCTGACTTGCCTCTTAAGAAATCTGTATGTAGGTCAGGAAGCAATGGTTAGAACTGGACATGGAACAACAGACTTGTTCCAAACAGGGAAAGAAGTATGTCAAGGCTGTATATTGTCACCTTGCTTATTTGACTTATATACAGAGTTCAGTTCAGTTCAGTCACTCAGTTGTGTCTGACTCTTTGCAACACCATGAACCACAGCACACCAGGCCTCTCTGTCCATCAACAACTCCCGGAGTCCACCCTAACCCATGTCCATTGAGTTGGTGATGCCATCCAACCATCTCATCCTCTGTCATCTCCTTCTCCACCTGCCCTCAATCTTTCCCAGCATCAGGGTCTTTTCCAATGAGTCAGCTCTTCATATCAGGTGGCAGAAGTACTGCAGTTGCAGCTTCAACATCAGTCCTTCCAATGAACACCCAGGACTGATCTTTAGGGTGGACTTGTTGGATCTCCTTGCAGTCCAAGGGACTCTCAAGAGTCTTCTCCAACAGCACGTATCAAAAGCATCAATTCTTCTGTGCTTAGCCTTCTTTATAGTCCAACTCTCACATCCATACATGACCAATGAAAAAACCATAGCCTTGAGTAGACGGACCTTTGTTGGCAAAGTAATGTCTCTGCTTTTTAATATGCTTGTTTTAACATTAATATGGTCATAACTTTCCTCCCAAGGAGTAAGCGTCTTTTAATTGCATGGCTGCAGTCACCATCTGCAGTGATTTTGGAGCCCAGAAAAATAAAGTCAGCCACTGTTTCCACTGTTTGCCTATCTATTAGCCATGAAGTGATGGGACCAGATGCCATGATCTTGGTTTTCTGAATGTTGAGCTTTAAGCCAACTTTTTCACTCTCCTCTTTCACTTCCATCAAGAGGCTCTGTAGATCTTCTTCACTTTCTTCCATAACGGTGGTGTCATCTGCATATCTGAGGTTATTGATATTTCTCCCAGCAATCTTGATTCAGGCTTGTGCTTCCTCCACCCCAGCGTTTTTCATGATGTACTCTGCATATAATTTAAATAAACAGGGTGACAATATACAGCCTTGACATACTCCGTTTCCTACTTGGAACCAGTCTGTTGTTCCATGTCCACATCACATGAAATGCCAGGCTGGATGAAGCACAATCTGGAATCAAGATTGCCAGAGAAATATCAATAACCACAGATATGCAGATGACACCACCCTTATGGCAGAAAGCAAGTACTAAAGAACCTCTTGATGAAAGTAAAAAAGGAGAGTGAAAACGTTGGCTTAAAACTCAACATTCAGGAAACAGATCATGGCATCTGGTCCCATCGCTTCATGGCAAATAGAGAGGGAAACAGTGAAAACAGTGGCAGACTTAATTTTGGGGGGCTCTAAAATCACTGCAGATGGTGACTGCAGCCATGCAATTAAAAGACACTTACTCCTTGGAAGAAAAGTTATGACCAACCTAGACAGCATAATAAAGCAGAGACATTACTTTGCCAACAAAGGTCCATCTAGTCACAGCTATGGTTTTTCCTGTGGTCATGTATGGATGTGAGAGCTGTACTGGAAAGAAAGCTGAGTGCAGAAGAATTGATGCTTTTGAACTGTGGTGTTGCAGGAGACTCTTGAGAGTCCCTTGGACTGTAAGCAGATCCAACCAGTCCATCCTGGGGGAAATCATCGGAAGAACTGATGCTGAAGCTGAAACTCCAATACTCTGGCCACCTGATGGGAAGAACTGACTCACTGGTAAAGACTGTGATGCTGGGAAAAATTGAACGTGGGATAAAAAGAGGACGACAGAGGACAAGATGGTTGAATGGCATCACTGACTCAATGGACATGAGATTGAGTAGACTCTGGTAGCTGGTGATAGATAGGGAGGCCTGGCATGCTGCAGTCCATGGGGTTGCAAAGAGTCGGACATGACTTAGCAACTGAACTGACTGACTAACTGATTGCAAATAGTATAGAGAATTATACATTTTTAAAACCTTCAGAGTATTACAGTTATTCACCTCTGTGATCATTTAAAGATATGCAGTCTTCATTTTCTCTTCTTTTTTTATTGAAATTCTTCAGTTACACAAAGGATTATAAGTATGAGTTGACCATAATCTTGGTTGACGAAACATTGTCATTATCCATCTATGCAAAACAGTTCTTGTTATTACTGTGGTTTCTTTTCACTCTTTCCCTTTTTCCCTTGATTTTTTTCCCCTATATTCTCAATCTTGTACCTCATAGGTACCCACTCAAGTGTGTTTAGTATATCTCTTTGCTGTGTCAGTTCAGTTCAGTCGCTCAGTCGTGTCCGACTATTTGCGACCCCATGAATCACAGCATGCCAGGCCTCCCTGTCCATCACCAATTCCCGGAGTTCACTCAGACTCACATGCATCGAGTCAGTGATGCCATACAGCCATCTCATCCTCTGTCATCCCCTTTTCCTCCTGCCCCCAATCCCTCCCAGCATCAGTCTTTTCCAGTGAGTCAACTCTTCACATGAGGTGGCCAAAAGTACTGGAGTTTCAGCTTCAGCATCATTCCTTCCA
>NW_011494948.1:3947449-4002182 GCF_000754665.1 Bison bison bison | reverse complement strand
TAAGCATCTTTTAATTTCAAGGCTGCAGTCACCATCTGCAGTGATTTTGGAGCCCCCCAAAATAAAGTCTGACACTGTTTCCACTGTTTCCCCATCTATTTCCCATGAAGTGATGGGACCGGATGCCATAATCTTAGTTTTATGAATATTGAGCTTTAAGCCAATTTTTTCACTTTCACTTTCATCAAGAGACTTTTGAGTTCCTCTTCACTTTCTGCCATAAGGGTGGTGTCATCTGCATATCTGAGGTTATTGATATTTCTCCCGGCAATCTTGATTCCAGCTTGTGTTTCTTCCAGCCCAGCATTTCTCATGATGTACTCTGCATATTATTTTAACCACTACCATTATTTCCATTTATCAATTTTAATGGTACCTCAGCTAGTAAAGAATCCACCTACAATGCAGCAGACGCCAGTTCAATTCCTGGTTGGGGAAGATCACCTGGAGAAGGGATAGGCTACCTGCTCCTGTATTCTTGGGCTTCCCTTGTGGCTCAGATTGTAAAGAATCTGTCTGCAGTGCAGGCGACCTGGGTTTGATCCCTGGGTTGGTAAGATAGCCTGGAGGAAGGCATGGCAGCCCACTCCAGCATTCTTGCCTGAGAGTCTCCATGGACAGAGGTGCCTGGGGGGCAACAGTTCATGAGGGTGCAAGAGTCTGACATGACTAAGCAGAGGTTCATGAATTTTAATATTGATACCAAGAGACTAAAAATCTTGGGCAAGTCCAAAACCTATTATTTGGAAAATTGCAGCACTTAAATTGAAACTGTGTGGTTGGGAGCCTGTGTTTCTAGTTAGCATTATGTTGTGTTATCTAAGTGCTTTCTTCATATTTCATCATGTAGCACTCCCAAGAATCACATTGCTGGATGATATACATATATACTGCCATGAAATTTTACCATGTTTTTTCTAGGATGGCTGTACTTTTATAGTCCGCTTATAATATATGAGTCCTCATTGAATTCATACCCAGAACTTAGTATATTCCTGCTTGGTGATTTTTTTTTTTTTGCCAAATTCATGTGTATAAAGTAGAAATCAATAGTTTTAACTGCATTTATATATTTTCTAATGTATTTGAGTATCTCTTCAAAATATGTATTGGTCACTGTGGTTTCCCTTTCTTTGAATTTTCTATTAATGTTATTAAGTAATTAAAAAGAAAACACAGGCATTACTGATGGATAGCAAGGTTTCAGCAACTGTTATTATGTTTGATATTATTATACTATAGTATAATATATATTATAATATATTATAGTATATTTTCTATATGTTTTTCTATATTTCTCAGGGAATTTGGAAGAGTTGCTAATCCCCTATAATTCTAGGGATTAATAATATAGTCTTCTAATATTTTCCCATCCATTATTTTTTCCAGTGATATCCTTTGATTGAAATATCTATAATTATGATGCAATAAATACCTATTTTTATCTTAAGTATTTATAATATACAATCATTTTAGGAAGCTTTCCGGCCTCAGAGTTCTAGTACTATTCTCATATTATTTTCTATCAATGTAAGTGTTTCTTTTCATATTTTGATATTTTCCCCATTTAAAGTTAACTTTTATGTTTCACCTGTGATTAGGGGTTCTTTTTCCATGTAATGACACTATTTTTCTGATAAAGTTAATTGAACAGCTCATCCTGTTTTTGCCTCATAGATTGTATGTTTCTAGGCCATCAGTTTTGTTTCTCTACTCTATTTTATAACTGTAAGACCGCAGTGTATTAATTGCTATGGCTTTTTAATATGCCTTAGTGACTCGCTTTCACTTTTCACTTTCATGCATTGGAGAAGGAAATGGCAACCCATTCTGGTGTTCTTGCCTGGAGAATCCCAGGGACGGGGGAGCCTGGTGGGCTGCCGTCTATGGGGTCTCACAGAGTCCGACATGACTGAAGCAACTTAGCAGCAGCGTATGGCAATGTCAGTTTTCACTATTTTTGCTCTTCTTCTTCATAGTTGAAGAAGGAAATTGCAACCCACTTCAGTATTCTTGCTTGGAAAACCCCATGGACAAAGGAGCCTGGCAAGCTGAAGTCCATGGAGTCACAAAAGAGTTGAACATGACTTAGTAACTAAACAGTGAAGCAAATATGCATATGCAATATTAAAATTAATTTTAATTGATAATATTTGTGAATTTTCCTAAAAATCCTTGAGGATTAGATTGAAATGGTTTATATATAAATAAACATAGGAAGTACTGAGATTTTTATAGTGTTAGATCATTTTGTATATCAACATAGAATGTCTCTGTATTTGGTGAGTATTCTTATGTTATTTAATAGAATTTTAAACTTCCATGTATACACGTCATATTTTCCTTAGGTTAATATACTTTTACAAAGATTAATTGTAGTTTCTCTTTGTATTGTAAATGATATTTTACATTTTTTCATTGTTAATTGCTCATATAAAGAATGATATTTAGGTTTCTGCTGCTACTGCTGCTAAGGCACTTCAGTCGTGTCTGATACTGTGTGACCCCCTACACGGCAGCCCACCAGGCTCCCCCGTCCCTGGGATTCTCCAGGCAAGAACACTGGAGTGGGCTGCCATTTCCGTCTCCAGTGCATGAAAGTGAAAAGTGAAAGTGAAGTCACTTAGTTGTGTCTGACTCTTAGCGACCCCATGGACTGTGGCCTTCTATTTAAGTATAATGATCAGGTGATTATCTTGAATTGTCTATATAAATAAGTATAATAACTAGTGAAACTATAGTTATAGTTCTTTGTTCCCAAAATAGGGGCTGCATTAATTTCCTTGACTTATGCTGCATTATCTAGGATTTCCAGCTCTGTGCTAAACAGTAGTGATGATAGTGGACTATCCTTATGCTGTTGTTAATCTTAGAAAGAGGCTCTCTAAATTTATCCATTCAATTTATCCATTGAATGTTATATTTACTAAGCTTTTTAACAATGACCTTTACCAAGTTATCAAAGTCTAATTCTAACCCTTATTAATACTTTTGTTTTTATGTAATGAATATATTTCAGTTTCCTAAAATCTTTTTATACAAAGAGATAATCTTGTGATTTTTTTCCTTTGACTTCATTGATGTAAATATTTATACTTACATATAACCTAAAGTTGAGTCATCCTTGTATTTCTGATATAAAATGTACATCACCACACTGTAGTTTTAAAAAATGCACTATAATATTCGTTTATTTAGTCTTTCATTTAGAACTTTGTATATGTGTGTTTGTTTGTCAGTATTTTTTATTTCAGCTGTTCTGATAGGTCTATAGTAATATTTTTTTTTAAATTGAAGTATAGTCGGTCTACAATATTATATTAGTTTCAGATATTTGGCCTAACAATTCAATGTTTTTACAAATTATACTCCATTAAAAGTCATTATAAAATAATGACTATAATCCCCTTTGCCGTAGAATATATCGTTGTTGCTTATCTGTTTTATAAAAATAGTTTTCCTCTCCTTCCCTCTCCTCTCTAATAACCACTAGTCCATTTCTATACCTGTCAGTCTGTTTCTGTTTTGCTAGATACATTATTTTTATTATTTTTAGATTTCCCATACAAGTAATACTGTATAGTATTTGTCTTTCTTCTCTGATTTATTTTATTAAGCATAGAATTCTTTAGGTCCATCCACATTGCCACAAATGACAGAATTTCATTCTCTTTATGGCTGAGTAATATTCCAGTGTGTGTGTGTGAGTGTATGTGTGTATGTGTGTGTACACATGCATAAATATATAATGTGGGATATATATATTCCATATCTTCTTTATCCAGTAATGTATTGATGGACACATGGGTTGCTTCCATGTCTTGGCTATTGTAAACAGTGCTGCTGTGAACATCAGTGTGATCAGATCTCCTTGAATTAGTGTTTTCATGTTTTGCAGCTATATACCTAGGACTGGAATTGCAGGGTCATACAGTAGTTCTATTATTAGTGTTTTGAACTTTTAAGTCTCGGACCATAACTTAAATTGGTCTAAGGTTTATTTTTCTACTTATCTAGTTTTGGTGTCAATTTTATGTGATTGCCATTTGTTTAAGTGATTCTCCTCTTTCAATCTTCTAGAACAAATTGAGATCTTTTCTTAAAAAGTTTGTTGGCATTTATCAGTAGAATCATCCTGCCAGAAGCTCATTTTTTCACAAAGGATCTACCTCACTGTCTAACCCCTCTTCCTCAAAATGCACCTTTCTTCATGCATTTTATACATATCACATTGGTATAGTTTGAAATATTCATTCTGAATGTTTATGAATATGCTGTATTATTAGTCTTGCTCACTTGGACAGTAGCAAACTTAATAACATCTTTACCCCATATTTCATTTCTGTGTCTTAGATTTATTGTTCTTGATGCTGGCAATATCTTCTAAATGTTATTTCAAAAGGATCTGCTGTGTATGCCTCCTAAGATCTTTTATACTAGAGTACATACATGTTTTGGCCTCACATTTAGTTATTTTTCAGCTGAAAATTGCATCTCTAGCTCATGCTCTTTTCCTTAAACATTGAAAGTATGATTTTCTTGCCTACATGTATTCACTCCTTGACATGAATGATTAATACTTTCTAATTTTTCGGCGATTTGCTTTTATCTTTTGAATGCTATTCTTGCCTAGAAAATCCCATAGATGGAGGAACCTGGTAGTCCACGGGGCCACAAAGAGTTGGGACACGACTGAGCGACTTCACTGTCTTTCTTTCTTTGAAAGCTTTATAATTTAAATTTTGATTTGATATTTAAAATTTTAATCATAATATATCATAATACAGGTTTTTTAATCACTATTGTTTGGTAGTCCCTGAGCGATTTCTATAATGTTTCTACTTTACGTCAAGAAAATTCATATTTCTTAATTCTGTACTTTCTTACCTCTATTTTTTTCAGTGTTTGAAACTCATAAGAGACAGTTATGTCCACTTGTATATATCTCATATCCAAATATGTTAGTGGTTCTACACTAGCACATTTTGTCACTCAGAGACACTTGGAAATATCTGAAGATTTCTGGGTTTTAGAATTTGAAGAATATTGGCATCTGAGTTGAGACTTGAGGATGTTGTTAAACATAGCATAATACACAAGAATTCACCTCACAACAAAAACATTATCCATTCCAAATATATATAGTCCCAAAGCTGAGAAATTCTGTCTTAGCTCTTCAGTTATTATTTCCATGCTTTGATCTCATCCTGTGAGAGATCCATATTTGATCTTCTAACTTAACAGCTTGTTTTTATAGAGTACATTTTTCCATCTCTCCATCTATTGAAATCCATGTCTCATATATTACATTTTTCATATCCAGTTTTCTTTTTATCTCCTTGATGGAATTTATTGTGCTTTTAAATTTATTTTTGTTCTACCCTATTAATTTTGACTCCTCTCATATACATTTTTCCCTTTTTCTATTTAACCGAAGTTCTCACACCCCTCAGATGCTTCATATTTCTTCTCTGTGAGTTCATCTTTTTTCCCCTTAAGATTATCAGATGTCTGACCCAGCAGTATGTAAGTGAAGAAGATGGGAGAGGGACAAAATCTAGGGTCCTAGCTGGCTTCCGTTCCTCCAGGTGACTGTGATTGTGGGGGCTTGGAGATTAGCCTTCTTTTGCTGGCACAGTCCTTCCTCATAACCCACCTTTAATCCAAGGCAAATATCACTTACACTTTGCAAGCTCACAATATCTCCATCCCAGGGGTCTCTGGGACAAGTCAGTCTTCACTATAATTGCTCACTAAAGGAGTCAAAGAACAAAATAGGGGAAGTTTGAGGAAAGAACACATAGAGGTTAGACAGTCCCATGATGACCAAAGGATGAGAACTAACACGCTAGAATGGAAAAAAAAAAAAAAAGAGCTCTAGGAAGTCTCATGCTCTCCTCCATTTCAGCACATATTATCCACCTATCTTTCCTTTCCAATTGCAGTAGAGACATTTCTGGTACATTAAATGTAAGAGAGACAATACTTTTCTTAAGCATAAAAGAAACTGGATAGTAGATAACAACTACTTTCAAAATGTTCACCAATTAGATCTACTCGCTTGAAATTTACACTTGAACCACATTTAAATTTGTCCCTCAGTAAAACAGGCAGACCTAAGGGAATAAAGAATCATAGTCAGAAAAATCACAGCACTATCTTAAAACAAAGTGAACAATCAGTTATGGAGATCTGTTAATTCCAACCTTTAAAATACATCTACAATCTATTCACATATTTCCATTTTCCTTAGATTAATTTAGGTTATTATTCTATTTTACCTGAAATATGATGGCCTCCTAACTCATGTATTTTTTCCCATTCTTCCTATTTATTTTCCACATATCTGCCAGTGAGATCTTTCAAAATTTGCAGGTTTCATCATACCACTGTTTTGTGAAAACTTTTAATAGCTTCTCTTTGTCCTGAAGTACAAGCTCATAATTCTACTGTGCAATGCCACTTGTTCTAGCCCTTTGGTTTTCTGCCACTGTTAGCTCTCTTTGCCCTCTTCACCTTTGTGAATCTGGATTTATTTAGTGTCCTCAATTTTTCATTTTCTCCTTTATTTTATTTTCCTTTAACACTCTACTCCTTACTCCCATGGTAATTTCTTACTCATCCCTCAGATTTTAGTTTAAATGCAGGAAGTACTCCATGACGAAAATCTTCATAATATTCCTCACAATGTGAAGCAACATCTATTTTCATTTTTCTCTCTGTCTCATCTTAGAATATACAAATTGTGAAGACAGGGGCTCAAACTCATTATATCCTAAACACCTAGCTTGGTGGCCACAGAATAGCTAGGTTATATGAATATCAGGGAAGGGAAATGTCCCTCATTATCCCTCTGTAATTCTTGTGGCTGGGATTATAATAAAATTGACACAAAACAGGTTAACAAGAGAAAAAAGAAAAAATAATGATTTGTGCATGTAGAGGTCTCATAGAAATGGAAGGGACCTAAGAAGTGGCCTAAGAAATAGACAAAATTAGACAAAGAAATAATAAATTTGTGAGGAATAGACAGGACAAAGAAACTTAAGTGTTGGGTGTGCAGGTGGTGAAGAATCTAAACAAAGTTTGGACTGTGGTAGTAAATTAAAGAAGTAACAAGGGAACTTATTCCTCTGGGGGCTTTTTGGCTTAAATTCCTGATCTCTGACCACAGAGGTACCCTTCCACTATCAGATTCAGGGAGTGCACCTTTCACGTAGGAGACTTTTTTTTCCTTGCCTTCAGCTAAACATAAAGAAGGGTTGGTGTCCTTTATGCACTGGCGATTTCTTGAGTAACTGTATTCAAAATAATCAGTATGCCATTGTGTCATAATTTGGGGTGGCCTGCCTTGAGCCCCAACATGAAAACATGAAAAAATGAAAGCAAAAACAAAACTTTAGTTGTATTGTCCAATAAACATTCTGTGCTTGGCTGTTTATTTTTATTTGTAAGAATGTACTTCAGTGAATAAATCAGAAAAAAAAGAGGTCCCAAGCCATGTTTGAAAAAACTAGACATTAAGTATTTATTTCATATCAATAAGGTAGTATATTAGCCTTTCTGTTCACAGTTCATTTCTTCTTTTGAATACTGCACTTGTATGGCTGACTCAACTAGAGAAACCATTTTGTCTTTTATAGGAATAGTGGTGTGGCTCGTAATTGGTTGAGGATCTCTGGAGGATTCTCCTAAAGTAGTTCACTTCCTAAGCCCCTGTCACCACACAGAGATAATTATTTCTATGATTTATGTGCTTCCAAGAAACCTTTGTTGAAGATAACCTTTTCCAGTCATATGTATTATGTAGCTGTTACAGTTATCTTGAGATTTAGAATTTTTCTCTGCTTTCATGGATCTTTTTTGGTTTATTTACAGGTGTGAAAATTGCCTTGATTTTCTTATATAGAGGTCAAATTGTTGCCTTTTTTTTCTCTTGGTTCTGAACAATTTTATGGGCATTCTGACTGGTTTTGGCTGGGTTTTTAAAAGTTAAACTCCCTAGCTTTTTGGTTTTTAAAATGTCTAGCTGCCATATTCTTAAAATATAGTTTAGACTTCTGCCAAATTGTCAATAGAAAGAAAAAAAGAAAAAAAAATTGGTAATCTTTTTAAACTTGTGCTTAAAATTTTTTACATAAAATAGCTATTTATATGAACCAACAGTGTTTAAATAAAATATTGTGTTTATGTGTAATATTCAAAGTTTAAACTGTTTTGCTATCTCAAGTAAGAAGTATATAAAGTAATATAACAAATCATGTACCTCAAAGGAACCATCTTTGCTTTTATGGCCATTTTCCACAAAATAAAAGAAAATGTCCCTAGCAAATATTGTTTGTAATACACTGAATTTTGAAGGAGTAGTTGGAACAGTAACAAGCCATTTGCAGTTTAGTGTTGTGGGTATTACTGCTCTGCTTTGTAGCCAAAAGAATAAAAAGATACTGCAAAATGCAATTAAAAATAACCTTCTTTTTATGTTTCACTTTATCCATGCTGAAACTTCTTTTCTTTTATCTTTACTTCTTTTTTTTCCATCTAATTACAGATGAAGTTGTGTAAATGTATTGAGTGTAACATCATTTAAGACAATTGCTGTATATCAAGGCCTTACAAAATTTATTTTGCCCCATACTTTAATTAATTCAATGGATTGCTTTTATAGAAAGTTTTGCAAAAAAAAACTGAAATTAAATCAACAAAATTTTCTTAAAGAGAAATTAAGAAAATTTGTGGAAAATTCTTAAAGAGATGGGAATACCAGGCCACTTTACCCACCTCCTGAGAAATCTGTATGCAGGTCAACAAGCAACAGTTAGAACTGGACATGGAACAATAGACTGTTTCCAAATTGGGAAAGGAGAACATCAAGGCTGTATATTGTCACCCTGTTTATTTAACTTATATGCAGAGTACATTATGAGAAATGCTGGGCTGGAGGAAGCTCAAGCCTGAATCAAGATTTCTGGGAGAAATATCAATAATCTCAGATATGCAGATGACACCACCCTTATGGCATAAAGTGAGGAAGAACTAAAGATCCTCTTGAAGAAAGGGAAAGAGGAGAGTGCAAAAGTTGGCTTAAAGCTCAACATTCAGAAAACTAAGAGCATGACATCTGGTTCCATCACTTCATGGCAAATGGATGGGGAAACACTGGAAACAGTGACAGACTTTATTTTGGGGGGCTCCAAAATCACTGCAGATGTTGACTGCAGCCATGAAATCAAAAGATGCTTGCTCCTTGAAAGATAAAGCTATGACCAACCTAGACAGCATATTAAAAAGCAGAGACATTACTTTGCCAACAAAGGTCCATCTAGTCAAAGCTATAGTTTTTCCAGTAATCATGTATGAAACTGAGAGTTGGACTAGAAAAAAAAGCTGAGTGCCAAAGAATTGATGCTTTTGAACTGAGGTGTTGGAGAAGGCTCTTGAGACTCCCTTGTACTACAAGGAGATCCAACCAGTTAATCCTAAAGGAAATCAATCCTGAATATTCGTTGGAAGGACTGATGCTGAAGCTGAAACTCCAATACTTTGGCCACCTGATGTGAAGAACTGACTAATTGGAAAAATCCTCATGCTAGGAAAGATTGAAGGCAGGAGAAGGGGACGACAGAGGATGAGATGGTTGGATGGCATCACCAACTCTATGGACATGAGTTTGAGTAAGCTCAGAGAATTGGTGATGGACAGGGAAGCCTGATGTTCTGCAGTCCATGGGGTTGCAGAGTCAGACACAAGTGAGTGACTGAACTGACTGAGACTGTATCCCACCAGGCTCCCTCTCTCCATGGAATTCTCTAGGCAAGAATACTGGAGTGCATACCCATTTCCTTCTTCAGGGGATCTTCCCAACCCAGGGATTGAACCTAGGCATAGGAAAAGCAAGAGAGTTCCAGAAAAACATCTATTTCTGCTTTATTGACTATGCCAAAGCCTTTGACTGTGTGGATCACAATAAACTGGGAAATTCTGAAAGAGAGGGGCATACCAGACCACCTGATCTGCCTCTTGAGAAATTTGTATGCAGGTCAGGAAGTAACAGATAGAACTGGATATGGAACAACAGACTGGTTCCAAATAGGAAAAGGAGTACGTCAAGGCTGTATATTGTCACCCTGTTTATTTAACTTATATGCAGAGTACATCATGAGAAATGCTGGGCTGGAAGAAACACAAGCTGGAATCAAGATTGCCGGGAGAACTATCAATAACCTCAGATATGCAGATGACACCACCCTTATGGCAGAAAGTGAAGAGGAACTCAAAAGCCTCTAGATGAAAGTGAAAATGGAGAGTGAAAAAGTTGGCTTAAAGCTCAACATTCAGAAAACGAAGATCATGGCATGCGGTCCCACCACTTCATGGGAAATAGGTGGGGAAACAGGGGAACAGTGTCAGACTTTATTTTTCTGGGCTCCAAAATCACTGCAGATGGTGCCTGCAGCCATGAAATTAAAAGACGCTTACTCCTTGGAAGGAAAGTTATGACCAACCTAGATAGCATGTTCAAAAGCAGAGACATTACTTTGCCAACAAAGGTTTGTCTAGTCCAGGCTATGGTTTTTCCTGTGGTCATGTATGGATGTTAGAGTTGGACTGTGAAGAAGGCTGAGCACCGAAGAATTGATGCTTTTGAACTGTGGTGTTGGAGAAGACTCTTGAGAGTCCCTTGGGCTGCAAGGAGATCCAACCAGTCCATTTTAAAGGAGATCAACCCTGGGATTTCTTTGGAAGGAATGATGCTAAAGCTGAAACTCCAGTACTTTGGCCACCTCATGCGAAGAGTTGACTCATTGGAAAAGACTCTGATGCTGGGAGGGATTGAGGGCAAGAGGAGAAGGGGACGACAGAGGATGAGATGTCTGGATGGCATCACTGACTCGATGGCATGAGTCTGAGTGAACTCCGGGGGTTGGTGATGGACAGGGAGGCCTGGCGTGCTGGGATTCATGGGGTTGCAAAGAGTCAGACACGACTGAGCGACTAATCTTATCTGATCTGATCTCCTGCATTGCAGGCAGACTCTACCATGTGTATTTATCTATGAACTTAACACAAATAACATGTATACATTAAATGTGTACAGCTCTTTGTATATCAATCATACCTTGTTAAAGTTGTTAAAAGTTTCTTAGTCGTTACTACTTATGTTTCTATTCCTACTATAGAAAGTGATGTGGAGTTCTAGATTGTTTTATCTTAAAGTATTTGATGATAGATTAGGTTTATTAGGTTTTTAAATTCAGACAAACAATATATTTCTTCTCTAATGCAATATGATCTTATATACTAAGGTCTACCATTCATTGAGAGCCATGGGTAGAACAGATAGTTTATTGAACATAATTTCTAAATCTTACCTTTTTCTTCTGATAGTAGTAGAAGTATCTTTTCTACAAAGAAAAAGACTAAAATTTGGGTGAGGTTAAGTGACCATCTATCTCAGATTAACACAGCTAATAAGTGGTAATTGTTTGGCAGGGACAACATTTTGATCAGGATTTATTGTCAGAGAAGAAAAGCTGTCTTTTTTCACTAACTGAACAAATGAGTCTTATCTTAACTATTAACTTGTTTTAAGAAACAATAATAATGAAGATAATCTCAAAATATATAGTATATATGTTCCCAAGTAATTTCAAAAATTAATTTTTACTGATCTAGATAATTTTTTGACCATCACTAAGCATTCATGTATTTCAGAAAAGTTATTATATTAACTCCTAAATCAAAAGAAAGAGTAAAATAAATTTAACATGAAAGTTTCAAGGTAAATATAGCTTTTAGTACTCATTTTATTGCTGGTTCTTGATAAATTATGTTGCAATTATAATTCAGTCAATATTTGTTACCATGTATATCCTTATAAATGTGCATTTATGATTAGTTGCTTGATGTTTTTTTGGGAAATTAATGTACTGTACTTCAACTAAAAAAAAAATTCCTAAATGTAAATAAATATAAAAATAAAAGTTTTAAAATAATTTGTGTCTTTAAATTTCAAGCCACTTAAAAGAAAGCAAGAAAAAAATTATGTTATTATATGTAGTATAGCCAATATATGTATTATAACCAAAGTTCCAAACTTTCTATTAGTGAAGAATTTAACCCTCTGTGCCACATTAGGAAAATTGTCTTAATTTAATAAAATATGCCAAACAATAGCAAATTGCTGCTAAGACATTTAGTTCTAAATAGAGTACTTAATTTTATATGCATACACATATGGCTGACAGTTATTTTTGCTACTGGTAGAAAAAAAATTTTTCCCCAAAATCAAGTATAGTAAGTGCTATTGACACTACTATAGTGCCAAATTGAACCTTAGCCACCTTAAAGTTAACATTCAATGTTTAACATTATAAGGCTCGGGGCATGTAATTATTTGCCATTTTCTGGAACTCAGCATTTAACCTAGTGCTCTGAGAGAGTGTTAGGCACAAGTCAGGAATTTACCTAAAAGATGAGGAAGACAGCTTCATGGCACAAGCACAGGCATCTCTGAGTCTTGATTTCTACTTATCCTTAGATGTGAGATATTCTCCTATGAAGAATTCAAAAAAAAATTTTGTGTGTGTGAAGAAATGCCATGGAACATTCTTAAAGCTGATCTTTATTTGGAAATTTTGAGATAAAAGAGAATATTAACATTGTGCTTAGTTGCTCAATTGTGTCTGACTCTTTATGACCCTGTGGACTGTAGCCCGTCAGGCTTTTGTCCATGGGGTTTCTCCAGGCAAGTACCCTCCACCATGGGATCTTCCCAATCCAGGGATCAAATCCAGGTCTCCTGCATTGCAGGTGGATTCTTTACCATCTGAGTCGCCATAAATGACAATGTTCATGAATTTAAGACTATGGCAGAATCTGGGGACATTATCATTTTTGAATATTCATGGCTTCAATTTGATAAGATCATAAAAGTACTCTGTGTAATAACCTGTTGGGTATGTCTGACCCCATATCTTACTAGCTTTGAGTGACCCTAGGCAAGTCACTTAAACTTTCCTTAACTCAATTCCTTGCTTTCTATTAGAAAGAAAAAAAAAAATTCCTTCCCTATTTTACAAGTGTTTTGTAACTTTTAGTGATTTACAATATTTTAAAATTTTCTAATTTCTTTGCTAAGTGTCTCGAACGTCTTTTTTCACAAGATTAAAAAAAAAAGAATTCTAGAATATGCTTCACAGTTTCAAGATCCCACTGCTGCTACTGCTACTGCTAAGTCACTTTAATCATGTCCAACTCTGTGCGACCCCATAGACGGCAGCCCACCAGGCACCCCCGTCCCTGGGATTTTCCAGGCAAGAACACTGGAGTGGGCTGCCATTTCCTTCTCCAATGCATGAAAATGAAAAGTGAAAGGGAAGTCGCTCAGTTGTGTCTGACTCTTGGCGACCCCATGGACTGCAGCCTACCAGGCTCCTCCATCCATGGGATTTTCCAGGCAAGAGTACCGGAGTGGGGTGCCATTGCCTTCTCCTCAAGATCCCACACTTCACATTAAATTTCCCCAACACAAATGTATCTAATCATAATAAAATGTTAATGTAAAACTCTGTCATCTGGAATCATATCTAATGTGATATTACAAATAAGATAGAAAATGTCCATATTCTGTCCTATAATGTGAATTATCTGTCAGGTAATAAAGACTTAATGATCAGTGGCTTTATATTTATAAGAGAAAAAATGTGACTCTAGTCATATTTATGTGATACTGGAAACTTGACCCTTTCCCAATGTGATTCAAGTTTATATCTATTAATAAGTATGTACCAGTATCTCCTATCTAAGGTATAATAATTCCCTGCCACTTGATAAGGTTTGTCTTTGGTCCTGTGAAAATATTAGTTTACTTCTTTTGACGTATACCCCAGAATTCACCATTAAATGCTATTTGGCCCAGCACTCACTAGCAGGCCTGTTACTGGAGTTAGTTATGATGCAATTGCATCTCTTTGTTATATGCTTTCTTGGAAAAGGATCCAACATTTGCCATAGCCAATTTCTGCTCTCATCTCCTCGATTCAATTCAGCATTAAATGAGGCTGAGGGAGAGAGCTAAAAATAGGCTAACCAGTCCCATCAAAAGTGACCAGAACTAGAATGCCAAGACCTGCCACTGTATGATTTGGTGACTTTGAGAATTATGAATGATGTTAGAAATGATTCAAGTAATAAGGTTATAATGTTTTCAAATAATCCAATATTTAATATTTCAACTATTGTATATTATATACATTTGTACTATTAATGGCAATATAATATTTTAATTTTAACCATCTTTCAGAAGACTAAAACACTCTTACTTTTGGAGACATCTCTATGTAGTGATTTAAATATATGAATATTTAGGCAACATGAGATTTTGACTTGTCCTTGAAGTTAGATTTTAAGCACTGATAGATTGCCAGCAGCCAAATGCTAGTTAATACCACTCCTTATAAACAAAAATCTGCACTGGAGTTAAATAATTTTTAACATGCCATCTTTTGGACTTTTACTCCGTAAGAAGACTGTCATATAAGTATTTGATGTTCAAGAGAATAATATTTTTACCACTACAGTGTTGAAATAATTTAGCAACTAGGCTTTGGAACTTGGAGCAAATCCTGACAAGATCAGAGTAATATTTGTCCCCTTGGAATATTGGTCAAGAAAAATATAACACACTGCCTTGTCACATCTCAGTAAAACAATGACCCTGCCGTTTCTACAGTCTAGTGATCTGAGTTAGAAAAATATCTTGAGGTGTAAAATTCATGTTTAAGAAGCAGAGTGATACATTTCTTAGGTATGGATAAAAGTCTCTAAAGACTTATCCACTTTTGTAGTTAAAGGTTTATACATCGTTTGAGGAACTTAACCCTGTATTTGTTCAACAAATACTTAAGGATTACATACTGTGTAGCAGGCACTGAGATGTAATGGTATTGGAGTATACACGTATTACCTGCATCTCAGTGAAATCAAATAAGTGAATTTTGGAGGGAATTTTTCTGTGTGAGAAGGTATCCTTGAGTTAGTGTCCAGTTCTAGTCTTTTTCTTTTTTTTAATTTAAAATTTTATTTGTTTATGTATTTTTGACTGTGCTGGGTCTTTGTTCCCGTACGTGGGTTTCTCATTGAGGTGAGTTACCCTGTGGCAGAGCACAGGCTCTAAACATGCAGACTTCAGTAGCTGTGACAGGTGGGCTTAGTTGCTCTGCATGTGGGATCTTCCTGGACCAGGGATCAAACTCATGTCCCCTAATTTGGCAGGAGGATCCTTAACCACTGGCTCACTATGGATGTCCAAGTCCTAGTCTCTCTAAAGCTATTTTAATGAAGGTTTTCACATCCACAGTTTCTATTGATTTAAAGATACGCTATTGATTTTGGAAAAGAAACATAGAAAGGAAACTTCAAGATAATATGGGGCTGAAAATGGTAGTGTTTGTATTTGTAGTAGTGTTTGGAATAGTATATGTGTGGTTCTATCTATGTTGTTGAAAAAATGCTATTTCCATGGTTTCCAAAACATGGTTTTAGTTCTTCTCCCAGAGAATAATTAACAGTAACTTAATTGTAGGTGAGAATCCTCCAAAGTACCTAAATAGGTTTCACAATAAAATATGTCAATTTGAAGGCATCTCACCACTTGCTTTTAGTGACTGCTTTGAGAAGAACTTTGGCCACCTGATGTGAAGAACTGACTCATTTGATAAGACCCTGATGCTGGGAAAGATTGAAGGTGGGAGAAGGGGATGACAGCAGATGAGATGGTTGGATGGCATCACTGACTCAATGAATATGAGTTTGAGTAAACTCCAAGAGTTGGTGGTGGACAGGGAGGCCTGGCATGCCGCAGTCCATGGGGTCGCAAAGAGTCAGACACGACTGAGCTACTGAACTGAACTGAACTTGAGAAGAGGTCTTTGCCTAAGGAGCTAGTTACCTATGAACTGAATAAAGATTCCAACAGTTAAGGCAGCTAAGGATCTGATTCTGGGAGCTATCACTGGTTCTCCTCATATCTGTGACCACTGCTGCCTGATCAGAATAAATGCATTGGAATATAAGTTCCTCCAAGACTTCTCTGTCATTCTTTCAAACTCTTGATATACCAAAATCCCAACTGAACTCTGTGTTTCAGGCCAGATTTGAAGAATAACTCTCTTGTGTTTTATGATGGAAGAGAATAATTTGGATAACATATTTTTCTCTAACCCTTTGACATATTTTCTTTACTTATTTGAATGTATTTATTGTAGATTCTTTAAATACTTTGTCATCTAAATATATTATCAGAATCAACTTGGAATCTCATTCTTTTGTGCGTTCTGAATATGGATTGTACTTTCTAATTTCTTTGTATATCTACTGAATTTTAGCTGAAATTGAGCATTATAAATAATATCAATGCATTTCCAATTTGAAATCTGATCTGTGGCATATTTTACTGGCAAGTAAAATGTAATTTTATTCTGGTATTTTCTGCAGCTATAACTAGGGAGACTAGACAGTGCCCTTAGGCCAGAAAGATACTATCAAAATTAGAATTCCTCTGGTTTCCCTCTGCTTAGGACATTTCACAGAGCCTTTAAATAATAGAATTGTTTTAATTTTTTTTTATTTGGTTTATAATTGCTATTTGTAGAAATCACAGCCACTCACTATTCTGCCATTACAATAAGTATTCCTGCTCTTTCATTTATATTCATAGGTTTTTCACTATTAGGACTCAGACATGAATGCATGAATTCATTGAATAGAATTAAAATATAAAAGGCAACCACTGGTAGCTACTATTTTCAGAATTGTCCCAGCATTCTGAAGGCTGTCTGTATATTTGAATCAAGCCTGTTCCCACTATTCTTTTGATGAATTACTTCCCAGAAATCACCACTGTCCCTCCGCAATAAACTCCTGACAGTTTAGTTGGCTTCTTCCAGTCAGTTAGTAATAGTAAGCCTTAAAGGAAAATATAATGTAGTTACTCTACTTGGTATTCATATCACCTAAGCCTAGATAAGGTAATCTTTTTTAGATTTAATTGCTAGGCCAGTAGAATCTTTCATCTTTCTTTCTTTTTTTTTCTGAAAGAGGGTTGAAATTTATAGGTTGTTTTACTTTTGTCTGATACTCATAGAAAAAGTAACTTTTAAACTTATGTAGTTAGTCATTGAATTAGTGAGTGACAGAAATATTTCTTTTAATAAATATCCTTTTGGCTAAAAACTTTATATTGAAAAATGAAAGATTAAAACATTTTTCTTCCTTTTTCAATATGGGAAGATACACTGCTGCTTTGGTATTTCCAGAGAAAGAGAAGCACAAAAGATGCTGTTCTTGTGATTTTTTTTCTGTTAGATCTCTTTAGAGATTTTAAAAGGCAAATGTTAGGGATAAGAGCCCATGCAGAGGCAAGGTATCATAAAGGACATGGCTGACTCCAGGCGTGCACCAGCTGTGCAAACATCATTTCTGCTACAGATAATAGTGTAGATCACTACAGATATTTTAAACAGCACTACCTATCATAATGAACATTGGATTTTTCAGAAACAAATACATTAGTAACAAAAGATTTTTAAAATCTCATGATTCAGTAAATACACTTCAGGATGCAGTAAGTACTTGAATGTGAATTAAATGATTGAATAAAAATATGATTTTTAAACTGCAGATTTTATTACATCTATTATATTACATGTATATTATATGACATCTATTATATCATTTTATTACATGTGAGAGTTAAATGTATTTTAACAAATACAATGCTTATTTTTGTACACTTCATAATAATATTTTAGAAGACATCACCTCATATAAACACAAATGTTTCTTAAAACATCAAAGCATTCTACAAATCTTTAAAAATACAGTTTCAAGGGGAAAAAATTGAATTTCCTCCTTCAGATCCTTGCCTTCACTTTCAAGGCTAATGGCCACTGAAGTACCATGAGCTCTGCTCATTCAGATCAGATTGATGTTCAAGTCACAATGCACCTTCTGCAGGCTCCTCACAGGGTTATAGCTCTGTGCATCCTGGGCTCTTCCATCACTTACACGGCAGCAACTCTTACAGCTGCCTTGGGAGACGGTGAGCTTGTACTTTATATCTCTTTCCTTGAAGCAAAAATAATGTTTCAGAGGTAGGCTGAAGATAAGAACTAAATAGAAAGGTTCATTAATACATCTTTATAAAACCCAAAGCATCCACTTCTAGTTATAGGATATCCCATATTGTATGAATAATAGCTCCTTAAATCTTAAACTTAACACAAAGAAGATTTCATTTCCTAATAGATAAACAGGTAATACCCTTGGAGAAGGAAATGGCAAACGACTCCAGTATTCATGCCTGGGAAATACAACGGAGAGAGGAGTCTGGCGGGCTACAGTTCATGGGGGCACCAAAGAATCAGACATGATTCTTAGTGACTAAACAACAACAAAGCAGATAATTAAACATTTGTCTTAGATCCCACCTCATAGACAAAATCTCCAACAGTATATTTCTTATATTATTAATATCCTTGAGTATTCTTTTTCTTTGTAATTGAACATACAGCCCACCTATATATTCTAGGCACTGTATAGTCCATGGGGTTGCAAAGAGTCAGACACCACTGAGAGGCTTTCACACTTCACTTATATATCCAGTTGAAGTTAAGAGTTGCTAGTTTCAGTGTGTGAGAAGTTTCCATCCTTATTTCAAGTCTTTTATCATTATGATTCCTCTGCTTTTGACCCCTGGTAACCATGATTTTGAATTAACATCTTGACTCATTGTGTGAAAAGATAAATGATGCTTGCCATAAAATACTGCAAATATTCAAATACCTCTGCTTAAAGATAATGATTCTGCCAATGCATTACTGGTGTTTGATGGGCAGCCATTGACTATTTCCTTTGTTGATGAAATAGATAATAGGCTAAAGATGTTTAAAAGCTGAGGATTGCCTGTGACATGTGGATTTTTATATGCTAAATTAAAATATTTCTGAGTCATCAAGAAGAATAAATAAAAGGGAATGTGAGCTTCCCCATTTCAATATGTTCCTTTGCTTTTTAATTGACCATAATTTATTTAGACGAGTATACATGGACCCAAAGGGCTTCCCAGGTGGCTCAGTGGTAAAGAATCCACCTGCCAATGAAGGAGACACAGAAAATGCAGATTTGATCTCTGGGTTGGGAGCTCTCAGGAGAGATCTGGAGGAGAAAAATGGCAACCAACTCCAGTATTCTTGCTGGATAATCCCATGGCCAGAGGAATCTGACAGGATAAGTCTATGGGGTGACAAAGAGTTGGACACAACTAAGAGCACGCTCACATGGACTCAGAACTCTCCAGTTATTATATTGGCATGGCATTCAAAAACAGATGAAATTCAGTTCCATTCTTAGTAGAATCTCTAAAGGACTGTCTCTGAGATCTTCTCTCAAATTTACATAAGCCGCAGTTCTACTCCACTGACTGTAGTCATATGTTATTATGAAAATGTCTAATTTTAAAAGAATAAATATTTATAAAATCCAAGGAGATAAATGCTGAACTTCAGATTTATAGTACTGTTGGATTTGAATGATTAATAAAAATTCTGAAAGTGAATATGTTGTTTTAATACTAAATTCCATTTATATGTAAAATGTTTTAAAAGAAAAGGGATTTTGCATATCTTGGGGTTCTGAGCATAACTGATTTTTTAAAATATCTGCAAGCTGTAAATGAAATCAACATTATATGTTGAAAATAAAGCTGATAAAATGGACAAAGCATCTGAAATAGTGGAAATGCCTGATGCTTTGCCAGGTCTATTTTGTTTCGGTTAAACATATTAGTATCCAGAGTTTCTTAAAAATGTGTTATTTTTATCTCCATCCAAGTGTTAGGGAAGAAGAGTGATTTTGTTTACTCCCAGGTGGCTTGAATTTGATTTGAACTCACAGCAGAGTTTGCACTGATGAATAGCTTTTCATTGAACATGAATTAATTGAGAAATTCAGATTAGTCAGCCACTTTTTCTTTATAATTTAAGTTTCAGAGAAGAAGCATTTAGCAAAAATAGAACACAAAGTGTTGTGCAGTTGATGAATTGCACCTGATTACTAGCTGAATTAATAAAATTATTAATGAACAAGACACTGAAGCTTTCTTTCAGAGTAGCTAAGAAAAATGATTGTTTTAAGGAAACAAAGAAGAAAACAAGCATTGGCATAAAAAAAAGAGTAAGTGTTTTGTTTAATTAACATCAGACTGACATGATGTTAAAGGCAGATGTAAACTGTCAGACACATTTTTTCTCATTATGTACTTTATTTTTTGCTTTGTAGATGCCTTAATTACTAAATATCTCTAACAGTTTAAATTAAAATTCAAGACTTTCCCCTTCTCTTTATTCATGTCTGTATTGTATTGTTCAGTTGTTAAGTCATGTCCAACTCTTTGCGAGCCCATGGACTGTAGTAAGACAGGCTTCCCTGTCCTTCATTATCTCCCGGAGTTTGCTTAAACTCATGTCCATTGAGTCAGTAATGCTATCAAAACATTTCATCCTCTGTTGCCTCCTTCTCCTGCCCTCAGTCTTTCCCAGTGTCACCATCTGTATACACACACACATATATATATGTGTGTGTACATATATATATGGATATGGATATATATGAACTGAGTTACTAAGTCATGTCCAACTCTTGCACCACATGGACTGTAGCCAGCCAGGCTCCTCTGTCCATGGAATTCTCCAGGCAAGGATACTGGAGTGGCTTTCCAGTTCCTTCTCCAGGGTATCTTCCTGACCCAGGAATAGAAGCCGGGGCTCCTGCATTGCAGGCAAATTCTTTAACAACTGCACTACAAGGCAAGCCCTAGATATGTATGAAGTGAAGTGAAGTGAAGTGAAGTCGATCAGTCATGTCCGACTCTTTGAGACCCCGTGAACTGTAGCCTACCAGGTTCTATCATCATTGGATTTTCCAGGCAAGAATACTGGAGTGGGTTGCCATTTCCTTCTCCAGGAAATCTTCCTGACCCAGATATCGAACCCTGGTCTCCCGCCTTGTAGGCAGATGCTTTACCGTCTGAGCCACCAGGAAAGTCTAGATATGTATGAACATATATTAAAAAAATATATATATATATACACACACACATATGCATATATATATTTAAATGTCCTCTACTTTATTTAGATCTCATCTCTTTAAAGGTGTTAGTTTTATACAACTACATAAGGATGATGTTATCCTTAGATAGGGGTGATTATTTAGAAAGTTTTAATTTTATTTTACAAAAAAAATTTCTTAAGTCTCCCAAACTTAACAGATAATTGGTATCTTTAACAAGCTCTTGAATTTATCTTTTGTTTAATTATATTTATTTCAGTTCAACCCTGTTCAATTGCTCAGTCATGTCTAACACTTTGCAACCCCATGGACTGCAGCATGCCAGGTTTCCCTGTCCATCACCAACTCCCAGAGCTTGCTCAAACTCATGTCCATCGACTCGGTGATGCCATCCAGCCATCTCATTCTCTGTCATCCCCTTTTCCTCCCACCTTCAATCTTTCTCAGCATCAGGGTCTTTTCCAATGAGTCAGTTCTTCGCATAAGTGGCCAAAGTATTAGAGCTTGAGCTTCAGCTTCAGCATAAGTCCTTCCAATGAATATTCAAGACTGATTTCCTTTATGATTGACTGGTTGGATCTCCTTGCTGTCCAAGGGACTCTCAAGAGTCTTCTCCAACACCAAAGTTCAAAAACATCAGTTCTTTGGTGCTCAGCCTTCTTTATAAACTCTCACATCCACACATGACCACTGGAAAAACCGTAACTTTGACTAGATGGACTTTTGTCAGTAAAGTAATGTCTCTGCTTTTAAATATGCTGTCTAGTTTTGTCATAGCTTTTCTTCCAAGGAGCAAGTCACCATCTGCAGTGATTTTGGAACCCAAGGAAATAAAGTCTCTCACTGTTTCCATAGTTTCTCCATCTATTTGCCATGGAGTGATGGGACTAGATGCCATGATCTTAGTTTTTTGAATGTTGAGTTTTAAGCCAGGCTTTTCACTCTCCTCTTTCACTCTCATCAAGAAGCCTTTTTGTTCCTCTTCACTTTTAGCCATAAAGGTGGTATCATCTGTGTATCTGAGGCTATTGACATTTCTACCAGAAATCTTGACTCCAGCTTGTGCTTCATCCAGCCCAATATTTCACATGATGTACTCTGCATATAAGTTAAATAAGCAGGGTGACAATATGCAACTTTGATGTACTCATTTCCCAATTTGGAACCAGTCTATTGTTCCATGTCCCTTTCTAGCTGTTGCTTCTTGATCTGATTTCTCAGGAGGCAGATAAGGTGGTCTGTTATTCCCTTCTCTTTAAGAATTTTCCACGGTTTGTTGAGAGCTACACAGTCAAAAGCTTTGGCATAATTGATAAAGCAGAAGTAGATTTTTTTCTGGAATTTCCTTCCTTTTTCTATGATCTGATGGGTATTGGCAGTTTGAGCTATGGTTCCTCTGCCTTTTCTAAATCCAGCTTGCACATCTGAAAGTTCACAATTCATGTAATTGTTGAAGCCTGGCTTGTAGAATTTTGAGTATTACTTGCTAGCATGTGACATGAGTGAAATTGTGTGGTAGTATAACATTCTTTGGCATTGCCCTTCTTTGAGATTGGAATTAACACTGACCTTTTCCAGTCCTGTGGCCACTGCTGAGTTTTCCAAATTTGTTGGCCTATTGACTGCAGCACTTTCACAGCATCATCTTTTAGGATTTGAAAGAGCTCAACTGGAATCCTATCACCTCCACTAGCTTTGTTCGTAGTGATGCTTCCTAAGGCCCACTTGACTTTGCATTCCAGAATGTCTGGCTCTAGGTGAGTGATCACCCTATCATAGCTATCTGGGTCATGAAGACCTTTTTGTATAGTTCTTCTGTGTATTTTTGCCACCTCTTCTTTATACCTTCTGTTTCTGTTAGGTCCATATCATTTCTGTCCTTTATTGTGCCCATCTTTACATGAAGTGTTCCCTCGGTATTTCTAATTTTCTCGAAGAGATCTCTAGTCTTTCCCATTCTATTGTTTTCCTCTATTTCTTTGCATTGATCACTGAGGAAGGCTTTTTTATCTTTCCTTGCTATTCTTGGGAACTCTGCCTTTAGATGGGTATATCTTTCCTTTTCTCCTTTGCCTTAAGCTTTTCTTCTTTTCTCAGCTATGTGTTAGGCCTCCTCAGACAACCATTTTGCTTTTTTGCATTTCTTTTTCTTGGGGATACTTTTGATCACTGCCTCCTGTACAATGTCACAAACCTCCATCCTTAGTTCTTCAGGCACACTGTCCACCCAATCTAATCCCTTAAATCTATTTGTCACCTCCACTGTATAATCATAAGGGATTTGATTTAGGTCATACCAGAATGACCTAGTGGAGAAGTGGTTTCCCTACTTTCTTCAATTTAAGTCTGAATTTTGCAATAAGCAGTTCATGATCGGAGCCACAGTCAGGTCCTGTTCCTGTCTTTGCTGACTGTATAGAGCTTCTCCATCTTTGGTTTCAAAGAATATAATCAATCTGATTTTGGTATTGACCATCTGGTGATGTCATTGTATACAGTCATCTCCTGTATTGTTGGAAGATGGTGTTTGCTGTGACCAGTGCATTCTCTTGGCAAAACTTTGTTGGCCTTTGCCCTCCTTCATTTTTACTCCAAGGCTAAACGTTCCTCCTACTCTAGGTATCTTCTTGACTTCCTGCTTTTGCATTCCCGTTCCCTATGATGAAAAGAATATCTTTTTTTGTGTGTGTGTGTGTTAGTTCTAGAAGCTCTTAGGTCTTCATAGAGATGTTCAAATTCAGCTTCTTTGGTATGAGTGGTTGGGGCATAGACTCAGATTCCTGTGATATTGAATGGTTTGCCCTTGAAAAACAAACAGATCATTTTGTTGTTTTAGAGAGTGCATCCGAATACTGAATTTTGGACTTTTTCATTGAATATGCGGGCTACTCCATTTCTTCTAAGGGATTCTGGCCCACAAGGAGAGATAAGAAACCCTTCCTCAGTGATCAATGCAAAGAAATAGATTGGGAAAGAGTAGAGATCTCTTCAAGAGAATTAGAGATACCAAGGGATCATTTCGGCAAAGATGGGCACAGTAAAGAACAGAAATGCAAGACCCTAACAGAACAGAAGATATTAAGAAGAGGTGGCAAGAATACATGGAAGAACTATATAAAAATGACCTTAATAACCCAGATAACCATGATGGTGTGATTACTTACCTAGAGCCAGACATCCTAGAGTATGATGTCAAGTGGGCCTTAGGAAATATTACTACAAGCAAAGTTATTAGGAGTGATAGAATTTCAGCTGAACTACTTCAAATCCTAAAAAATGATGCTGTTAAAGTGCTACATTCAATATGCCAGCAAATTTGGAAAAGTCAACAGTGGCCTCAGTTTTTGGCCTCAATATTGGAAATATTCAGTTTTCAATCCAATCCCAAAGATTGACAATGCCAGAGAATGTTCAAACTACCAAACAATTACACTCGTTTCACATGCTAGCAAGGAAATGCTCAAAATCCTTGAAGCTAGGCTTCTACTGTATGTGAACCAAGAACTTCCAGATATACAAGCTGGATTAATAAAAGGCAGAGAAATCAGAGGTCAAATTGCCAACATCCATTGGATTATCGAAAAAGCAAGGAAATTCCAGAAAAATACCTGCATTTGCTTCATTGCCTACACTAAAACCTTTGATTTTATGGATCATAATAAACTATGGAAAATTTTTAGAGGTGGAAATACCAGATCACCTTCCCTGCCTCCTGAGAAAACTGTATGCAGGTCAAGAAGCAACAGTTAGAAGTGTACATGAGACAACAAACTGGTTCAAATTGGAAAAGGAGTACATCAAGGCTGTGTATTGTCACCTTGCTTATTTAACTTATACGCAGAGTTTATCATGTGAAATGCCATGCTGGATGAAGCTCAAGATGGAATCAAGCTGCCAGAAGAAATATCGATAACCTCAGATATGAAGATGACACCACCCTAATGACAGAAAGTAAAGAGGAACTATAGAACCCCTTGCTGAAGGCGAAAAAGAAGAGTAATAAAAACTGGCTTAAAACTCAGCATTCATAAAACTAAGATCTTGGCATCTCATCCCATCATCACTTCATGGCAAATAGAAGGGGAAAAATGGAAATCGTAACAGACTTTATTTTCTTGTCCTCCAAAATCACCACAGATAGTTACTGAAGCCACAAAATTAAAAGATACTTGCTCCTTGGGAAACAAACTGTGGCAAACCTAAATAGCATATTAAAAAGCAGAGACATCACTTTAATGACAAAAGTCCGTCTAGTCAAAGCTATGATTCTCCCCATAGTCATGTGCAGCAGCATGTGCTGTTGTGAGATTTGGACCATAAAGAAGGCTGAGCACTGAAGAATTAATGCTTTCAAAATGTGGTGTTGGAGAAGACTCTAGAGAGTCTCTTGGACAGCAAGGAGGTCAAACCAATTAAATGAAGTCAATTCTGAGTATTCATTGGAACAACTCATGCTGAAGCTGAAGTTCCAATACCTTGGCCACCTGAGGTGAAGAGCAGACTCATTGGGAAAAGCCCTGATGCTGGGAAAGATTGAGGGAAGGAGGAGAAGGAAGCAACAGAGAATGAGATGGTTGGATGGCATCACCACTCAATGAACATGAGTTTGAGCAGACACCAGGAGATAGTGAAGGACAGGGAAGCCTGTAATACTGCAGTTCATGGGGTCACAAAGATTTGGACATGGCTAAGAGACTGAACAACAACAAAGTCTTTATTATTGTGACACTAAATGTGACTATAATACATTATTAATTTGAGAGCACTAAATCTTTTGAGATTTCAGTTTTTTAGTGTTTAACAACTAAACAAAATATTTTACTTGCACAGTTTTATAAATAAAATAGGAGATCATTATAAAACAAATCCACTGATTTACTTTTCATACAGGGCAAAGTATTTTCTATATTTGACATTTTATCATATTCCCAATATGTAATTCTATTTTAACATAGAAAATAACTTAGAAGTTATTATGTTTTAGTGATTTTTAAGTTAGAATTTTATAATTACTAAAATCCATGATGTCAGGCCCTCACTGAAGAGCAACATTTATTCAAAACCTTGAAGATGACACTTGGCACATAAAAATAGAATCTTAAATGTGAAACGATTAACGCAAATGTTACTCTCAGACAAATGCAAGACATAATAGCCCAGTCACAGGGTGGTAATCTTTTAAGCTGTGTAATTCAAGGCCCCTGGTCAGGACTGGGGCTCTTGCATTGAGATTCCCAAACTAAGTTTCTATTTCTGTAGGTACCAGACCCTGAGAATCCTTTTATTACTGTGAGATTTGCCATGGCTGCTTGCTGTACATGTTATTCAGACCTTCAAAGATGAAGGGATTTTATTCCTTCTTTTGTTATCCATTGTCAATTTTGACCAATTCAGCTTAAATTGTAGATCCAGTTCAAATTCATATTTCAGATGCATGTTATTAAGTATGCGTTCTTTCTTGTTCAACCTAATCCCATTCTCCCTTCCAAGTTCAGTGTACTTTACCAGGTTTTCTGTTATCCTTCACATTCCTAAAACATGTAAATAATCAGGAATGGTCTGAAGATGTATGAAGTTATATATTATGCATAAGTGTGCATATATATACATAATATATGTAATCGATGGAGAAGCTCTATACAGTCAGCAAAAACAAGACCAGGAGCTGACTGTGGCTCAGACCATGAACTCCTTATTGCCAAATTAAGACTTAAATTGAAGAAAGTAGAGAAAACCACGAGATCATTCAGGTATGACCTAAATCAAATCCCTTATGATTATACAGTGGAAGTGAGAAATAGATTTAAGGGCCTAGATCTGATAGAGTGCCTGATGAACTATGGAATGAGGTTCGTGACATTGTACAGGAGACAGGGATCAAGACCATTCCCATAGAAAAGAAATGCGAAAAAGCAAAATGGCTGTCTGAGGAGGCCTTACAAATAGCTGTGAAAAGAAGAGAAGTGAAAAGCAAAGGAGAAAAGGAAAGATATAAACATCTGAATGCAGAGTTCCAAAGAGTAGCAAGAAGAGATAAGAAAGCCTTCTTCAGCGATCAATGCAAAGAAATAGAGGAAAACAACAGAATGGGAAAGACTAGGGATCTCTTCAAGAAAGTCAGAGATACCAAAGGAACATTTCATGCAAAGATGAGCTTGATAAAGGACAGAAATGGTATGGACCTAACAGAAGCAGAAGATATTAAGAAGAGATGACAAGAATACACAGAAGAACTGTACAAAAAAGATCTTCACGACCCAGATAATCACGATGGTGTGATCACTGACCTAGAGCCAGACATCCTGGAATGTGAAGTCAAGTGGGCCTTAGAAAGCATCACTATGAACAAAACTAGTGGAGGTGATGGAATTCCAGTTGAGCTATTCCAAATCCTGAAAGGTGATGCTGTGAAAGTGCTGCACTCAATATGCCAGCAAATTTGGGAAACTCAGCAGTGGCCACAGGACTGGAAAAGGTCAGTTTTCATTCCAATCCCAAAGAAAGGCAACACCAAAGAATGCTCAAACTACTGCACAATTGCACTCATCTCACACACTAGTAAAGTAATGCTCAAAATTCTCCAAGCCAGGCTTCAGCAATATGTGAACTATGAACTTCCTGATGTTCAAGCTGGTTTTAGAAAAGACAGAGGAACCAGAGATCAAATTGCCAGCATCTGCTGGATCATGGAAAAAGCAAGAAAGTTCCAGAAAAACATCTATTTCTGCTTTATTGACTATGCCAAAGCCTTTGACTGTGTGGATCACAATAAACTGTGGCAAATTCTGAAAGAGATGGGAATACCAGACCACCTGATCTGCCTCTTGAGAAATCTGTATGCAGGTCAGGAAGCAACAGTTAGAACTGGACATGGAACAACAGACTGGTTCCAAATAGGAAAAGGAGTTCGTCAAGGCTGTATATTGTCACCCTGTTTATTAAACTTATATGCAGAATACATCATGAGAAACGCTGGACTGGAAGAAACACAAGCTGGAATCAAGATTGCCAGGAGAAATATCAATAACCTCAGATATGCAGATGACACTACCCTTATGGCTGAAAATGAAGAGGAACTAAAAAGCCTCTAGATGAAAGTGAAAGTGGAGAGTGAAAAAGTTGGCTTAAAGCTCAACATTCAGAAAACGAAGATCATGGCATCCGGTCCCACCACTTTATGGGAAATAGATGGGGAAACAGTGGAAACAGTGTCAGACTTTATTTTTCTGGACTCCAAAATCACTACAGATGGTGACTGCAGCCATGAAATTAAAAGATGCTTACTCCTTGGAAGGAAAGTTATGACCAACCTAGATAGCATATTCAAAAGCAGAGACATTACTTTGCCAACAAAGGTCCAGCTAGTCAAGGCTATGGTTTTTTCCTGTGGTCATGTATGGATGTGAGAGTTGGACTGTGAAGAAGGCTGAGCGCCGAAGAATTGATGCTTTTGAACTGTGGTGTTGGAGAAGACTCTTGAGAGTCCCTTGGGCTGCAAGAAGATCCAACCAGTCCATCCTAAAGGAGATCAGTCCTGGGTGTTCTTTGGAAGGAATGATTCTAAAGCTGAAACTCCAGTACTTTGGCCACCTCATGCGAAGAGTTGACTCATTGGAAAAGCCTCTGATGCTTGGAGGGATCAGGGGCAGGAGGAGAAAGGGATGACAGAGGATGAGATGGCTGGATGGCATCACTGACTCGATGGACGTGAGTCTCAGTGAACTCCAGGAGGTGGTGATGGACAGGGAGGCCTGGCGTGCTGCGATTCATGGGGTCACAAAGAGTCGGACATGACTTAGTGACTGATCTGATCTGATCTGATATTACATATTATTTTGAATATTTATTTTTTGGTCATTTCTATGCACTGAAGTCTAGATATTAGTTGATTATTGTTTTTAAACTGTATTTCCCACTTGAAAGGATAAGAACAGCATTGTTCCATTCTGTGTTTGAGGCCAACTCATCTTTTTAAATTTTGTGTCTCTCTGTGTGTAAAAATAGTTAACTGCTATATTAGTTACAATATATATTAATTGTAGGCTAATATTTGAAAATAATCTGCAAAAACTGAAATAAAAAACTATTTCAGTTACAAAATGGCAATAGTCTCAATAACACTTAAACGAAGAATGTCAATAGGTTTCCTTTGTCTTTTGATAGAGTGTGCTGATGACTAGAATATTTTGGTATTATCTCACTTCAAAATAACACTCTCCAGACATCCTTGATTTTAGATGTACTTTTGAAAAGGATTACTTTGAAGAATATTCTTCAAGAGTATGTTGTATTTGAGATGTTGACCTTGGTTAGCTCAAGAAAAAATTGTTTTTCTAACTTGCCCACCATTTGAAATATACTGAGTTGATTTTCAATCTTGTCTTTTTACTCTGTATATGAAAAATAAGCTATATACCTTGAATTGGAAATGGAATATGAAATGAAAAATATGTTTCAGGGTATAAAAATAAGTTTAATGGAATTGTGATGATTGGACTATATTTATTCTAGTCAGCTTAAAGACTCACTTTATGAAAGTATTCACATAAGGACACATTTAAATGCAAATATTTTAAGTTCTTTCATAGCTAAAGGATGTCTGTGTTTCACAGTTACCTCAAAGAATGATATAATATTTTCTAAGTCATATGTATTACATATTTGAAGATCATATTTAAATCAATTTAAAATGAGGGTGGATTTATGGTCTAGGAAGAGGATAGTAATAGTGGTAAAAACTGGTCTGGGTGAGAAATTTATATATTTGATGGGTCAATTTAAGAGAATAAATTTAAATCATTTTTAATTAGAAAAATTAGAATTAAAATGTATTCAATAAAATAAGAATGTTTTTAAAAAGATAATAAAATTTAAATTTTATTCCTTTATATTCTTTAATATTTTTCCTCTTTGTCTAGATAGATAAATATTGATATATATTTGTACAGTATATTTACTTAGGAATTAGCTTTATTTTTGACATTGGGCAATAGAATGTGCTTATATTTTTGTCCTGAAGTAATAGCTAATTAAGGAAATAAAAATAGAGAAATAACAAACAACCAATTTTTTATATGTAGCATAGCTTAATAAAGTAAAATTTTGCAGTATTAACTGGAGATTAAGGCTCTTGGTTCCAGTGTCAGGCTATCTGGGTATGAATAAGAATATTCTTACTCAATATGAGACCTTAAACAAACCATTTCATCTCTTATGAAGCTTCACTAGATGGTGATATGACTATTATTATAGTACTTTCTTCAGGGGTTATTTTATTCAATGAGATAATGTGTGTATTTGTTTTAATATATAGGAAGTGCTCAATAAGTGTTAGTTATTAATAATTAGACCTAGTTTTAAATTATAAACATGAATTGAGTAATTTTGGAAAAATATTTTTTTAGTCTGAACATCAAATTATTTATTTTAAACTCAGATCAATACCTATTTCATAAAAAGGTTTCATATGTAGCTGATTATATTATGTTTTTAAATAATTTTACTTCTTTTCTTCAGCTTCTCTTCCTCATTCTCATTTTCCTCCTTCATTATAATTTTATTTGGTTGTCCTCATTACTATTATAAATAGGGTAGAAACTGCCCACAGAACATTGCTGGAAGTAGTTCAGTAGGGAAAGATATTTCTGGAAGTTGAAAATAAAGGAGTAAGGCTGAAGAGGAGGTGAAAAGGGCATATGAGTAGGATGACATCCTCTACAAAATAGATGCGCAAAAGTTCAAAGGACTGTGCAGTTAAGAGAGAGAGATATGAAAAGATAAAACTCAAAATAAGGTTTCTAGCAGAGAGAGAAGACGGGATCAAGAGAGCTTACATATTGGAATTTGAAATGGTAATGATAGTTCTTTAAATATAAGCAGGAACTAGCAGTGGAATGGTCTCTTTAGTAATATTAGTCAACATAAAAACTGATGATTTATGAGGTTCATAAGAGGACTGTTGAACCACTCACAATTTTTTAGTAGCCAGAAAATAAATAAATAAACAATGAAATAAATTTTGTTTTGTATAATGACTTACTCCTTGTTTAGTTAACCAAGAGAAATTAGTTATCTGATTCATGCATATTTTCATAAGTAGACAGGTAATAGTGAATCCTTATACAATTTTTCCAAAATTTTAAAATCAAATTGCTATAAATATAGATTTTTATATTAAGTCTTTAGGTTACATTTTAGATTACTGTAAAGTTTTATTAAAATTTATTCAGAAATATCAAAATCATTTCACTGCCCAAGTTTGTAAATTGAATTATGATATATTGAATTGGGATTTTAATTTGATGAAGTGTACTTAGTATAGAGTATATGTACTACTTTTAATTGAGATTAATAATTTCACAAATGAAGAGACAATTGACTGTATAAAAACTGACTACATTTTCAAAATTTAATTGTGGGCAAGGAAGCCCTATGAATTGAGCATCATGTTTACTAAATATTCCCTGGGTCAGGAAGATCATCTGGAGAAGGGAATGGCAATCCACTCCAGTATTCTTGCCTGGAGAATCCCATGGACAGAGGAGCCTGGCGGGCTACAGTTTGTGGGGTCGCAAAGAGTCAGACACAACTAACACTGCTACTGCTTACTAAATATATAAAGATTTTGTGTTTCTGATAAGAAATGGATGATGGACATCCATGAAGTCAATAGCAGTTGCAGGAGTTCAATGGACTATCCTACCCCATCTTGTTCCAGAAAAAAGAAGCTTTGTAATTTATCAGTATCAAGAATAAAGGAAAATTATAGATCATACATTCAATGCATATTAAGTGGTATTATGAATAATATTAAGCTAATAAAGGTTAATAAGGTCACAGGTGAAAGATCAGTATACAAAAATTAATTGTATCTTTACATACTAGCAATTAGCCACTGAAAATAAAATTTTAAAACAGGATCAATTATACTAGTGATTAAAACATATCAGAAATGCATGAAATTCTTGGGTATAAAATTAATAAAATATGTCCAAGATCAAGATGCTAAACTTTTACCCTGAAATCAAAATACACCTAAGTAAATGGAGAAACATACTGCGTTCATGGCTTTGTATTAACAGTATGATTGATAAGTCACTTCTTCATAAATTGAACTGTAAATTCAATGCAATTTTGATAACAATTCTAGCAGTTTTTCTTTTTAAATCAATAAATGAAATCTAAAACTCACATGGCAGTACAGATAGGTTAAAATAGCTTTGTCAGCTTCGGGGAAAAAAGAATAATTTGAGAAATTACACTACGTGATTTCAAGATTTAGTATAAAAAGAGCACAAATGAAGTCAGTGTGGTATTAATAAAAGGATATATTAATAGATAAATAGGACAACTGAACAGAATAGGCCATCCAGAAATAGACCCACAGGTATATGTCACTTAATTTCAACAAAGTTAAGAACATAATTCCATAGAGAATTTTTTTTCTTTTAACAAATGTTACCAAACACCTGAATATCCATATGTCATAAAAGAACTCTCCTCCCAATTCATGCCTCATAACAGATAGAAGAAAAAAAAAAAAAAAACACTTCAATTATAGACATAAATAGAGATCCTCATGTTTTTTAACCTTCTGGAAAAAAATATGGGGGGAGGTCCTTGGGTTAGGCAAATATTTCTTCAGTAGTATACCAAAAGAATGCCTTATTAAAGAAAACTGAATAAATAAATCAGACTATCAAAATGAAGAATTTTTCCTATTTGGAAAAAAAAAAAACTGTTAAGAGAATGCAAGGACAAAACGAAAGCATCTTGTTTGGAAATCACATATATAATAAATGGTTTGTAAGCACAATATATGGAAAAACTCTCAAAACTTAATAAAAACAAAAAATCCAATTAAATATGGGCAAAATGTTTTAAGAGACACTATTTATGCAGATGACTTATAAACTCTTTAAAAAAAATGATGTGCAAAATCATTAGGCAAATGCGAATTAAAACCTCAATAAGATAGCTACACATAATTAGTTGAATGGCTAAATTTAAAAAAAGAAAAGGTTGACATCAAATACTGCCAACAAAGGTCCATCTAGTTAAGGCTATGGTTTTTCCAGTGGTCATGTATGGATGTGAGAGTTGGACTATAAAGAAAGCTGAGCACCGAAGAATTGATGCTTTTGAACTGTGGTGTTGGAGAAGACTCTTGAGAGTCCCTCAGACTGCAAGAAGATCCAATCAGTCCATCCTAAAGGAGATTAGTCCTGGGTGTTCATTGCAAGGACTGATGCTAAAGCTCAAACTCCAATACTTTGGCCACCTGATGCAAAGAGCTGACTCATTTGAAAAGACCCTCATGCTGGGAAAGATTGAGGGCAGGAGGAGAAGGGGACAACAGAGGATGAGATGGTTGGATGGCATCACCAACTCAATGGACATGGGTTTGGATGGACTCCAGGAGTTGGTGATGGACAGGGAGGGCTGGCATGCTGTGGTCCATGGGGTCGCAAAGAGTCAGACACAACTGAGAGACTGAACTGAACTGAACTGCCAATAAGTATTATACTCTTTTGGTGGAAATCCCAAGAATTATAGCCACTTGGGGAATATTTGGGAAATTCCTTTCAAAGTTGAACATAACTTACCATACCATACAAGAATCCCAGTCTTAGGTATTTTTCTGAAGGAAATAAAAATATACTCTCAAAATCACATATGCACATTTTATAGCCGCTTTAGTAATAATTGCTCCAAATTGGAAACAACCCAAAGATCCTTCGGCTGGTAACTGGATAAACAAACTGTGATATACCCATAGAACAAGTACTACACACTACTGATAGACACAACAGCAGAGATAGATTTCAAATGCTGTGTGTTAAGTGAAAGGAGGCTGTATATTGTAATATTTTGTAAGAGATAAAACCAAAGTGACAGAAAATAGACTAGTGTTTCTCTCTATGTGAGGAAGAGGAGAGAAGGTGACTCCAAACAACTTCAGAGGAATATTTTGGGAGTGTTGGGATAGTTTGTTTCTAGATTGTGGTGGTTCTATAGCTATGTAAGTGTCAATAACTTACATTAAAAATGGTGAACTTTAAATTAAAAACTTTTTTAAAGAAATAAAAGTTAACAAAAAGGTTTAGAAATTATACACATATACACAAATACTACCTATGTACAGCCAAGTTTGAGTAATTGGATAATTTTATACCCACAACTGATGTTAGGAAACATAATATTGATAAGTAAGTGACATCAAATATACAATGGAATATTACTCAGCCATGAAAAGGAAAGCATTTGAGTCGGTCCTAATGAGGTGGATGGGCATAGAGTCTATTACTCAGAGTGAAGTCAGAAAGAGAAAAACAATTATCATATACTAATATATATATATATATATGGACTATGCTGCTGCTGCTGCTGCTAAGTTGCTTCAGCCGTGTCCGACTCTATGCGACCCCATAGATGGCAGCCCACCAGGCTCCCCCGTCCCTGGGATTCTCCAGGCAAGAACACTGGAGTGGGTTGCCATTTCCTTCTCCAATGCATGAAAGTGAAAAGTGAAAGGGAAGTCACTTAGTCATGTCCGACTCTAGCGACCCCATGGACTGCAGCCTACCAGGCTCCTCCATCCATGGAATTTTCCAGGCAAAAGTACTGGAGTGGGGTGCCATTGCCTTCTCTGATATGGTTTGATATTGATGAACTTTTGCAGAACTGCAGTGGAGACACAGACATTGAGAACAGACTTATGAACACAGTGTGCAGGGGGAGGAGGGAGAGGATGGGATGTATGGAGTAACATGGAAACAGATATTACCATATGTAAAATAGATAGTCTGTGGGAATTTTCTGTATGACTCAGGGAACTCAAGCCAGGGCTCAGTAACAACCTAAGAGGGGTGGGTTGGGGAGGAAAGTGAGAGGGATGTTCAAGTGGGAGGGGACATGGGTAAACCTGTGGCTGATTCATGTTGATATTTGGTAGAAATCAACACAATCCTGTAAAGCCATTATCCTTCAATTAAAAATAAATTTTTAAAAATTGGACTCTTAAACTGATCACTTCCTGTGATTCAAAATCAGATTTAAAACTTGGAAGAAAATGTAATGGAAGAATAAAAATTTTACTGAATTTTATGCTCATATTGACTGACTTTTCTTTTAAACAAATTATGCTACCACCCACAGTCAGTGTTCAGAAAGCACCCAAATTGTGTTTTCTAATGAACACCTTATATTCTGTTATATTGACTTATCAAGATTTATTTGAACATTTTCTATGGATAAACATGTATATTTCTATTCAGTTCCTTAGTATTATAAATAATTTTTGAGAATATCTTTGAACACAAATTTCTGAATTTCTATTTTTTAATTGAAGTATAGTTAATTTACAACATTGCGTTAGTTTCAAGTATATAGCAAAGTGATTATCTGAAAATAATCTTTTTCAGATTATTTTTCATTATACATTATCACAAAATATTGAGTATAATATGCTGTTTTATATGGTAGGTCCTTTTTGGTTATCTATTATATATATGGTAGTTTGTTTGTTGGGCTTCCCTGGTGGCTCAGAAGGTAAAGAATCTGCCTTCAATGTGGGAGACCTAGGTTCAATCCCAGGGTTAGGAAGGTCCCCTAGAGAAGGGAACGGCCACCCATTCCAGTATTCTAGCCTGGAGAATTCCATCAACAGAGAAGCCTGGCAGTCTACAGTCCATAGGGCTGCAAAGAGTAGTGTTTGTTAATCCCAAACTCCTAATTTATCTCACTCCTCCCCATCCCCTTATCCCCTTTGGTAAAAAACTATAAGCTTGCTTTCTCTATCTGTGAGTCTATTTCCATTTTGTAAATAAATTCATTTGCATAACATGTATATATATTTTTATATCCACATATAAGTAATGTCACATAATATTTGTCTTTCTTTCACTTGCTTCACTTAGTATGATAATCTCCAGGTCTGTCCATGTTGCTGTAAATGATATTTCATTCATTTTTGTGACTGAGTAGTGTTCCATTGTGTATGAGTATGTGTGTGTGTGTGTGTATACATATATACATCACATCTTTATCCATTCATTTGTTGATGGACATTTAGATTGTTTCCATGTCCCAAGTATTATAAGTAGTGCTGCTATGAATATTATTTTTATAAATATGCATATACTGCTTTATTTAATGGAGTTTCATCAAGAAATTGAAGTGGTTCTAAATGAATTCTTCTGGAAGTGAAAATGTTAATCACTGAAAATGTCTTAATATACCAGTTTTCAAAATATGACCTAAGCCCTTTAATGTAGACTTTTCTCTCTTTTTTGGAAGTTAATACATATGTAGGGAAGAAAATAAGTATTATTAATATGATTGGATTTATTTTTCTTTGATAAAGGAGGGTATTTATATGTTTTGAGTTTTACAGAAATTGACTAGGTAGAAGTCAGTTTTTATTATGTATTTTTCTTGTTAGTTTAGTTGTAACATAGTGCTATAGATTAAGACACTGACTTTTGTTTTTACTAATGAAGGGGAAAAATAACAATTATCCCAGATATATATATCCATGTGCCAATTTTCATCCTGAAGTGAATTTTTGTGAGCATATTATAGTCTCTTAGAGAAAGACATTTGTCATGGGGTTGCTGACAGACTGCTCCTGTAGCCATATAAAAACTTCTTTTGCTGATTCATTAATATCTAGTGAAATCAGGCACATGTCTTTTTACAAATCAAATTCCTCCTCTCTGGTGGAGACAGGTCAAAATATTGAAGCCCTGTGCTCTCCAGTAGAAACAAAATAGATGAAGCTGACATTTCCATTGGTTTAATGAAAGTGTGGCAGCAGAGTGCTGCTGGATGGAGTGCTTTGTCAAAGTGGACTGGAGGTCTATTTTTAGACAATGTGGGTTGCCTTTTATATTCATCCTTCCTAAGAGAGGCAGGGAGTGCAACAAGTTCCTGAGTCCTGAAATAGAAAAAGCAGGAATGAAAGCAGCTCAAATTTGGTCAGCAGCTAAGTCTACTTTAGTGTCATCAGTTTTTTGTCTTTGTTTAGGAATTCATTTTATTATTTTCTTCCTTATTGTTCGGAGATTGCCATCATCCTTTGTTTAAGATAGCTGCTACCCCAGGCTGTAACCATGAAGATAACCTGTTTTGTGACCTTGTTGCTATTTTCCCTTAGAGTTCCAAGTAGCTTATAGGGAATGCTGTTGGCTTGGTATTTTTTTATGTCTCTATTCTGATAGAGACACTTGAGGAAATTTTTAAGTTGTTCAAAATTATACTGCAATTTGGTCATATACTAATTTGTGTTTAAAGACAAAAGCATTTTAGAATGTGCACAATCAGTATTGCTAGGTTAATTGTGCCTTTAATAAGGCATATGTTAATTTTGAATCTGTGAATGTATGTGTCATTTTTATACGCTTTTGTTGTAGATGATTTATTATATGTTAGAGGGAAAGCTAGATTCCAGATTGGAACATCAGCATGCCTAAGAATATACATGTTAGAGAACCTGAGTTCAATCCTGGTTTACCATTTACTAAGTATATGATCTCTTGAAAGTATTTGACTTGTCTTTGCTTTGTTTTCTTAATTAGTAAAATGGCAGCAATAATTAACAAATACATAAAAGACATTTAAAGCAGCACTTACCTCAGAACATGCTCAATAAATGCTCACTTTTTAGATTAAAAAATGAATTTTATTATTCCGCCATGTATGTAAATTAATTTATAGTATGAATTTAATGAAATAATTCTCACATAAAATTTAGTTTCGTATTTTCAAATAAGCTAGCACTTTTTAATGTTTTCTTATTTTTATTGTTTTCAAAAACGTCAGAATGTACCATAAAAATCAGATGTGATTTTACAATTGTAATGATTTCATGCAAAATATATGGTAAATATTTTGAGTAAGAATCAAATGTCATTTTCTAGGTACCAATATTCTTTTGTGAGATTTCAACTAAGTAACTGGATTTTAAAATATATTTTCTTGATCTGGAATTAAGTTTAAACACATACATGTAACAGTCATCAATGAAAGCTAATAATACTGGCATGTCTATCCACAGATTCAGAAATTAACATATGCACTGTTAAAACCAAGACTAATGCAGTAATATTCATTGTGTACATTTTAAATTATAGTTTTTATACTTCATAAAAGGTGATCTCTCTTTTCTACTACATCTCTCTTGAAAATAGAATATACCATAATGAGTTGATTGTATTAGCTATTAATTGCTGCATTAAAAAGCCTGAAAACACAGTGACATAATAATTATTATCCTCACAGATTCTGTGGGTCAAGATTAAGGCATCAATTATGTGGGTGTTTCTGGCTCAGAGTCTCTCATGAGTTTGCAATCAGTTGTCATCTTGCAGGCTTTTCAGACTGTGTAAGATTGTAATTTCAAGGTGTCTCATTCACAAGGCTGAGAAGTTAGTGCTACCTGTTGGGAAGATGCCTCAGTTCCTACCCTGTGTCCTTCCTCACACATGTCCCTATGCTCATGATCTGGCTGTTGGCTTCCCTCAGAGTAAGTGGTTCAAAAAAGATAGCCTGTGTCTGTATATATGCCATATTCTGTTAATTACATTAAGAGACTAACTCCAACCTGCATTTGTGCATATTAAGAGACTAACTGCAACTTGCATTTCTGCATATTAAGAGACTAACTCCAACCTGCATTTCTGCGCAGTAAGTGAGTGATTAGTCTTCACCTTTTGAAGGGAGGAGTATCAAGTAAAGTATCAACATTGTTGAAAATGACCACACTAAACTAATTAGGTTAAATATTGCAAAGGGATTCTTAAATAAGTTTTGTTAAAAAGAATTTGTGAAAATCCTGGAACTCTTTGTAAAGAATGTGCTTAAGTTGTACAGAAAGGACATTAAAAAAAAAAAAAAAAACAGTATCTTAAACAACCTTAGAATTCAAAAGTGTAACACTTTTAAGTATTACCATACTCTATGAAAGTTTTAACAAAACATTACCTAACTAAAAAAAACATATATATATATTAAAAAATATAGCAACACCACTATAATCATATCAGTTTGCAAGAACTGAATACAGTGATTATGCAAATGCTAATCTTTCTATATTACTCATTTTACAGCTAAAGATTAGTTTAGCATGTATCAGACTTATTTCTGAAATTTAAGTGTTCTCTGTATAAACATTTAAGAATCAGATCAGATCAGTCGCTCAGTCGTGCCTGACTCTTTCCGACCCCATGAATCGCAGCATGCCAGGCCTCCCTGTCCGTCACCAACTCCCGGAGTTCACTCAGACTCACATCCATCGAGTCAGTGATGCCATCCAGCCATCTCATCCTCTGTCATCCCCTTATCCTCTTGCCCCCAATCCCTCCCAGCATCAGAGTCTTTTCCAATGAGTCAACTCTTCACATGAGGTGGCCAAAGTACTGGAGTTTCAGCTTTAGCATCATTCCTTCCAAAGAAATCCCAGGGCTGATCTCCTTCAGAATGGACTGGTTGGATCTCCTTGCAGTCCAAGGGACTCTCAAGAGTCTTCTCCAACACCACAGTTCAAAAGCATCAATTCTTCGGCGCTCAGCCTTCTTCACAGTCCAACTCTCACATCCATACATGACCACAGGAAAAACCATAGCCTTGACTAGACGGACCTTTGTTGGCAAAGTAATGTCTCTGCTTTTGAATATGCTATCTAGGTTGGTCATAACTTTCCTTCCAAGGAGTAAGAATAGGTGTATATTAAACTTTGTTACTGTGTTTGTGGTGAATATGTTATTTGCATTTCTGTTTCACATATTTATTTTCATTATGTTGGGTTTATGATAGTTATTGTCTGTATACTAGCTCAAGTTAGTTGTTCTGTATTATACTTTATATATTAGTACAATTTTAAGTGATCTATGCTATTTGTATGCTTACATATTTATATACTGATATATAATGTACATGTGTACTCCCTTAGATTTCATTCCTGTGTTGTAGTAGTCATTTTGTGTCTGCCTTGAAGTTTCTGAAACCATATGTGAGTTAGGGACACGGTGATCCTCAAAGTTAAATATTGGACACAACTTCAGCTTTTTGGTTGTGAAAATCTAGAAACTCCATATTCACCAAGTTTTCTGTAATTCATCAATAGCTTTCTTTCTTCACATTTCCTTAGTCTCTCTTATACCTGTGAGAGCTTGTTTAGTCCTCAGTGTCGGCTTGGCGTTCACCCTAATCCTTATGATGATCCAGCCTTCTCCCAGCCAAAGTCCTGTGCCTTCCAACCCTGGTAGACAGCTGCAATGAAGGCCTGCAGCAGCTAAAGATATCAAATTCTTTGTCATATGGACTTCTTTCTGAACTGACTGGGTGTCCCCAGACCATGGCAGCAGGCCTCTCCTAGAGCAATTAATGAGAGAGAGAGAGAGAATGCTGAAGATAGAAGCCAGAAGACCATGAACACTAGGAGGAAGGGAACATTGTGGGGCCTATGAGCCAGTGCCTACCACAGCCTGATCTCTGGCCCCAAGGGCCCTGGCTCACTGACAATATACTCAGTACATTCACCTCCTTTCAAAACTAGAGGCAGAAGCATCCTACAAACTCTTGTGAATACTACAAACCTCCTGCCACAGCATGGGGTTCCAAGTACCCTATTTATTACTCATATAACTCCCCCAGAGACACACTTTCTCTCTAAATCAACTGACAAATGACTTACTTTGAGTATAGCTGAGCCATTTGTGGGATGAAACAGCTGAGGTCTTAACTTCTACTCCAGGTAAACTTACCACATTTTTTCTCATTATAAGTAACCATCTTCTTAAGAGCTGTTCTACATCTTAGCTATAAAAAAAGTTGTCTTCATCTCATTAAACTTGACTCTTATTCACATGTTTAATATAGTGCTCATTATATGGCAGATAGTGAAGTGAAAAGTGAAAGCGTTAGTCATTCAGTCATGTCCTACTCTTTCCAAACTTGTGGACTATATAGCCCACCAAGATGCTCAGTCCATGGAATTCTCCAGATAAGAATAATGGAGTGGGTTGCCATTCCTTTCTCCAGGGTATCTTCCCAACCCAGGGATCGAACCTGGGTCTCCTGCATTGCAGGAAGATTCTTTACCATCTGAGCCAGTAAAGGTTTGCTAAATTAAGTCATTGTTTTTAAGAAAGTAAGGGCTTCCCAGGTGACAATAGTGCCCATGCACTCCTGCCCATGCAGGAGACAAAAGAAACACAGATTCAATCCCTGGGTCAAGAAGATCCCCTGGAGGAGGAAATGGCCACTCACTCTAGTATTCTTGCCTGGAAAATCCCATGGACACCGGAGACTGATGGGCTACAGTCCCTGGGGTCAAAAAGAGTTGGACATGACTGAGCACATTGGCATAAAACATAGTAAAAACATATTACATATATGTACACACACACACACACGCACACATCTATATATATACTCTTCAGTCAGTTCAGTTGCTCAGTCGTGTCCAACTATTTGTGACCCTCTGGACTGCAGCATGCCAGGCTTCCCTATCCATCACCAACTCCCAGAGTTGGCTCATACTCATGTCCATTGAGTCATTGATGCCATCCAACCATCTCATCCTCTGTCACCCTTCTCTTCCTGTCTTCAATTTTGCCCAGCATCAGGGTCTTTTCCAATGAGTCATTTCTTCACGTCAGGTGGCCAAAGTACTGGAGTTTCAGCTTCAGCATCAGTCCTTCCAGTGAATATTCAGGACTGATTTCCTTAAGACTGAGTGATTTGATCTCCTTGCAGTCCCAGGGACTCTCAAGAGAGTCTTCTCCAACACCACAGTCCAAAAGCATCAGTTCTTCAGTGCTCAGCCTTCTTTATGGTCCAACTCTCACATCCATACATGAGGACTGGAAAAACCATAGCTTTGACTAGATGGACCAAAAAATAAAATCTGTCACTATTTCCATTGTTTCCCCATCTATTTGCCATGAAGTGATGGCACCAGATGCCATGATCTTAGTTTTCTGAATGTTGAGTTTTAAGCCAACTTTTTCACTCTCCTCTTTCACTTTCATCAAGAGGCTCTTTAGTTCTTCTTCACTTTCTGCAGTAAGTGTGGTGTCATCTGCATCTGAGGTAATTGATATTTCTCCTGGCAATCTTGATTCCAGCTTGTGCTCTTATTTCTTTTTTTTAAATCAAAGCCTGTCTGATAATCATTCAGGGCAAATCAGGTCTGCATAAAAAATGATGAGAAGCTAGGAAAACTTTTAAAATAATACTGGTGAGTGATACATTTGAATGGAGTAGGATATAAATAGCATTTTGTAGCAGGAATAGTATAATTGCTGAAAAGGTTCAAGGAACTTTCAAACTTTTATGAACAGAATATATATTTACTTCAAAAATATATTTTAAAAAGACAATGGGTTACAAATCCTTAGGAATAAGCATCTCTATGTTAACTACTGATCACTAACATAAATATTCTCAGTAATGACTATTCCTTTACTCTATTTCATTCACTCTTTTATCACTACATCACTTTTAGTGTGTAGTTGATGAGGTGCTAGCCCAGTGTACAGTATACTCTTTCCTTATCATCTCTTCTTTTAAAATATGGTCTATATGGTTTCAGTGTGTCTCTGATTTTCAGATTATAATTACTTATATTTTCATGTTACATGTGGGGGATATACAAATACCCCTCCACAAGGTGGGAGTGAGAAGGGAGATGATCACCTGTGTTGTTGTTGTGTGCTCTGTGTGTGCTCAGTTGCTAAGTCATGTCTGAGTGTTTGCAACCTTAGGAACTATGGCTAACCAGGCTCTTCTGTCCTCGGGATTTCCCAAGTGTGAATATTGGAGTGGGTTGTCATTTCCTTCTGCAGGGGATCTTCCTGGACAAAGAAGTGAGCCCCATGTCCTGCACTGGTGAGTGGTTTCTTTACCGCTGAGTCATCAGGGAAGCCCGCCATCAGCTATACTTTACTGCATACTAAAGCCAGCATCAGCAAAATCGTGCAGGTATCCTCCATGCCTCCTACCGTCATTGTGCTCTTCTTTACTCTTGCCCATATAACCTGTCTCCTGACATAAACACCTCTATTCAGTTAGAGGTCAGATATCCAATCATGAAAAATACTGTCGTATGAAAATAATACTTAACATACCACATCCTTCTTTATATAGTGTTGTGAGAGAATGAGATGTCATTTAATATATAATAACAACCTAAGTATTTGGATGTCAGTCCTGAATTTCAGGGCAGGAAAGCCTTCCTAGAGTCTCTGAAACATAGAATGCTTTAAAGACTGAAAATAATAGCTAATGTTTATTGAACATTAAACAGTAGAGACTTTATGCTAAGGATGCTAAGGATTTAAATGCATATCTTATTTTACCTTTAAAAATGATTTGAACTAAATACTACTATTGTTACTATTCTACAAAGAAGAAACCTGATGCTTATGCGGCTTATGCTAGGCCATCAAGCTCCCAAGGGACAGACTTTGGAGCTAAGCCCAGTTATATTTTGCCTTAGAGCTTTGACTCTTTAAACACTTTTAGATACTAACATCAGATGACCAAAATGAAAACACAGCAATTGTTTTTCTTAGAGATGTGCTTTATTCCCACTCTCTCTTTTCCTCTCAAACAGCCCAGCAAGTCTTCTGTGAGCCCCTCTGCAGCCCAGCCTCCAACAAGTGCAGTTCTTGTTCTTGTTTTGTGCTGCTTGACATTACTATCACCTCTTACTTTCTTTTTTCTTGTATTTGATACTAGCGTATAGAGCTTTAAGGGATCTATTCCTTCCTTTCTTTTCTGAATGTTCTGTTATCTCACTATTTCTCTAAGCAGTGCTGACCTACTTTGTACAATTTTTTATAAAGGAAGGTCTGGGAGTCTTGTTTCCCAGACCATTCAATTTCCATTTCCAGTGCCTCTGCCCACCTTATAGTATGATTTGCCTCCAAAGTGTTGATATATCTAGTCTCCATAGTTCCAACGTATATTTATTTTTTTCAGTTTTGTCCTCCGTATAATGCCTTTTCTTATTTAGATGTGTTATTACTTGCACTATTTCTGTCAATTCAGAAAAGATATTTCTGGATGAGTTTTTATTTATAATCACTTAATATTTTGTCCTAGTTTTCATTTTGCAACTGTGTCTATACAGAAGATGATTTTTTTCAGTCAAAGGCGATTCTGCAAATATTTCAGTGATACATCCATGTTGTGCATTGTGTTTGGTAATGTCAGGTATATTTGATACCTGATAATTTTGATACCCTAATGAAATGCACAGTTAAGTAAAAAATATATATTTCCAAAGAACTATGGACGTAATGAACTATTAAGTGCTATCAAGAGAAGGTAAATCTGACCTATGCTAATTGGGAAAAGTTGGTGAAGAAATGGGCTTTGTGGCAAGGATAGATAAGATTTTTGATGACAGAAACAGAAGAGAGAGGTATTATTTCATGTGAAAAAAAAATATTTAAAAAAAATTGTAGGCATTGTGGTGGTGGTGGTTTAGTCGCCAAGTCCTGTCCAACTCTTTTGACCCCATGGACTGTAGCCTGCCAGGCTCCTCTGTCCTTGGGATTCCCCAGGCAAGAATACTGGCATGGGTTGCCATTTCCTTCTCCAGGGGATCTTTCCAACCCAGGAATCGAACTTGGGTCTCCTGTATTGCAGGCAGATTCTTTACCAACAGAGACATTGAGGTAGGAATCTCAAATATTTGAGTTGATATCAAAGATCTGCATCAATTGGAATGTAAGTTTAATGGCCCAGTAGAGGATAAAAAGCTAAAAGATTAGATTTGGATCACTTTGTATAAGCCTTTAAGTGGTAGTTTGAAAAGATTAAAATTTATGAGAGGAATGGTGAACCATTGAAAGTGTTTGATGTCTACAGATATCCTTATCAAAATCCAAAACGAAATCAAATATACTTTTCAATTACTAATTTTAAATCAATTTTCAGCAGTATTATGTGTAAGTGACTATAGCAGAAAAAATGGGCTTGATAAAGGACAGAAATGGTATGGACCTAACAAAAGCAGAAGATATTAAGAAGAGGTGGCAAGAATACACAGAAGAACTATTCAAAAAAAGATCTTCATGTCCAAGATAATCACGATGGTGTGATCACTCACCTAGAAGCAGACATCCTGGAATGTGAAGTCAAGTGGGCCTTAGAAAGCATCACTATGAACAAAGCTAGTGGAGGTGATGGAATTCCAGTTGAGCTATTTCAAATCCTGAAAGATGATGCTGTGAAAGTGTTGCACTCAATATGCCAGCAAATTGGAAAACTCAGCAGTGGCCACAGGACTGGAAAAGGTCAGTTTTCATTCCAATCCCAAAGAAAGGCAATGCCAAAGAATGCTCAAACTACTGCACAATTGCACTCATCTCACATGTTAGAAAGTAATGCTCAAAATTCTCCAAACGAGGCTTCAGCAATATGTGAACTATGAACTTCCTGATGTTCAAGCTGGTTTTAGAAAAGGCAGAGGAACCAGAGATTAAATTGCCAACATCTGCTGGATCATCGAAAAAGGAAGAGAGTTACAGAAAAACATCTATTTCTGCTTTATTGACTATGCCAAAGCCTTTGACTGTGTGGATCACAATAAACTGTGGAAAATTCTGAAAGAGATGGGAATACCAGACCACCTGATCTGCCTCTTGAGAAACCTATATGCAGGTCAGGAAGCAACAGTTAGAACTGGACATGGAACAACAGACTGGTTCCAAATAGGAAAAGGAGTATGTCAAGGCTGTACATTGTCATCCTGCTTATTTAACATATATGCAGAGTACATCATGAGAAACACTAGGCTGCATGAAGCACAAGCTGGAATCAAGATTGCTGGGAGAAATATCAATAACCTAAGATATGCAGATGACACCACCCTTATGGCAGAAAGTGAAGAGGAACTCAAAAGCCTCTTGATGAAGATGAAAGAGGAGAGTGAAAAGGTTGGCTTAAAACTCAACATTCAGAAAACAAAGATCATGGCATCCGGTCCCACCACTTCATGGGAAATAGATGGGGAAACAGTGGAAACAGTGTCAGACTTTAGTTTTCTGGGCTCCAAAATCACTGCAGATGGTGCCTGCAGCCATGAAATTAAAAGACACTTACTCCTTGGAAGGAAAGTTATTACCAACCTAGATAGCATATTCGAAAGCAGAGACATTACTTTGCCAACAAAGGTCTGTGTAGTCAAGGCTATGATTTTTCCAGTAGTCACGTATGGATGTGAGAGTTGGACTGTGAAGAAAGCTGAGTGTGGAAGAATTGATGCTTTTGAACTGTGGTGTTGGAGAAGACTATTGAGAGTCCCTTGGACTGCAAGGAGATCCAACCAGTCCATTCTGAAGGAGATCAGTCCTGGGTGTTCTTTGGAAGGAATAATGCTAAAGCTGAAACTCCAGTACTTTGGCCACCTCATGCGAAGAGTTGACTCATTGGCAAAGACTCTGATGCTGGGAGGGATTGGGGACAGGAGAACGGGATGACAGAGGATGAGATGGCTGGATGGCATCCCTGACTCAAGGGCAGTGAGTTTGAATGAACTCCAGGAGTTGGTGATGGACAGGGAGGCCTGGCGTGCTGCAATTCATGGAGTCACAAAGAGTCAAACACGACTGAGCAACTGAACTGAACTGAATTGATATCAGAAAAGTCAGATCTTCCCAAGTGGCACAGATGATAAGGAATCTGCCTGCAATACAGGAGACTCAGAAGATATGGGTTCTATCCCTGAGTCAGGAAGATCTCCTGGAGAAGGAAATGGCAACCCCCTTAGGTATTCTTACCTAGAGAATGCTATGGACAGAGGAACCTGGCAGGCTACAGTCCATAGGGCCACAAAAGAGTCAGACATGGCTGAGTGAAAAAGCACACACACAAGTAAAGTCAGACTGTGAAAGGAGAAGAACCTTTTTTTACTTTTTGGAGTATAGTCGATTTTCAATGTTGTGTTCTTCTCTACAGCAAAGTGAATCAGTTATACATATACATATACCCACTCTTTTTTTAGATTCTTTTCCAGTATAGGTCATTACAGACTGTTTAGTACAGTCATCCACTATGTTCTTGTTAGTTACCTATTTTATATATAGTATTGTGTATGTGTCAATTCCAGTCTCTCAATTTGTCCCTCCCCCACCTTTCCCTCTTGTAAATCATAAGTTTGTTTTCTACATCTGTGACTATTTCTGTTTTGTAAATAAGTTCATTTGTATCATTTAAAAAAAAGTCCACTAATGATGGCCAAAGTCATGATTTTTATATCAAATAATGTTTTGATTTAGATGTTTTTCTGTGTTATTGACCTTTTAATTAATGGGAAATGATAATGGATGATAACAGTAGTAAAATCCAGCCAATTAAGCCATTCTGGATACTGCAACAGGATGATGGTGATACACAAATGACATTATAAGTGCAAAATAGCTTATTTTGCCACTGAAAAGACAGTATTTATAATGCACCAGCTTGCATACAGACCAAGAAAGTGTTTTAAATGTGTTTCTGAGACAAATTGGAACACGAGATATAGATATCAGCATTTTTTTGGTGACTGAATCCTTGAAAATGGGTGAGATTGTAGATAATAAAGGAGGAACTCAAAAAAGACAAGTGAAAAAAGGTGTTAGATAAACAGGAGGGAAAAAAACAGGGAATAAAAGAGAGAAAAGACAAAAGAGACAATAATTTGAGGTGTTGAGAACTGTCAGGCATGTTGATGTCAGTAGGAACAGTAGTGACTTAGGAATCTCAGATTTGAAAACTAAGAGGTCATTGGAGACCTTAAGAAGGACACTAATCATTAAAACAGATTTTAATGATTAAAGAAAGGATTCTTGGAGTTCTCTTGAATAATCTGTATATAGTTAGTATACATGGACTTTGCAAAGAGTATAAACTATAATTAGGCCCTTTTGCAGTAGTACAACAAAATACTCCATAAACAAAGCAAGATGAATGTCACCAAAATAGTAACCTTTTAAATTCATGCAAAAACAGAAAAGCCCAATCATTCCTAATTCATATCAAGAGAGTTTAAATAGAATATTTACTAGGTTAGAACACATTTTCTCCATATTTGCTGATACTAATTATTTTTACATAACCTTTATCTTTGTGTGTCTTCAAAGCCAATTTATACACTCTCAGTCACCACAGATGTTTGATGTTAACAATACTGGTCACAGTAACACTCCAGTTATGAGGCTTTTATTCTCAAGTAATAATAAGGTAGCTTATAATATTTTTCAAGGGAATTATTAAGTTCTTTGTGGTCTTTCAAAGAATTAAGGTTTACCATGAACTAAGGCAGCTAAAGGAGAAGGCAATGGCACCCCACTCCTGTATTCTTGCCTGGAAAATCCCATGGACGGAGGAGCCTGGTAGGCTGCAGTCCATGGGGTCGCCAAGAGTCGGACACGACTGAGCGACTTCATTTCACTTTTCACTTTCATGCATTGGAGAAGGAAATGGCAACCCACTCCAGTGTTCTTGCCTGGAGAATCCCAGGGACGGGGAAGCCTGGTGGGCTGCTGTCGGACACGACTGAAGCAACTTAGCAGCAGCAAGGCAGCTAAAAAAAAGAAAGAAACATTTTGGGAAGGTTGAAAAACTTGGGCTAGTTTTTAAATGGGGAGATCTCTAGTGATGTCATTATAGGGAAAACAAAGGTGTGGAGATAAATATGTGCTTAGTATGTCTGGAGACTGCATCAGTTTGCCAGGAATGTCATAAAAAAGTACTACAGACTGAGTGGCTTAAACAGTAAAGTCTGTTGTCTTGAAGTTCAAGTGGCTAGAAGTTTGAGTCAAGGTGTAGCAAAATGGTTTTTTCTAATGATTGTGAGCTAGAAATTTGTTCCATGCTTCTCTTCTAGCTTTTGGTGGTTTGCTGAAATCATTGGAATTTCCTGGCTTTGGCCATATCAATTTAAACACTGCTTCACATTCACAAATGTTCTTTCTTTAAGCATGGCTTGTTCCAATTTCTCCTTTCTGTAAGGTCACTGACCACACTAAATTAGGGGCCCACCTCTCTTCAGTAAGACCTAATCTTAACTAGTTAAATCTCCAACCACCCTATTTCAAAATAAGATTACTTTCTGAAGTATTGATGGTTAATGTTGAAACATACAATTTTTGAGTAGACACAGTTCAACTGATAACAGAAAATTTAATGAACATATCATCTTGACTAAGAGAAAGGACTCATGTAGAGAAGTTGTAGAGAACATCAGAGTAAAAGTTGGGACTAAAAAGCAGGGGATCTAGAGTTTAAAGAGATCAAATATGATCCCAAAGACAGCTAACACTCGTGCTTTTACAGACTTATTTAGCCACCAAGATCTTTGTCCAAATATAATGTTGAACAGTAGCACAATATAGAAAATGGATTTAAAAAAATAACAGAGTATCTCTGTAAAATGTGAGATCTATCACTGTCCATACACCACTCCGCACTGAACTTGGAGAGAGTTATAGGAAATATTGGGCTCCCTAGGGGGAAGTTTGAAAACTTCTCCTTCAGAAGAAAAGCAGGTTAGAGAGGAACAGGAGACCAAAAATAGATGACTATATTAATACTTACATAGAACCAAGAAAAAGAGGCCAGATTGGAGTCACCCCAGTGAGAATGGGAAAGTTAATGACTCTACTAATGTAAGTTACACAGTTTGTATAATATTTGAATGATAGCAGAATGGTAGCAGAAAGAGGGAATGAGAATAACATGATTAAAATTGTTAATTAATAAATAATTATAATGTGTTAAGTTGCCACTCCAGGTCAAGCCCTGTCCTAGTTGCTCAAGTTCATTAAAAGTAATACACTGGGATTTGGAAATAAAGCTGGGATGGAAATCTTGATTTCATAACCTCTATTATTTATTATAGATCCTTGTTACACTCTAAGGTCACTCGCATTTTGAACGTAGATGAGTAAATAATACTAATACTGAAACCTTTTACCTTAGATTGGGACTCAAACCCATGTTCTGGGACTTGAACCCAGCCAAAACCCAGTTTGATACTTAAACCCACATGGCTGGACTTAAACTCAGCCAAAACCCTGCTTGGGACTTGAACTCACGTGGCCGGAACTCAAACCCAGTCAAAACCCATGGTACCTGGTTTCAGAACCTAATGAAGCTCAGGTTCTTGATGTCTTGTCACAGAAAGAATTCAGTGGGAGACAAAATGATAGGTAAGAAGTGGATTTATTCAGATACAGAGAGAGGGCCATCACAGAGGGCAAATCACAGAGGCAAATGCAGCCGCCAAATTTGGCATGGTTAGTTTTTACCGGCTGGGTAATTACATATGCTAATGAGTGAGAGGATTATTCCAACTGTTTTGGGGAGGGGACAGAGACTTCCAGGATTTGGGCAACCACTCACTCCTTGGTCTTTTAACAACGCCTTGGAACTGTCATGGCACCTCTGGGCTTGTCATTTCACTTGCTGATTGAGGGTCAAAGTCTAGTCTTGTCTGCCATCTTGGTCCCATTTGATTCTAATCTGCTTTATGTTGTGTCCTTTGGCTATGTCATTCTTTCAAAAGTTGTGCCCTTCCCCTTTCCCTCCTATTACATTAGCATTTGTAGAATTGTGAATTGTTTGTATTTAAAATAAAGTAAATTTTCTTGTACCATATTAATTTGAGATAATGATAAGACAACTAAGAAGAAATGTCCTGGGAGATATTACAAACATGAGAACTACATTCAAGACAGAAGCCTTGTGTTCCAGGAATTCTAACACCATATGCCTCGGGGTTCCCACTACCATCTGAGGTTCAGTGCTTTGCTGAAAGGGTTCACAGGGTTGAGTTTATAGTTACACTCACGGCTGATAATTACTGCAAAAGCACAATAAGGATATACAACTGGATAAGACAACAATGTATGATATTGCCTTTGGAGGAATCCATGTGCATTCTTCTGATACTGTCCCTGAAGGTATCACCCTAAGCATGCGCTCAGTATCAAAATCCTAGAAGCCCAGAAAGAAAGCAGATGTTCACCATAAATCACACTGTATAGTCTAGTCTGGTATGGTGAAAGACCTCATCATTTAGTGATAGAGGGAACAGTTTAAAACCCAAGAGCTAACTTATTGGAAATGACCCTAATTCTGAGAAGGTTTGAGGGCAAGAGGAGAAGGGAGCAACAGAGGATGAGATAGTTGAATGCCATCACTGACTCAATAGACATGAGTTTGAGCAAACTCAGGGAGATAGTGAAGGACAGAGAAGTCTAGCATGCTGCAGTTCATGGGGTCACAAAGAGTTGAACACAACTTAGTGACTGAAAAACAACAAAAACAACATAGCAATAGTATAATAGTGTCCCTGCAATGATAATTGATTATACTGCCATTAACAGATTACCACCTGTAGAATTTCAGGAATCCTGCTGCTGCTGCTAAGCCACTTAAGTCGTGTCCGACTCTTCGCGACCCCATGGACTGCAGCCCACCAGGCTCCTCTGTCCATGGGATTTTCCAGGCTAGAGTACTGGAGTGGGTTGCCATTGCCTTCTCCGTCAGGAATCTTAGTTTCCTTCAAATCAAATCTGCCTTGGAAAATCTTCAGCATATGTATCAAATGGGACCTTAAATACAATATTAAATACAGGCTAACACACAATTAACTTCACTGTCAATGATAACTACTTAGTTGTTGCTTCGATTGTTTTCTACAAAATTGTTTTCTAAATAACAAAGTTTACTGGAAAAATATGGTTGACAGACGAGTGCTCAAAACTCATGCAACATTGTTATCACAGCATTAGGAAAAATAATACCAAATCTAGTAAAAACAGTACCATACTTTGAAAGATATGCCAACTTTGTAATTAAAGTTAGTGTATGAAAAAAATATATATATATATATGTTTTTAAAATATATTTTTTTTTCTCAAAAAGTGGGGGAAATTTGTAATAACTGATATGAAAGGATTATAAGGAAGGGCTAAGAGATATAAACTATGGATTCAAGGAATACATGTCCAAAATTTTGGAAAATTTTACAATAGCTTCCAGTTCCAAGCATGTGGCCACTCTGTGTCAAAAGAAGCAAAGAAAAAAAAAAATCATGGACTGAATGGATGTGGTGTGCTATATTGCATTCTTTCACTACTCATTGCTTTTAGCTGTGTGGTGTACTTTGCTTTCAGAAGCAATATTGAATGGCACAAAATATTAATGTTGGGAAAAATGACATAATAAACTAACTTCTATTTATTAAAGATACATGAGCAAATTAATATCACAGAAGTATACATTAAAACCATAACTTCTGATGTGTGCTATAGATTATATTAAAGATTCTGTTTACAGTGTAACATGCAACACATATCATGGCTGAATTATTTAAATTCATCATTGTATTCATCATTCATCAATGTGTATTCATCATTGTATATTCATCCCTGAATTCATCATTACTTAAGATGAAAGGCTGGATTACAAAACTGAGCAAGAAACCTATCCAAGGTTCACCTTGGAAACAAACCCTCCCTTTTTGCAAGGAATTCTTGTATCTTTACCAAGTTTTACTCCTCAACCCTCTCTTCCATCAAAAAGAGGCTCCTTGCTTCCTCAAATGAGTAAATGGGGTTCAACTAAGTCTGACCACCTTCCTAAATGCAACCTGGGTGCATGTGGGTTTGTAGTAGTTGTAGAACACAGACCTTCATTCTATAGAATTTCCATCCTGCATTCAAAATTAGATAGCTCCACTCCCATGTTGTTTGATAAGTTCTTACTAAGAATACATGTTTGCTAGCAATATGGATATCATTTAAGTCTGCAAACATTCACCAGATAGGTGTCATGGCCTTTGTACCAGATAGGTGCCATGTTATATACACAAAACACAACACCAGTGGCTATAATGCAGAAATGAACACCATGTGTAACAATTTTTGAGAGAAGATACATTCACTGTATTAGTCACTGAATCACGCCCAACTCTTTGCGACCCCATGGACTATAGCCTACCAGGCTCTTCAGTCCATGTAATTTTCCAGGCAAGAATACAAGAATGGGTAGCCATTCCCTTCTCCAGGAGATCTTCGCAACCTAGGGATTGAACCCAAGTTTCCTGCATTGTAGGCAGATTCTTTACCATCGAAGCCACCAGGGAAGCCCATTCACTATTCCAACTTAGAGTGTCATGTGACCATTTTTATTCATCCCTGTTCTGCAAAATAACGGCATCCTTTTCTTGATCTGCCTTCATTATTTTTAAGTACATCATCTTAAAGTACCAATAAGTTGCTTAACAGTGGTGCTATAACGAGATAGTGCGTAAGTGACAGGGATGGAGGTCACAAAGAATAACTGGGAGAGGAATTTTGGGAACTCAATCCAGGGTCAACTTCCAGGACAGTCGTTTCTGGTTTTCCAAAAGGAAAGTCAGTTCAGTTCAGTTCAGTTCAGTCGCTCAGTCATGTACGACTCTTTGCAACCCCATGAATCACAGCACACCAGGCCTCCCTGTCCATCACCAACTCCTGGAGTTCACCCAGACTCACATCCATCAAGTCAGTGATGCCATCCAGCCATCTCATCCTCTGTTGTCCCCTTCTCCTCCTGCCCCCAATCCCTCCCAGTATCAGAGGCTTTTCTAATGAGTCAACACTTCACATGAGGTGGCCAAAGTACTGGAGTTTCAGCTTCAGCATCATTCCTTCCAAAGAAATCCCAGGACTGATCTCCTTCAGAATGGACTGGTTGGATCTCCTTGCAGTCCAAGGGACTCTCAAGAGTCTTCTCCAACACCACAGTTCAAAAGCATCAATTCTTCGGCGCTCAGCCTTCAACTCTCACATCCATACATGACCACTGGAAAAACGATAGCCTTGACTAGACGGACCTTTGTTGGCAAAGTAATGTCTCTGCTTTTGAATATGCTATCTAGGTTGGTCATAACTTTCCTTCCAAGGAGTAAGCATCTTTTAATTTCATGGCTGCAGGCACCATCTTCAGTGATTTTGGAGCCCCAAAAGATAAAATCTGACACCATTTCCACTGTTTCCCCATCTATTTCCCATGAAGTGATGGGACCGGATGCCATGATCTTCGTTTTCTGAATGTTGAGCTTTAAGCCAACTTTTTCACTCTCCTCTTTCACCTTCATCAAGAGGCTTTTTAGTTCCTCTTCACTTTCTGCCATAAGGGTGGTGTCATCTGCATATCTGAGGTTATTGATATTTCTCCTGTCAATCTTGATTCCAGCTTGTGCTTCTTCCAGCCCAGCATTTCTCATGATGTACTCTGCATACAAGTTAAATAAGCAGAGTGACAATATATAGCCTTGACGTACTCCTTTTCCTATGTGGAACCAGTCTGTTGTTCCATGTCCAGTTCTAACTGTTGCTTCCTGACCTGCATACAGGTTTCTCAAGAGGTAGGTCAGGTGGTCTGGTATCCCCATCTCTTTGAGAATTTCCCACAGTTGATTGTGATCCATACAGTCAAAGGCTTTGTCATAGTCAATAAAGCAGAAACAGATATTTTTCTGGAACTCTCTTGCTTTTTCCATGATCCAGCGGATGTTGACAATTTGATCTCTGGCTCCTCTGCCTTTTCTAAA
>NW_011494948.1:3946879-3947349 GCF_000754665.1 Bison bison bison | reverse complement strand
CTTTTCCTGTTTGGAACCAGTCTGTTGTCCCATGTCCAGTTCTAACTGTTGCTTCCTGACCTGCATACACATTTCTCAAGAGGCAGGCCAGGTGTCGTCTGGAAAGTCAAATGAAATCAAATGCTATGTTTTGTAATTTGAGACTTCATCGAGATGATTATAGAACTAAATACTAAAGAAAGAATATGACAGTCTAGAAAATTTGGTATCTTCACCTCACAAACTCATACATGTCAGAAAACCACTCATTAATTATTTGATAGTTTTTATAATTAAAGTCTACTTAGCCTAAATACAGCTACTTTCTAAGGCAAATTTAAAATACAGAATGGAGTCCTTGTGTAACTGCAATTCACAGTGTACCCTTTCTCATATCCTTTTGCTCTGGGGTACTTGTACTCTCGGCTACAATATATCCTAGAGGATGGACTTCTGTTGTTGCCTTAAATATTCAGCTTTCTACTATCCTA
>NW_011494948.1:3946027-3946779 GCF_000754665.1 Bison bison bison | reverse complement strand
TGATAGATATCTACCACAGATTTTTCTAAATTGCTCTTTTCTGGCTGCATCCAACAAGGAAAGTCCTCTCCACCAGCAGGTTCTACAGTCCCTGTGGTTATCCAAGTGCCAGGTGACGGGTGGGTGTCAGTGGGGGAGTGTCAGTGTGATTTAGGGTGTGAGTGTGGCTGAAGGCTATTTCTCTGACTCCTTTTTGTCAGGAATTTACCTGACTTTAGTTCAGTCTTCTTGTCTAGTTGATCATTGTAGGTGTGGTTTAGATGTAGACATTATAAAGATGATTGAAAGAACTGAAGTTTCTCATCAATGTTTAACTGAACTCAAAGGGTCCACTATGTTAACAAACTTTAAATTGATATTCTGATGTTCATAATGGAACATAATTTACAAGTTAGCATAATATCTACCAAAATGATATATTTTGGTTGTTCTTTATAACCTTCCAATTTTTCTCAAGCATCCCTCTGTCCTCACTTAGACTTAAATTAATTTACAGTTTTCCTTGATCACCCTTTGATACTTGGTTTCAAATATGTTGATATTTGAAATAAAGTCATTTTGATTGGATGCATTATTTTAATTGACTTGGTTAATGTGGTGTTAAAAATACTATAGTTGAGTCATTTAGAGCCTTGAGCTTAAGTACATCAGTTCAGTTCAGTCAGTCACTCAGTCATGTCCGACTCTTTGTGACCCCATGAATCGCAGCATGCCAGGCCTCCCTGTCCATCACCAACTCCCAGAGTTCACCC
>NW_011494948.1:3930072-3945927 GCF_000754665.1 Bison bison bison | reverse complement strand
ATGATCCAGCGGATGTTGACAATTTGATCTCTGGCTCCTCTGCCTTTTCTAAAACCAGCTTGAACATCTGGAAGTTCACAGTTCACGTATCGCTGAAGCCTGGCTTGGAGTATAAGTACATAGCCTGGGGCTATTTTGATTTTACTCAACCTTAGAGACTAGTGGAGGAAGATAACACCAAATAGAATTTATTTTCAATAATACAGAGTACTGAAAAAGTTAATATCTTTTTTAAACTTTTTTTTTATTGAGGTTATTGCCAATTAACAATGTTGTGATAATTTCAGTTGAACAGTGAAGAGACTTAGCCATACATATGCATATACATATACATATACATATACATGTACATATACATATATCCAATCTCCCCCAAATTCCCCTCCCATGCAGATTGCCACATAACATTGAGCAGAGTTCCAGTAGGCCCTTGTTGGTTATCCATTTTAACTATAGCAGTGTGTATATGTCCATCCCAAACTCCCTAACTATTCCTTCATCCCATCTTTCCCCTTAGCTACTATAAGTTTGTTCTCCAAGTCTGTGAGTCTCTTTCTGTTTTGTAAGTAAATTCATTTGTATCCTTTATTTTTAGATTCCATACATAAGGGATGCCTTCTCTGTCTGTGTTACTTCACTCAGTATGAGGTTCTCTAGGTCCATCCATGTTGCCGCAAATGACATTATTTCATTGTTTTTAATGGCTGAGTAATATTCCATTGTATATATGTACCAAATCTTCTTTCTTCTGTTGATGGACATTTAGGTTACTTCCACATCTTGGCTGTGGCCAAAAGTGCTGCAATGAACATTGAGATACATGTATCCTTTCAGATCATATTGGGAAAGATAATATCTTTTTTTTTTTCCTGTGACAGAGACATCTTTCTGCCAGAGACAGAGCCCACTTTTCTGGGGCCTGAACTTATACAAGTTATGTTCCTCTGTAAGAAGAAGCAAATAAAATTATTAATGCAAATTTGACCCCAGTGTTTTAAAGAAACCCTTGGAGGCACTAATTCTTATTTCTTTAACTTCTTTTTGTGCTCACCCCTCTCTACCCTCTACTTATTCTCACCCTTATCTTCCAATTTCAGGGTTCCCTTTCCTCCCATAGAACCAGCAGTGAAGGAGCAACTCTAAGGTTTCCTTTTCTGAGGTATAGAGAATTAACATCTTTGTCTCAAATTCACCCATTGAAACTAGTCCTTCCCTTTCATAAGACAAAGAGTTTTCCAGAAACAAAGCCCATCTATTCTGTAGGTACTTCCCCATTCCCATCCCTGCAGTTAAATCATAAAATATAGAGATTTGTTTTTTTAATTAAATTGCAATTTTTAAAAGTTAATGTGAATTCATTAGCACAGTGTCTGGCATATAGGTACATACATGTTAAGTAATAAATGCTGGAGTTGATCATGTTGTGTAGTTGTTAGAGTGGCTGTGGTCATCATTATTATTTAATATAAATAGTAGTAATTTATATTCCATTTATAGGACAGAACTTAATTTCATTTTTTCCCCTACACCTCTGTTTCAGACCACAGCTATATCTGTTCTTTGAAAGTTTTTATTGTTTGGCAATAATGGGGAAACAGGAAGCAATATGAACTTTTGTAGCTCCTTAACTTTTTCACTATTTTAACCCTAATTAAGAAAAGCCTATATTTTCAGGTACACAAACCACTAAAATAGCAAACTTAGACACTTCAGAAATGCACCCTGTCTGACATTTACCTTGAATGTTTGTTTTCAGTATTGTTTTTCCATAAAGGTCATGACCTGGGCATCAGTATCAGAATGAGATATGTTTGGGGAGGTGGTAGTATACTTCACCCTCAATCTTTGTGGTTGAAGAGGAAAAAAAAAAATCTTGGAATTCCTAGAACATTTAGGTTGGGTCTACTTGAGTAGACTGAGTGACATTGAATACTGAGGGACACTCAATAACTCCAGTTATAAAGTTTTTGTTAATGAAGAATGTGGGACTTGAAGTATATGTTGAACTATTGCATACAAATGGATAAGTGAAAATAGAAGATTGTTACGGGAAGAAGCAACAGCAACAGGGTAGGAATTAAGGATAAGATAGAGTTAACTCTAAAAGATGTTATATTAATTCAAAGTTCTTGAATAGGCTCTGAGTTTCTTCCTTAAGTCTCTTCATTGTTGATGTTGTATTGGTTTTGGTAGTTGTCGTTAGAAGTACAATCTACATCCCAGTCTGTAATGTCCTTATCAACTATAACATTTTGAATCATTCTACCTTCTTAATGAATAATATTTGCCTATTTTAATTTTAGTCCAAGCAAGATAAATTAGGAAGCAAATCTGCTTCTAAATTAAATGCATCCCAAAGACAATTCTGAATGATTTTGGAATCATTCAGTATTTAGGATTATCCATACCACTACTTCCTTCCAATTACATGGCTAAGCACAGATAATTTAAAACACAGTCTCTATGAATCTGGCATAATTAAGTCAGGAGCTGGATTATCATTGATAATTAAAACCTTATATATATATACTACTACGCAAGCTAATCATTTAATAAGATTAATCAAGAATATTACAAATATTAAAAGCATGTTGTAAAATACATTTGATCTCTTACAATGATCTATTTTGCATAAATCATAAGCAAAATTCTAATGTAGTTAATAGAAATTACCCATATATTTTATGAAATGTAAGCAAATATTAACTGCTGGGAGTTTATCTTATCACTTCTGTCACTATCTGTATTTTTCCTTCCTTTTCCTTAGAACTTATAGGAATGTTATTTTTGAAGGGAATACGAGGAGTGGCAGGAGAGGGGCTAAGGTTTAATGTTTGGTATGTAATTATTATTTATGATGAATTCAGCCAGAGAAAACCCTCTGGATTATTCATTGATTCTGAATGGATTTCTTGAAGAAGATATTCATATTTGATTATGAATTCTTATATTTTTATGCAAACTGTTTTTGAAATACATTTAATAATTCATGTGTTTTTAAGACTATAGAAACTTTTCTGAAAACATGTTTAGTATTTGTCTTTATGATATCATAAAGAAATAATTTTGTGTTCTTAATGGGCATACTTCAAAGTGCACTGACTTTATGATCTATGACAGTTTAATATAGTAGTAGAATAATTACGACCACCGATTTTGTATTCAAAGAGACCTAGGCTGGAATATTATTAGCTGTATGACTGTGGCAAAATGGTCAACTTCTCTAATCTTCCTAGCCAGTAATATTATTATGATATTACTTAAAACATAAGAGTGGTTTTTAAGATTAAAATAGATACTACTTAGAACAAGTACTTGACTTTCAGTAACTGTTCAACTAAACTGAGATACCATTATTATTGTTTTTGTTATTGTTGCTGTTATTATATTATCATTATGACCTGAAAAAAAAATATACATAATGATGCACATAAATCAATTAACACAAAGCCTGGCATACAGAAAGCACTCAATAATTATTTGTTTTTGTTACCGTTATCATAAAATATAAGATGCTTAGCATTGAATGTGGTAGATATTCAACAGTGTCAGTTTCCTTATGCAACATACAAATATATCTGGGGAGGCTGTATGGCTTAATGCAAGCTGCTGTTGTCTTTCATGCTAAACAGACCTGTGTTTTTTTACCACTCCTCTGCTACTTCCAGTCTATACAACTTGCACAGCATAATTATAAGCACATGAAGGAAACATTGTAAAAGACTGAAATGGTTGCAAATGGGTGTCTTCAGTGGGATACTAGGTGATTTCTAAGCTTGTCCTCCTAGGTTGTCTGATGCTAATGGATCTCTGCACCTCTAATTGTCTTAGAACTATTTTACAACTTTGTACATTGTAGATAACTTGATAGCAATGTAAATTATTTTCCCATGGGAAAGAAAATAGTGCCCAGCCTTACATTTAGGTCTATAATCCATATTAAGCTTATTTTTATGTATGGTGTTGTATAAGTGTGCTCAGTCATGTCTAACTGTTTGAAACCCCGTGGACTGTAGCCCACCAGGCTCCTCTGCCCATGGAATTTTCCAGTCAAGAATACTGGAGTGTGTTGTCATTTCCTCCTTCAAGGGATCTTCATGACACAGGGATTGAAATTGCATCTGCGTTGGTAGGCAGATTCTTTACCACTGAACCACTGTTAGTGAATTTTCTAATTTCATTCTTTTACATGTAGCCAAATTTTGTTCTAACAGAATACAATTTATTTCCCTTTCTCTCTACAGAATGCAGTTTTGTATCAATTTAAGTGTGTGTGTGTGTGTGTGTGGTGTGTGGTTTTCAAAATTTTCCTTAGAATCATTTGGAATATCTCTCTGGTTCCCTGATTAATTAATGCATAAAAATCACTGAGACATAGTCATTTTATATCTGTATCAGGATTACATGATATTATTATATGATAATTCCTCTTCTAGGAATTAACCTTTTTCACACTCAATATATTTCAGCTAGTCTTACTACGAACACTGTTCTAAACATTTTTTTTTCATGTATTAACTTTAGAAGTCAGATGTACAATACTATGTGTGCTTGAGATCCTTTTAAAAAACTCATAACAAATGTGCTCAATTCAGTGTGCCATAGAAAACCAAGGCTACAAATGTGGTTAAAACAGTATGTTTAGAATCTCTAGTTGTTTGGCTATGGTCAAATCATTTATATTTCCTCTTCTAGGAAATGGAAATAATAATCTCTGCCTTAAAGGATTTTGGTTCAGATTGATAGCAGTAGTGGAGAAGCAGTCAGCTCAGTACCAAGCACTTCAGTGAACAGTAGTCATTGTTTTGAAAATTCAGCATCTGCCCAGGCAATCCATTTCAGTGCTCAACAGTTCTCACACTTACATGCAACTCTCATTTTGCCTATTGGAGCTTTCTTTTTGCTTATCTGTTTTGTTTGGTTTTATTATGTTTTACTACTTTACACATGTCCATGGTTCTTTCTTTCTTTTTCTCCCCCCCCCTTTATTTTTTCTTTTTGATGCAAACACTGTTTCTATTCTGAGTATCTTCTCCAAGCTAAATATGCCCTCTTCCTTCATTTGTTCTTAATATGGCATATTTCCCAGACTCTCTATCTTTTTGGTTGTGCTGCAGTTTATAAAGGTCATCCTCCAAATATTATGCCCAGAATTCAACATGAAATCCTAGTTGTAATCTGAAGTAAAATTATAGTGCTGAACCACCACTAAGGCATCATATATTTCCAAAAAGTCCATTCAAGAATACTTTAGATTTATTGTGATACTATATTTTTCACTCATTTTTAGCTTATTTTCAACTAACTTTTTAAAGTTTTTTCTTTTTTTTTTACTTTGACATTTGACATTTTGAATTAAAAGATAGAAATTTACCTATATCACTTTTGATAATAATGATAGTCAATGATATTAGGTAACGCATTAACACAAAAAAGCAACCCTTTAAAAGAAGGTATTCTTATGGACTTAGATCTACTGTATGAAGCATACATTATTTTCTTTGGGCCATTAGGAGGTACTCAATAAAAAGTTAGAGGTTTCTTTCAGCCATTTATGTAAAGCTTCTAATGTAAAGCTTCTCTGCTGCTAAGTCCCTTCAGTAGTGTCCGACTGTGCAACCCCATAGACGGCAGCCCACCAGGCTCCCCCATCCCTGGGATTCTCCAGGCAAGAACTCTGGAGTGGGTTGCCATTTCCTTCTCCAATGCATGAAAGTGAAAAGTCAAAGTGAAGTCACTCAGTCGTGTCCGACTCTCAGCGACCCCATAGACTGCAGCCTACCAGGCTCCTCCATCCATGGGATTTTCCAGACAAGAGTACTGGAGTGGGGTGCCATTGCCTTCTCCATAAGTGACCTGTATTGCACTCAATCTCTTGCTGGCTAGCCACAATTGACCTATTGCACCTATAGAAAGAAGTGGCATACATTCATTTGTCAGTTTCTATCTTTTTTTTTTTTTCCAGTGGGAAAAGTATCAAGTCATAGTTCTTGGTCTGTAGATAGTTTACTTTCATCTTGGATGCTAAAGGTCAGTTTGAATTTAGTCAGTTTAACTATGTAGAACCTTAGAGTCTTGCTTCACAATGCTACTCTTTCTCCTATTTAACCTTTGAAATGTGCTTTTATTAATAATAAACCCTTTTTGTTTTCCTCAAAATCAATTAGAAGAGCCTCTAAAATAGACATATGATTCATAAAAGTATTAAGAAGGCATAAATATTCTTCTTTGGAAACAAAATTAATTCTAAAAATCTGCTTTCTTTATCCAGAGATTTTTGGATAATTTCTTATCATCTATAGTGAATTGTATCTTCCGAAAAGATTTATGTATGCCCTCACCTCCAGTACCTGTACATGTAACCTCATTTGGACATAAGGACTTTTCAGATATAATTGATCTAAGTATTTCAGATAAAATTATCCCTGATTTACAGTGGGTCCCAAAATCCCATGACTGGTGTCCTTATAAAAGAGAGATTTGATCAACAGGAAAGAAGACCTGTTAAACTGGAAGCAGATTAGAGTTATGTTGCTATAAACCAAGGAACACCAAGGACACCAAACTCTGGATGAGTCGAGGAGAATTGCCCCCTCCAGCCTTCTCTCCCTTCAACAAGGTCCTGCCTAACCTTCTTTTTGAACTTCTAGCCTCCAGAATTGTGAGACAATAAATTGTTGTTTTAAGTAACTTGGGACAGCTCCAGGAAATGAATACATTTTCTACAGACACTCTTAGTTAGCCAGTCTGATAGAGGAATAACATTAACTTTCTATCTTCTTAGGTCCTGAATTTATTAATAGCAATCATAAAAACAGGCTAATTTACATGGCAGAGGCATTTTATCCTGTTTTCCAAACATACTTAAAATGTCATCTGTCTTTACAAATAGTTTTTTCATGTCACAAGAGTTAATGGAGCACCTCAAATACATTGTGATATTATGAGTAACAAAACAGAAGACCCAAACATATACATGAACATGCAAATCCCTTCTCCAAAGAAATTGATATTGTAGAGGTGGGTAGATAGAAAACATATAGTAAATTATGTAGTGTAATTAGTACAGTGAGAAAAACAGAGATGTTAAGGAAGTGATGTGACCATAAATAAAATAGTGCAAACTTCAATGAGACAGCATTTAGGAAAAAAAAAAAAAAAAACTAGAAAGAGGTGAGTGGAACATGATTAAATCTGAAGGGAAATGATTCTAGGCAGAGGGAACAATTCAAAGGCTCTGAGTTGGGAGTATGCTTGATAATTTGAGAAATAGAGTGATGAGGCCATGACTAGTGGTGATGGAAGTCAGAGGGCCACAAAGACTTCATTCCAAATGAAATGCATAGCCATTGGACAATTTCCAAGGGAACAGCAACACAAACTGACTCATATTTTAAAATCAGGTGTTTTTAATCATTTTGTTACATGAATTTCTCTGTTGAAATATATGGACTTTTTAGAAGAATGTTTTCATGTTAATAATACCAAATGTGTGGACATTGCAAAGTAGACAGTTGCACAAATTGAGTAGCATATGGATTTCACTAAAAATCTAGCAGTGTGTGTATTAAATGCTATAATTTTGAAATAATGCATGTAAATGATATTCCAGATACCTGTGGAAAATTAAATATGATATGAAAATATCTGCAACTTCTTTGGTGACCAAAACATGCGAGCTCAGTTGTGTCCAACTTTTTGTGACCCCATGGACTGTTGCCTGCCAGGCTCCTCTGTTCATGGGATTTTCCAGGCAAGAATACTAGAGTGGATTGCCGTTTCCTTCTCCAGAGGGTTTTCCTGACCCAGAGATCAAACCTGAATCTCTTACGATGGTAGGCAGATTGTTTACCATGAAACTAAATACTGTTTCCCAAACCAAAAGATACTCTTAATCCTACTGTGGCTTGTTGAATAATCTGTGAAATGACTTCATAAATTCTACCCAGATTAATAACCACTAGTTCATAGATAGGGCTTCCTTTTCTTTGTAGCTCAGTTAGTAAAAAATCTGCCTGCAGTGTAGGAGACTGGGTTCGATTCCTGGGTTGGGAAGATCCCCTGGAAAAGGAAATGGCAACCCACTCCAGTATCCTTGCCTGGAAAATCTCTTGGACAGAGGAATCTGGTGGGCTGCAGTCCGTGGGGTCGCAAAGAGTCAGGCTCGACTGCGCAACTAACACTTATTTACTTACTAGTTTATAGATAGGGCTTCCCAGGTGGCACCAGTGGTAAAGAACCTGACTGCCAGTGCAGGAGACATAAGAGGGGCAGGTTCAATCCTTGGGTCAGGAAGATCTAGATCAAAAAAGTCACTGACTAAATATTATTACTAACTCTTGTTGTGTTACACTATTCCAGTAATAATCCAAGCCTAACATTAGATTAGATTTCAAAAGAAAATACACAAATTTACACTAAATTTTTCTCCTTAGGGATATAGGAAAACATAAAATTTTTACAAATATCCTTTCATTTTAAATGCCTTACTCTAACGTAGATGTTAACACATCAAAGTTGAAAGTAAGCATAATTCTGGACCTTATAACAAATAAAGTTTGGGGTTAATTATCCATGTTTATTGGCTGAATTGTGAAGAAGCAAAGAGATCTGTTTTTGAAATTTCACAATGTAATGAATAATTCAAAATTATTTTAGTCACCTTATTATCTTTAGACAATATAATTTTACAGAATTCATTGAAATGATTCACCTCTTCAGAATGTGCTAGAACAAGCTATACCTTATACTTCACATTATGACCCTATACAATTCAATAAATGCACATCACACTAAAAAATAGTCACAAAAAAAGCTCTATGTTAAATGTGTGACGTTAGACATATATAAAGTATATTTTTTTGATTGTGATTTTCATGTTTGCACTGTTTGCATCTAATGCATATTTTTAAATTTCCAGATACAACAAAGAGAATACAGTGTGTTTTTTTCCTTTTTAATCCACATATTTTCGCTGCTTCTGTAATAGGCATCGACCTAAGCCTTGTCCTTGCCACAGGCAGTGAATTATAGTACTTTGAACGTTGCCTTTTTTTTCCTTTTAATCCAATAAAACATGGTCTGAGAAAGAAGCTGAAGACCCTCTCCCTCTAAAAAAAGTAATAAAGTTTCAAGCAGGGTTAAGACACAGTCATAATAGTAGACAACTATGATTCATTAGAAATTTCTGTAATAAAATTCTGTACTTTCCATATTCCTTTTGATATTCTAAGTAGAACTTGAGTTTAATAGTTGGGAATATAACATATGAATCAGCTTAACATTTAAGAAGATGCATTATTAAAAAGGTGTTGTTAAAATGTCATATTGTAGCAGCTACATTAGCATTGTTTTAAAGGTTAGCTATATTGCATGGCTTAGAATCTCAAGAAATCTATAAAATTTAACCATATATGTTATATCTTTGTTGCTTATCTGCAAGCATATATATTTTATATATACAGCCGTGGATATGGATATATGTAGATAGTTATGGATATACATATGTGTGTGCCTCTGCTTGTGGGTATGAAATACATATTGAGAGAGAGAACCACCATCATTTTATAATAACGGACAGGAATCAGTCCTGCTTAGCTAGTAAACGGATAGAGTGAATGTAGCGATTTTATAAATTGCCTCTATAGCCTCAGAATCAAGAAAATATAGGAAAGCTTTTCTGCTGTTCAGTCAAAAGTGGTTCTTTCCTGGATCCATATCCTATTTCCGTTGACCCCTTGAATAGGGTGGCTCAGCTGTTCTTTGCTTTCATGTCTTATCTCATTTTATCCTAACAACTCTATAAAGGCACATATTATTCTCTCCAGGTTATGGGTGATAAAACTGAGGGATTGAATGACTTCTATAATGGCACACTGCTATTCCTTCCACCTTTAAAGTGCTTTGATTCCTATGGCATTTTCAGTGTTTGTCAATGGAAAATAGGATTGAGGACTACCTGCAGCAGAATCAAATCACTTGATATTATTGGTTTTAAAAAGTCAATTTCTGATAACCAACCATGTCTGTTAAATCAGAATCTATAAGAGCAAACACTGGATTTGAATTTTGTACAAACAACCCAGGTGATGGCTTTGCTTATTAAAAGGCTAAGGTTATGGCTAACAGTAAATGAGCCCCAGATCTTGGACTGCTGAGTCATTAACTAGAGCCTTGCTTTTCAAAATCTGGTTGATATACCAGTAGCACTGGCATAACCTGGGAGTTTTTGGCAAGTGCAGAAACACAGACCCCACAGCTGAACTTTGACATGATCTGCAGGTGATTTGTGTGTATATTCAAGTGTGAGAAGTACTGCCTTAAAGACTTTTTCATTATTCACCGTATTTGGTGTTTCCCAGTCTTTCTTTATAATAAAATCATCAGCTGGGGGCATTTGACTTCTCCCTGGAGATTGTTTTTCTAGGTCTAGGGATGTTTAGCGGAGAAGGCAATGGCAACCCACTCCAGTACTGTTGCATGGAAAATCCCATGGACGGAGGAGCCTGGAAGGCTGCAGTCCATGGGGTCACTGAGGGTCTGACACGACTGAAGTGACTTAGCAGCAGCAGCAGCAGGGATGTTTAGAGAGCACCTCAAGTGATCAGTATCAGTAGATACTTTTGAAAAATATCACTTCCATTGTCTTTAATACAAAGTCCCTGGTGTATGTCTTCTGATTTCAGGAGTTTGGGGTCCATGTTTGAGTTACTGCTCTGCAGTTGTAGCCCATTATCTATATGAGTGCAGGGGCAGCGTGGTGTAGGGATGATGAGCAAATGTACGCAGGAGCCAGGTGGCCCGAGTGTGAACCTGGGAAAGGTACTTCACTTCTCTGTTCCTCAGTCTCCTCACTTGTGAGTAGGGGCAACAGTTGTATATACTTTGTAAGGTGAGAAATAAATGAACTTTTATGAAAAGCATTGAAAAAAATTCTGTTTACCTGTTATTACTAATATGTAGCTTCCCTCTCAAAAGCCCTTTTTATAATGGAACCCTTAATTTTGCATTTGTACCCTTTCTAAATGCTGCAGAGTGTCTCTGCCATATCCCCTTCCTGAAAGAAAAATGAGATTTCTGAATTCCTATGCTCTGACTTCATTTCCCTTTCTTCTTCTTTTCCTCCTGCTGCTGCTGCTTCTAAGTCACTTCAGTTGTGGTAGGTCAAAAAATATATGCTTGAAAATTTGGATTTGAAAGTGCTCATGAGTTCAGCCTGTTAGCCTGAAGCCCAAAATCACCACAGATATTCTAACTATCCTAGGCTAGTGGGCATTGCTGTTCCCACCACGTGACTGAAAGAAACAACAATAAAAAAAGTGAGATATACAAAGAAGCAGTGGAAGGAACTACCAAATATTGAGCAACACAGTATAAATGATTTCATTTAGTCTGTACAATGACCTGCAAAGACAGTTTAAAGATAACTAACAGAAAGGTTATATATTTTTTTCCAAGGCTACAGAGAATAGGGGATCACAATTCTAAAGCCACATCTGCTGATCTCGGAAGCTAGTCCTTTTTCATTAGAGTTATATATTTTCCATATTTCAGAATAGAATTGAGGATATATAGAGAATGGAGTAAAGTGTGATATAAAACACTTTAAGGAAAGGAGACAGGTGATAAAGTTGTTAATATAATAGCTAACACTTTTGAGTGCTGACAGTGAGTCAGGCTTTATGAATTTTTGTGTATTCACCCATCCAATCTCTGATGTAGGTATCATAATCATTATAGTCCTCATTCTACCGGTGAAGAAATTGAGGATGAGGCATGCTAACTATCCCAAGGGCACACAAGAAAAACTAGAGAAGGCACTGGAAAGCAGCCAAGTCTGAGAACTCCAAGTCTGAGTTGGTAACCACTGCACTACACAGTCTCCCCATTTCTGAGCTCCCAAGGGCATTTTTAGCACATCATCTGAGCAGCTGGAGGCAAAAGGAAATCCATTAGAAATTTAGCTTTTGATTTTTTGTAAAAAGATGTATCAGGTCATCTGCAGAAATATTTTTTCAAGAGTTTCGTTTAAATAAGAACTTTTGATGTGTTATAACCCAGCCCATCTGATTTAATTCTACTCATCTCAATTAGACCTCCAAGGTTCTAGAAAGGAGGGGCGATGTACAAAGTACTGACACTCATTGACAATATCTTTTAAAGCAGTGAAATAGATTTTCTAAACGTTAGGCATTGTATAGGGCTTCTGTTTCTGCACGTTTAGTTAACAAAAGTGGATAGTGAGACTAAGGGAACTTTGAGTATGTCACAGTCTCTTTACACCTCCAAATGCCTATTGGCAAGGGTGGAGTCAACCCTTCCAGTGTTTTGGAAGGATGGATTGCCAACACCTTTGGCAAGCGTCTTTTACACCTTCTTTCTAGGTTTTAAAATGTCTTGTGGCTTCGGCTCTAATATAGTGGTTCCAGTTCCAGTTCAGTCGCTCAGTAGTGTCTGACTCTTTGCATCACCACGAACCACAGCATGTCAGGCCTCCCTATCCATCACCAACTCCTGGAGTCTACCTAAACCCATGTCCATTGAGTCAGTGATGACATCCAACCATCTCATCCTCTGTCATTCCCTTCTCCTCCTGCCCTCAATCTTTCCCGTCATCAGGGTCTTTTCAAATGAGTCAGCTCTTCGCCTCAGGTGGCCAAAGTATTGGAGTTTCAGCTTCAACATCAGTCCTACCAATGAACACTCAGGACTGATCTCCTTTAGAATGGACTGGTTGGATCTTCTTGCTGTCCATATACTTTGCAGTCTAATATACCAGAGAAGTGATCTATTTTGATCACACATTGGTAGAAGATAGTTTTAAGAGAAGGCGTTTCCATTGGAAACATTTTCCAAATTCTTGGAAATTCAAGAAGAGGTAAGGGGAAAAATATTTGGGAATCATTGTTCTGTGAAGCAAATTATCTTCTAGCTCATGAGAATATTGAAATCTAGCCTATTTGTGTTTTGTTTAATTTTAGCTTTCCTGTTCCCTTACTGTGACTTTTAGAAGTTGCATCCAACAAAATTAACTTTATGTGAGAAGGCTGCCTCCTCCACAACGTGGGTAGGGTTAATCATACCCTATTATGCATCTAAGATTTCTCATAGTTGTAAAATAGTCGATTATGTAGCTGCTCCTTCTTCATTCTACATTTGATATTCTTGGAAAGCAGTGACCTTGATTTACTCATCAAAAAAAAAAAAGAAAAAAGTTAGTGCCAAGTACAGGGCTTAACACAAAATTGATAGGTAGTTGTTGGTTGAATAGGTATATCATTGAGTAAATCTGTAAAAATAATATACCCATTGCATTTGGCAAGGTACACAAGCAGTATCTGTCACTAATGAGTCTCATTAACTCCATGCATAAAATAATAAGAAATTAGGCTGCTGTGCCAAATACATGCTCTAAGTCAACCTGAGAGCTCAGCTGTGTCCAGTTATTTTCCTGATTATTCTGCTTCTAGCTGCATTTAGCAAGTTAAGCCCACACAGCTGGTCATTCTGTAAAAGGAACTTGCTGCTTTTCAATTTCAGAAACACCAAAGAGCATGTAGGACAAAGGGGGACTCTGGCATGTTCCTCCCTTTCAAGAAACAATCAATCAGGCCTGAATATCACAATTACATAGGTGAAAGTAAATTTGCTGGATTTATAGCTGAAATGCAAAACTTCTAGGGATAAAGGGAAAGATGGTGCACTAAAATGAATAGATCATTGTGTATGCATGATCTTTCTGAATTCTCCTGTTTCTGTTCTATAAATGAAGAAAAAATATACTTTGGAGAGGCTGAATGACTTGTCCAAGATCACACACCTAAGCAGTAACAGAAATAAAGACTTACTTGCAGATTTTTTAGTTCTAAAATTTAGAATCAATTTTATGAAAAATAAATTGATTTTTATATTATAATAAATTCAGAAAAAAAGTAGAAATGCCACAAACCACTATCCATTCCGAATTATACCTGAGAGAGGATGAAAACAAAAAAAATCACTGAAGTGAACAGTAATTGTTACAATAATAAATTTGAATTTTCTACTGGTCTGAGAAGCCAATTGGAAGTACACAGGTTATAACCAACATCTTATTAGCATAAAATTATTCACAAAATGCTGTGATCTTTATTATCTAATTCCATCCTCACAAAAACCTTAAAACATAGATTTTCTCCAATTTGTAGGTAATTGAAAAGAGTTACAGGAATTCAAAGAATGTGTATAAGGCCATATGGAAAGTAAGAGGTATTAGAAATCAGGACTTACCTGTGAGTTGAGTCCAGAATGACACTTTCTGCTCAGATTGAAAATTTTTATACATAAAATACAAATGAGTATCAGTCCAGTTTATGAGGATCTGTTTACAAAATTTCACTAAGGTTTTGGTTGGTTAAGCTTTAGCTGGGTTAAAAATCAGCTATATGGAACAATACAACACTATGTTTTCAGAATAAAATTACTTAATATTTAAAGAAAGGAGGTAGTTAATAACTTCTGACTACTTTTTCTTGAAATTAGCTAGGGAGTTTTCCACATTAAGTGACTTTCCCTCTTTAATTCTTTCCAACCTTATCCTGATTAAATTGCCCAACGGCTACTCAGTAGAATTTCTTTTGACAAGATATAGCCTCTAATCAACCTTGATTAATTGGGCAAGTTGAGACACAATTATTCATCCTTATTCTCCCTTAAAAAAAAATCACAAGCAAGCAATCTTTCTCGTGGTTTTTCTCACTTTCTCTTCTTTTAGGATTCTTTTCTTTCTCTCTTGGATTGACTCTTCCATCTATCAGTTTGGATTTTTTGTTGTTGTTAGTTTAGTGCGGAGAAGGAGGCAGCATCATTATGATGGAAAGCACATACATTTTAGAGTCAGGTAGACCCAGATATAAAAGCACTATGACACCACTTCATAGTCATGCAATATTGAACAAGGGACTGAAACTCTGAGATAGTTTTCTCATCCTTCAGAATGTCAACAGTAATAACAATCTCACAGAGGGGTTGTGGCACACTAAATTCCAAGTTCTGCAAAACTAGAGCACAGAGCCTGGCAAATAAATGATATCAATGATTGGGCTTAATATTGTAGATGAAAGAGAGCTACTTTTCAACTTTGGGTCAGTAATTGCTTAGAAAAAAGTTTGTGAGAAGATTTTCTGACTCTCTTATGTAGAAATTAGATCTGTCCTTAAAGACAAACAATAAAAATATCACCTGTATTATTCCTTACCCAGTGCACCAGATATGTAGACATCATCTTTCAAAAAAGAAAGTTTTCTTCCTTTTTTTTTCTTTTTGGCATAAGTCATTGGCATATATCAGGAAAGCAGCTGCAAGAATGCTAGGATTCTGACAGTTTGGGGCTGATGTCCTTGTCTTTTTATTCCTGTCACAATCATTCTTGAAAATAGTCTCCTTGCAACAATGAGAAAAATATATATAACCAAGTGGTTCATTTTCCAGCTCTTATTTTCCCTGTGGGTTTCAGAAAATTGGACCCTTAAGAACTGGCTTTATCAACCACTGGTAACACTAGTAATTTCCATTAATTGCCATGGAAATACTATCCGAGACACCGTCACTCAAACTTTCACCAGGTACCAATAACAGCAGTGAACACATTCACTTAAATATGACTTGGGTCAAAGAAGATACTCATGATAATAGGTACAAAATCACTGCAGATGGTGATTGCGGCCATGAAATTAAAAGATACTTACTCCTTCGAAGAAAAGTTATGACCAACCTAGATAGCATATTAAAAAGCAGACACATTACTTTGCCAACAAAGGTTCGTCTAGTCAAGGCTATGGTTTTTCCAGTAGTCATGTGTGGATGTGAGAGTTGGCT
>NW_011494948.1:3890162-3929972 GCF_000754665.1 Bison bison bison | reverse complement strand
CTGTGGTGTTGGAGAAGACTCTTGAGAGTCCCTTGGATTGCAAGGAGATCCAACCAGTCCATTCTGAAGATCAACCCTGGGATTTCTTTGGAAGGAATGATGCTGAAGCTGAAACTCCAGTACTTTGGCCACCTCATGCAAAGAGTTGACTCATTGGAAAAGACTCTGATGCTGGGAGAGATTGGGGGCAGGAGGAGAAGGAGACTACAGGATGAGATGGCTGGATGGCATCACTGACTTGATGGACATGAGTCTGGGTGAACTCTGGGAGTTGGTGATGGACAGGGAGGCCTGGCGTGCTGTGATTCATGGTGTCGCAAAGAGTCAGACACGAATGAGCAACTGAACTGAACTGAACTGAGCTCAGTAGAAAATCTGATCTTGTGTGGCCTAAGTAAATATAGATTATATCTGCCCTGGTTTATGCTTTTCAAACTTGGTCAAGAATTTTATCAGAAGGAATTAATTTAGAATAATAAGGAGCTGATACAGAATATTTACTGAATTCAATGTAATTATATAATAATATTAATACATGTGTCTGTATTCCATTTCTTATACTGAAAAAGTTGATAAATTTTATTAGGAAAACTTAGTCTTCTAAAAAAAAAGGAAGGAGTACATCAAGGCTGCATATTGACACCCTGCTTATTTAACTTATATTCAGACTACATTATGTGAAGTGCCTGGCTGGATGAAGTGTAAGCTGGAATCAAGATTGCCAGGAGAAATATCAATAACCTCAGATACGCAAATAATATCACCCTTATGGCAGAAAGTGAAGAGGAACTAAAGAGACTCTTGATGAAAGTGAGAGAGGAGAGTGAAAAAGCTGGCTTAAAACTCAACATTCAGAAAAAAAGATCATGGCATCTGGTCCCATAACTTCATGGGAAATCAATGGAAACAGTGACAGACTTTATTTTCTTGGGCTCCAAAATCACTGCAGATTGTGACTGCAACCATGAAATTAAAAGATGCTTGCTCCTTGGAAGAAAAGCTATGACAAACCTAGATAGCACATGAAAAAGCAGAGACGTTACTTTGCCCACAAAGGTCTATCTAATCAAAGCTATGGTTTTTCCAGTAGTCATGTGTGGATGTGAGAGTTGCACCATAAAGAAAGCTGAGCACTGAAGCACTGGTGCTTTTGAACTGTGGCGTTGGAGAATACTCTTGAGAGTCCTTTGGACTGCAAGGAGATCAAACCAGTCAATCCTAAAGGAAATCTGTCCTGAACATTTATTGGAAGGACTGATGCTGAAGCTGAAACTCCAATACTTTGGCCACCTGATGTAAAGAACTGATTCACTGGAAAAGACCCTGATGCTGGGAAAGATTGAGGGCAGGAGGAGAAGGGGACAACAGAGGATGAGATGGTTGGATGGCATCATTGACTCCATGGACATTAGTTTGCGCAAGCTCTGGGAGTTGGTGATAGACAGGGAAGCTTTGTATGCTGCAGTCCATGGGGTCACAAAGAATCGGGCATGACTAAACTGAGACAATCTTCCAAAGTATCTATTAGCCAGTCAATTTAACATTATCTATGTCCTTAATCAGAGAAGGCAATGGCAACCCACTCCAGTACTCTTGCCTGGAAAATCCCATGGTCAGAGGAGCCTGGTAGGCTGCAGTCCAAGGGGTCGCTGAGAGTCAGACACGACCAAGTGACTTCCTACTTTCACTTTCCATTTTCATGCATTGGAGAAGGAAATGGCAACCCACTCCAGTGATCTTGCCTGGAGAATCCCAGGGACAGGGGAGCCTGGTAGGCTACCGTCTATGGGGTCGCACAGAGTCGGACACAACTGAAGTGACTTAGCAGCAGCAGCAGCATGTCCTTAATTATGATAAAATCAGCTTATCATCAGCTAGCTTACCCTCTTTCTCTATCCTAATGAGGATACAATTAGCTTTTGTCAGTAACAGAACTTTCCAGAGGCAAGAAATCAAAATGCAGTAACAGAAAGAAGTTGCTTGTAGAAAATCTCTGTTTATCCTCCTTTTTTATTTTCTTAAGGGATCAGCTTTGCAGTTTCTAAAAGAATATAGTAACATATTTATGTCTCCCTGTATTTGTTTTTATACTAGTTGGATTCTGATACATCAGACCTTAGCCTAGTCAGAAGCAGAAGTAGATGTTTTTCTGGAATTCTCTTGAGTGTCCAAGAGTCTCCAGTGGAGGCCTAGGTCTACAGTGGCCCACCATGGGTTCAGGGGATCTGACTACAACAGTCCTGGGAGCAGCAGCGTGCTGGCATAAGTCCTTTTGAAGGAGGTGTCATACTACAGGGAGGGAACACAGCCCCACCCATCAGCAGAAAATTAAAGATTTACTGAGCATGGCCTTGCCCACCAGAGCAAGACCCAGTTTTCCCCACAGCCAGTCCCTCCCATCGGGAAGCTTCCACAAGCCTCTTATCCTTATTCATCAGAGGACAGACAGAATGAAAACCACAATCACAGAAAACTAACCAAACTGATCACATGGATCACAGCCTCATCTAACTCAATGAAACTATGAGCCATGCCATGTAGAGCCACCCAAGATTGATGGGTCATGGTGGAGAGTTCTGACAAAATGTGGTCCACTGGAGAAGGGAATGGCAAACCACTTCAACATTTTTGCCTTGAGAACCCCATGAACAGTATGAAAGTACATTTAGGCAATTTTAAAAATGTCCTCTGGGATAGTTCTGAATGAATAATGACCTTAACCTTTTTCAATTGGCTTTCTAGTGCCAAAGACTATCTTTTCCCTGTTCTAAATGCAACAAATATTTATTGAGCACATTGCTACTTGTAAGTCATTTAGCAGATATTGTGTAGATAGATTAAAACCCCCTGAATCTAGATTCAATTTATGATTATATCAAAGCTTTATTTTATTAGAAATGATGTCAGGTATTACAATACTATACTATATTAATCTATATATTATATATACATTATACTATATTTATGTAATATTATATTATGTGCATTATCATATGTATCCTCACAGCAAATAAAGTTGATATTATCTCTTGTTGGAGTAATGAGGACACTGATTAAGAAAGGAACATAAACATGTCTTAATTTTTACTGCTAGTAAATAGCAGAGTTCATACATCCTGGTCATTCTTACTGCAAGTCCAGTTCCCCTTCTAAAATCTACCTGTCAACAACAAGAAATGGTCTATGTGAAAATAGACTAATCCAAATAGTTGCCTGCTCATGCAGAAGGATCTATATAACTAATATTTTTCATACTCAGAATTGGCAGTTTTTTATATTTGTTGTCTCTTCCTCTTCCTCATATTCTCCATTTGTGGGCCTTCATCAGCCCTCTTTTGTTATGCCAATACACTTTTTCCTTTACAGAGTGTCATCAATTTATATAATTCATCTCCTATATTTTTAGATGTGAGAGCTAAATTATATCTATATATCTATATATATCTATATATATCTATATATATATACATAATTTGTCCTGGTTATGTTTTTCAAAATTGGTCAGGAACTTATATATATATATATATGTGTGTGTGTGTGTGTGTGTGTGTGTGTATGTGTATCTTGCAAGTATTCTCTTTTCCATTTCCATCTGCCAAGTCTACTTTTAGTTCCATTATCATATTAATCTTAAGGTTTAAAGATAAATTTATATATTCTCACTAAAACCCACATCTTCCTAATTTATATTTTAATGAATCCTTTGAATACTTTCTCTTTCCCCAGACTCAATCTTTTGGTCCATCTGTGATTTTTTTCTCTCATCCCTACATTCAGTCAGTTAAAAACTTATCCTTCACAGGGGCTTTTGCCTTTTTTTCTATTCTCTGTCAACCTCATTACTAAAATTCTATCCCTTATGATATCAATTCCAAACTTTTGTTGTAGCTTTCATTCTTTGCTTTCTGTATGACATTGCTTACATTTTTTGATTGAATATATAGACATTTCATATATAATAAGTGACATGCACATTACTTTATATTCTTAACATTCCTATTCCTGCTTATTTCCTGCTATGTCTTAAAGCAATAAAAAACAAAAGCATTAGTCCTACATCAAATGTTCAATTACTCTTTTCTAAATATCCCTCAAATTCCCATTCTCCCTTTGAGCATAGTATTTTATCATCTAGATTGTCCTTACATACCCGTTGAATGTCCACCTGTTTGGTTAGAATAAGATAAAATTTGAAAAAACTCTGATGCTGGGAATGATTGAGGGCAGGAGGAGAAGGGGATGACAGAGGATGAGATGGTTGGATGGCATCAATGGACATTTTATTAGGAATGATGCCAAGTATTACAATACTATATTAATCTATGTATTATATATATATTATACTATATTTATGTAATATTATATTATGTGCATTATCATATGTATCCTCACAGCAAATAAAGTTGATATTATCTCTTGTTGGAGAAATGAGGACAATTGAAATGAGTAAATGACGGAATGGACGTGCTGCTGCTGCTGCTAAGTTGCTTCAGTCGTGTCCGACTCTATGTGACCCCAGAGACGGCAGCCCACCAGGCTCCCCCGTCCCTGGGATTCTCCAGGCAAGAACACTGGAGTGGGCTGCCATTTCCTTCTCCAATGCATGAAAGTGAAAAGTGAAAGTGAAGTTTCTCAGTTGTGTCCTACTCTTAGCGACCCCATGACTGCAGCCTACCAGGCTCCTCCATCCATGGGATTTTCCAGGCAAGAGCACTGGAGTGGGGTGCCCTTGCCTTCTCCACAATGGACATGAGATTGAGTAAATTCCAGGAGTTGGTGACGGACAGGGAAGCCTGACGTGCTGCAGTCCATGGGGTCGCAAAGAGTCAGACATGACTGAGCAACTGAACTGAACTGAAGATAAAATTTAATGATTTTACTTACTAGTTTGTAACATTGTTCATCACTTTCAGAGCTCAGTAATTTTTTTTGTCTTGTGTTACTATTCTCACTCCACGAACTAATCAGCAAGCCTACCATATTCTGCCTGGGACCCACACTTCTGGACTTTTTAGACTGGCTTCTCATATACAGTAGTTAGACTATAAATATCAGTATGGTTAATAAACTTTTAACCTGATGACTTTCTGGAGACCAATTGAACAATACAATGGATTATCTTTCACATCAAAATTGTACTTCAGGGAGCCCTTAGAGCATTGTATTATGTTATTGAAAAATAGGAACCAACCTAGTATTCTACATGAAGTAGTGGTAGAGGAAAAGTCTTGTTAGAACATTTTTGATCTACTTATACATTCAAATTCAAATTAATTGGGAACAACCGTAGAATTATATTTAATGCCATGGAATAATATGCACAAATTAGAATGGAGGAAGAGAAATATGTTATAAGAAAGTAGGCTTTTTTGTTTGTTTGCTTGTTTGTTTTAAGAATGTGTGGTAGACCACAATTCCTATTTATCCTTCTGGAAACTCACCCCCTTTTAATTATTTTTGGCTTTGAGAATTGATTTGGCTGATAAAATGTGAGGGAAAGTGATGTGTGTCATTCCCAGGTAAAAGTATTTAAAATGTAAGACGTTTTTTTCTTTTTTGTGTGTGCTCTTCTACACCCAGGAGTCCTGAAGATCTGTGCTTACGTGGTGGCATCATTAAGTGGTGGTGCATCTATCAGATTAGGGTTCTGAATGATTACACTTTGCTTTTCACTGTACTATTCAGTTATGAAAATATGGGCAGGTATTTCAGGAACTGCTCATGTGAGATATAATTATACAACAAATATGTTAATAATTCAGACTGGTTTTTATATTAACAACATTAAATTTTAAAAAGTAGCAAACAGGCCAAGTGCATGTTGGCAGAGGTAGTGAGGGATGGGCAAATCACCAGTTGTTAGAATTACAGATTTGCAATATATTTAGGAAGACATCTAGCTCAACTGCTTTCAAATGAAGAAATAGAAAATCATATAAAGTGTGGGTAAAAGCAGAGACAAGAATCTTATTTTCTTGCCTTCTAACCCTGTGTACTTCCTGCCACCAAAGGAATCACATTTCCTCTCAATTTAACTTTTGTCTAGCATTTTATCCAGTCTAATTAAAATTGTGTTGTGACAGTCATCACAAAAGTAGGCTAAATGGATTAGATAATTAGCAGCATACTTCAGTAATAGGTACTAACTTTCACTTCATGGTTAATTGTAACATGGTTTTCAAAACACAGACCATTGACTATTATTAATCCATCAAGACTATTTGAGTGCCTAATGTGCTAGGCATTGGGCTGGGGAGGAGCCTAAATAAATAAATAAATACCCTCCCCCTCAAGGCATCCTCAGTCTAATGGAGAATAAAAGAAACATCCATAATAAAGTGCTGTATGTAATGCTCTTTCAGAGTACATTTCAACATTTGGGGACACAGAGGAGAGGCTGGTTCTAAAAAGATGTTTTAAAGGAGAGACTAATTGAACAGATATTTGAAGCATGACTAAGAGGAGTTTTCTAGGTATACAAGGGGAGGAAATGTGTTTTGAGGGCCCAAAGTATGCAGGGGCATTGAAACATTGGAATGTATGGTAAGGACCTAACAGAAACAGAAGAGATTGAGAAGGGGTGGCAAGAATACACAGAAGAACTATACAAAAAAGGTCTTTATGACCCAGATAACGACAAAGGTGTGGTCACTCACCTAGAGCCAGACATCCTGGAGTGTGAAGTCAGGTGACCCTTAGGAAGCATGACTACGAACAAAGCTAATAAAGATAATAGAATTCCAGTTGAGCTATTTCAAATCCAAAGGATGATGGTGTTAAAGTGCTGTATTCAATATGCCAGCAAATTTGGAAAGCTCAGCAGTGGCCACAGGACTGGAAAAGGTCAGCTTCATTCCAATCCCAAAGAAAGACAATGTCAAATAGTGTTCAAATTACCATTAGTTCAGTCGCTCAGTCGTGTCCAACTCCTCACGACCCCATGAATCGCAGCACGCCAGGCCTCCCTGTCCATCACCAACTCCCGGAGTTCACTCAGACTCACGTCCATCGAATCAGTGATGCCATCCAGCCATCTCATCCTCTGTCGTCCCCTTCTCCTCCTGCCCCCAATCCCTCCCAGCATCAGAGTCTTTTCCAATGAGTCAACTCTTCACATGAGATGGCCAAAGTACTGGAGTTTCAACTTTAGCATCATTCCTTCCAAAGAAATCCCAGGGCTGATCTCCTTCAGAATGGACTGGTTGGATCTCCTTGCAGTCCAAGGGACTCTCAAGAGTCTTCTCCAACACCACAGTTCAAAAGCATCAATTCTTCGGCGCTCAGCCTTCTTCACAGTCCAACTCTCACATCCATACATGACCACAGGAAAAACCATAGCCTTGACTAGACGGACCTTTGTTGGCAAAGTAATGTCTCTGCTTTTGAATATGCTATTAAATTGTGCTTATTTCACATGCTAGCAAGGTTATGCTCAAAATCCTTCAAGTTAGGCTTCAACCATATGTGAACTGAGAACTTCCAGATGTTCAAGCTGGATTTAGAAAAGGCAAAAGAATGACAAATCAAATTACCAACATGCACTGGATCATGGAGAAAGCAAGGGAATTCCAGAAAAACACCTACTTCTGCTTCTTGACTACTCTAAAGCCTTCCACTGTGTGGATCACAACAAACTGTTGAAAATTCTTAAAGAAATGGGAATACCGGACCATCTTACCTGCCTCTTGAGAAACCTGTATGCAAGTCAAGAAGCAACAGTTAGAACTGGACATGGAACAAGGGCCTGGTTCAAAATTGGAAAAGGAGTACATCAAGGCTGTATATTGTCACCCTGTTTATTATTTAACTTATATGCAGAATACATTATGCAAAATGCCAGGCTAGGTGAGTCACAAGCTGGAATCACAAGCAAGATTGCCAAGAGAAGTATCAACAACTTCAGATATACAGATATTACCACTCTAATGACAGAAAGGACAAAGAGCTAAAGAGCCTCTTCATGAGGATGAAAGAGGACAGTGAATAAAACACTGGCTTAAGACTCAACATTAAAAAAAACTAAGATCATGGCAACTGGCCCCATCACTTCATGGCAAATAGAAGGGGAAAAATTGGAAGCAATGACAGCTTTTAATTTCTTGGACTCAAAAATTACTGTGGATGGTGACTGCAGCCATGAAATTAAAAGACAGTTGTTCCTTGGAAGAAAAGCTATTACAAACCTAGACAGCTTATTAAAAAAAACAGACATCAGTTTGCCAACAAAGGTCCATCTAGTCAAAGCTATGGTTTTTCCAGTTGTCCTGTGTGGATATGAGAGCTGGACCATAAAGAAGTCAGAGCACTGAAGAAATTGATGCTTTCAAATTGTAGTTCTAGATAAGACTTTTGAGAGTCCCTTGAACTGAAAGGAGGTCAAACAAGTCAATCCTAAAGGAAATCAACCCTGAATATTCATTCGAAGGACTGATTCTGAAGCTGAAGCTCCTATACTTCGGCCACCTGATGTGAAGAGCTGACTTATTGGAAAAGACCTTGGTGCTGGAAAAGATTGATGGTAAAAGGAGAAGTGGACAGCGGAGGATGAGATGCGATTAGATAGCATCACCACCCCAATGGATATGAATTTGAACAAACTCTACACATTAGTGGAGGACAGAGGATGCTGGCTCACTACAGTCCATGGGGTTGCACAGAGCCAGACACAACTTAGGGACTAAACACCAACAATAATAGTACACCTGTCAAGAAACAAGTATGGCAGAAAATGAGACAAGGAATTAAAACAGGATCATAGTCTATACTAAAATTCAGTGTAAACCTTTTGTTTCTTAAAGAGTGAATCACCCCAACTACAAGTCAGATTTAAAAACATTTTATTAACTTTGTATTTTATGTTAAAATGAAAGTGAAGTCTCTCGGTCCTGTCCGACTCTTTGCGACCCCATGGATGGTAACCTACCGAGCTCCACGGTCCATGGGATTTTCCTGGCAAGAATTCTGGAATGGGCTGCCATTTCCTTCTCCAGGGGATCTTCCCAACCCAGGGATCGAACCCGGGTCTCCTGCGTTGCAGACAGACGCTTTACCGTCTGAACCACTAGGGAAGCCCATTAACCATGTTTTGACAGTTTCAGGTAGATAGTAAAGGAATTCAGCCATACATATACATGTATCCATTCTTCCCCAAACTCCCCTCCCATCCAGGCCACCACATACCACTGAGCAGAGTTTCCTGTTAAATAAAGAATTTTGAATATTTTACTGCATTGACACTGAACATTGAATTTAAAAATAATGACTTTTTTGGATAAATGGACAAACTGGCAGATGAGTATCAAAATTTTGTCATAAAACAATAATGTTTAATGCCATGCATGAACAAGAGTAGATCTTAACTGTTCCTATTACACATGAAAAGTGGTAACTATGTGAGGCGATGTGTGTGTTAATTAACTTGATTGTGGTAATAATTTTATAATGTGACACATGTTAAATCATCGTGCTATTATTGGTTAGTCACTAAGTCATGTCTGACTCATCCTGTAGACCTTAAAAAATCTTGTTGTATAACTTAAATGTATACTTTAAAAATAAACAAAAAAAAGACACACATAAGAACAAAGTATATCAGTGAAAGTTGCATTTTAAAAAATTGCATATTATGTAAACAACTACTATGGCAAACTGATTTCATTGTAGTTATTTTAATAATTTTGGCTATGATGAACTGCATAAATGGCATTGCATAAGATTTATAATTCTCATGTACCAGATAAAATTTGTAACATCTACTATTGTAGATCTTTATTGTGTATGTGTGTGTGTGTGTAGGAAGCTGAAATCAATTATTTTAAGTATCTAGCCATTAAATTCCATAATTCCATTTTTAATTTATCTGAATTCTTGAGAATACCTAGCAAGAACATGATAATTCCATCTGAAATAGGAGCTGACCAATCTTGATTCTTTGCTTCAAGTAAGGATCAGCTTCCCTATGACCTCAGAGCCACATGAGAAAGGAGGAAAAACAGATCCATTAGAACTTAGTGTGGGGGAGGAATCAGAGAGGGAGGCAGTGAACCTTACTCCTTCCCTTTGAATGTCTCAGAATGATGTGTTAGACGAAAATACAGTGATATAAGCACAAAGGGCTTTAAGGAGATTTAATTTTGTTGTTCCCTTTCTCTAATGAGGCACTTGGGTAGTTTCCATTTTGCTTTAGATGTCTGGGGAAACTTTTGTTGCTATTTTTTGCTAATTATACATAATACAATGGTTGTTTTCCCCATTTATTTGTTTTTACCCTTTCCTCACTACAATGCTCTTAAATATTTATACATATTATAATTCAGCTTAAAGTCATCATCATGATACAACACAATAATCTTGACAATGTAAATCCTACTCCTGGTTTTAGGGAAGAAAATCAGAAACAATCAGGTACTGTAGAGATAGTTATGAAGAAACAGTTCTAGCTTTGCTTAAATTAAAAGAGACAAGCCAGAAAAAGTATCTAAAAGCATGAGCCAATATGAGCGCTGGGTAAGTAAAAATTGTTTGAAAACCATGCTAAGATATGTGCTTCTTGCTCAGCCTTTCCCTTCTTTCTCAGCTACAATAGCTTTGTATATTCCCTCAGCACTTTGTGATCCCTTTATCATGGCATTTGCATTATTGAATTTTAATTTGTTATTAATTGGCTTCTAGAAATCAGGTCCTACTCTTATTCTTCTTAACATTTGACACAAAGTGAGTGTTTTGCAAAAGACTGTTGAAGGAATGAATGAAGAGATGTATGTACAATCATTATAAAGCAGGTGAATTGTTTGAGTGAATTATCTGAAAAAGATGATTCACTTTATGAGTTATTTCTCCTTTATATGATTTGGACTGGAATGCAGGTATTATATTTTCTCTCTGATATTTTGTAGGTATAATTTTGAAAACTGCTTTTTACAAAAGAAATTTTTGAAGCTCTTATGAAATAATCTGGGCACATGCCAGATTGAATTGGTAACTGTTAATAGATGCTACTATTAATACCATGATAGTGTAGAGCTCATATATATCTATGAGAACACCTCAAATCCTGAGTATAAAATTGTACATAAGTTTTGGACTTTATTAGTATATTATTAACATCTTATTATCTAAGCATTTTATTAGTATAAGTAATTATGGCAAAAACCATCAAGGAATGTAGCTACTATGACCTGTTTGTCCCTCTGATTTTTGTTTAATAACTGAAAGTTTGTACCTCTCATTCCTTTTCACCTGTTTCACCCACCCCCTCCTCTCTGGCAACCACCAGACAAATTTTATATCTGAATAAATAATCATTATAATAATATTAATACTAGTTCTAGGAATTTTTATTAATAATAAAGTGTGTTCTTTTTATATCAACACCCTTTGGGCAATAATCTACATCTAAATCTGATTTTTGTTTACAATTGTTTTTGTTTTCTACTCACGAGGCACGTTTCTTCAAACTCAGTACTCCAGGCAGCAGAATATATTGAAGGATCTATGGCAAATTTTAGATGAAATAGCTTGATCCAGTGCAAGTTTCAGAAAATAATAGGGATTGTAAAAATGAAAAAGGAGGAGAGAGGCTGAGTGAAGATTTTATAAGGCATAAAAAGCAAACTTGTCATGTCATTAGGCTGGGGGAAGTGTCTGATTTTTAAGTGGCCTCAATAAGTATTGTTATATGCACTTGTGTTTATTAATATATTATCAATTAATATTTTGGTAAAATTAAGATATGTGATTAATTAGCATTGAGATGTACCTTTAAAAGTGTTCTTTTTTAGCATATCTATAAAATTTAGCAGATGGGTGGCCAGCTAAGTGATATATGACCTGCCTTCCTTGGAACTAAGGCATTGGCAGGGTTTCTTTAACCATGTATGTTCCAAAGCTATCTCTTATAGCACCTAAAACTATCCCAAAATAGATTTGCAGTTGTTTATGGATATAATGTGAAGTCACTAAAACGGTGCTACTGTGGTTAAAATTCAGGATTTTATGTCACACTTACTGAGTGCACTTGAGATCATTTTTTCATTGCACATAAGTTCTCTGATATAAAATTAGCTTTTATTTTCATGTAATTGCTTTCAGCCTTAAAATGTATGGCATAGGAGAGAGTAGTAGGCTATCTGATCTGAAATGGAGGCACAAAGGAGGTCTATCATGGAAGCTAGTCCTTCTGTGATTAAGCTAGTCCTTCTTGGGTTCACTTGTCAGTGTTAACTCCCTAGGTCCAGAGATACTTCCTATGGTTGTTCAGGCTTCACCTCTTTCAAAAGCATCTAGCAGAGAAGGAGAGCTGAGATACCACCATGCTCAACATGCTAGGCCCTGCATTCTGGGGTGATGCTTCATCAGCTATAGGAAAGGACTGTCATTCCTCCAGATTATCCTTCCAGATTGGGCATCTTTTTGCATTTTAGCTGCCTGTGGAGGAGGCTTTCCTTTTTCACATAAATTGTTTTCACATCTGTTGCCTTACTTTCCATCATTCCAGCAGGAAATCTACTTTTACTTCCTTTGAAGGCTGCTAACACTTACTCTGCTTCTTGGGGTTCCTCTCACTCATGAGTCAAGCATCATCTCCTGTAGCCTCCACTTTCTCAGGCTATGTTACAGGAGAAACTTTTCAGTCAGTCTCATCTGAAATTAAATGCCACTTTTGTTTCTTATTTATTATTCAACTCAAGGACAAGTTGAGTCATTTAAGCCTCAATTTCCTCTTCTACAAAATAAACAGAATAGTTCCAGTGTATAAAGTCATGGGATAAAGTGAAAATAATTCATGTCAGTGAGAAGCAGATGTGTAACACATAGAAGATTCTCTCTCTCTCTCTCTCTCTCTATATATATATATATATATATATATGTATATATTCTTTTCCTTCCCCATTTGCTACCACCCAACCTGTGCATTTGTTTTTATTTTGTTGTTTTCTAGTATTGAGACTACAAATAATGACAAAAGGAGTCTCAGAGTTCTAAAAATTCTTTTAAGTATTAATGATTCCATGCTTCCTGCCTCCTGATTTCCTTTTAAACAGCCAACAGTGGCTCTAAGACCATTCACCTCTTGAATTTTATTCCTGAATATCCACTCCATCAAACCATTTCTTCTCTTGTCACTTGTCTTCCCTGCCTAAATAAGTAATGGAACTCAGAGCCCAGGATCCCTAATCATTGAAGCTAGACTCTAGCCTAAGTCAAATTACATTTCTTACTAATCTTAGGATGGTTGTTTAACACTTTGTTTCTTTGCCCCATGAATTGAGAATAACAAATATTTACGCCTTGAATCATTATAAGTATTGAGTCTACACATGAAAGACATTTAGTGAAATGCCGTGCAATAAGTGAATTCTCTGTTTGTTGCTTATTATCATTTTATACCTCATTCCTTCAGAAAACCCACCTGCCCAGTGGTAGAATTTAGTCTAACCTAGGGAAATTTTCCCAAAATATATTCTTCAGAAGCATTGTTAAAAGTATTGCTGATTAGACACTTCCCTTGGGGTCCAGTGGTCAGGACTTTTTGCTGCTAATGCAAGCAGTATGGTTTGGATCCCTGGAGGGGAAACTAAGATTCCACATGCCTTGCAGCATGGCCAAAATTTTTTTTTTTTTTTAAAGTATTGCTGGTTAAAATTTACACACACAACACACACATACATTTGGGGAAAACTGACTTAAAAATATCTATATACGTTTATCATCCATCTTGGATAAATTCTCAGATCTTTTAATATGCTAGTGTGCATTAGTAGGTATAGAGCTCACTGCATGTCTTTTTACTAATTTACTCACAAGACAATTTTTTTCCTTATAACTCACTTCTGGTAAAGACTTTCCAAATCTCTTTCATTTTTTAATCCTAATGTTACCTGTCCTTCTTTTGACAATCAGAAGTCAATAAGCTTGGCATCTTTAAGACTTCCTATGATAAATTGTTCTGACTCCACAATCTTTTATTATTAAAAAAGACAAGGCTTAACATACTAAAATAGCCAAAGAACTCCAAAGACTGTGAGCCCATTATAACTTGACCTCCATTGCTGCCACCTCACTTGCTTAGGATGGCCATTTCAAATGAACATAATAAAGATTGTGAAATAAGTCTTTTAACATTTTATTTGTTTCTAGATAGCATGGCCATAAACCTCATAGAATTTCACTTAATTACAAATTTAATACAATTTAAAAAATAGTAGCAAACTTTTACATGGTATTTATTATATACTGGCAGGGAAGGGCATAACATACATTAAATTATTTAATTTCTACCAACCCTCTTGAGGATATTATTTGTGTTCCTATTTTATGGATGATAGAACTGAGGCACTGAGGAATTTGCTGAAGTTCACACTACTTTGATGTAATCATTCTGAAATTTGAACCTGGGAAATAAATCTAATTTTAGATCAATGTTCTTAATCCTAAAATTGAAACTGTAATGAAAACTGCTAGCTTCAATGAACTGACTATGGAAATCAAAAGCAAAACTATTTACAATGACACTGATACTATATATTTATATAACTGAAGCTAGTTTGAAATACTCCGAGAGATGATCACATTGAAAAAGAATACTCCCATACTATATATTTATATAACTGAAGCTAGTTTGAAATACTCCGAGAGATGATCACATTGAAAAAGAATACTCCCATACTATATATTTATATAACTGAAGCTAGTTTGAAATACTCCGAGAGATGATCACATTGAAAAAGAATACTCCCATACTATATATTTATATAACTGAAGCTAGTTTGAAATACTCCGAGAGATGATCACATTGAAAAAGAATACTCCCATACTATATATTTATATAACTGAAGCTAGTTTGAAATACTCCGAGAGATGATCACATTGAAAAAGAATACTCCCAAAAGCTCAGTGGCTTTTGCTGTCTATGGAATTTAGTATCTTGATTCCATTTTTTTTGAACCTGAAAAAAGGAGTAAGATACTGCATAGTGGGTGTAGAAAAAGTAAAGTGGAAGTACATCGATCTTTAACCATATGATCAGACTTTAGATTTCAAATTCCAGTACTGCAGTTTATTGCCTGCATGCCTTTGCACTAGTTACATACTTTTTAAATGTGTAGTTTCTCCATCCATAAATTTGTGATTAATGGCTCAGTTCTTGGACATTTTAAGCATTTAATTTTGGAAAATATAAACGGCTGAAAGAGGATATCTTCTTAAAGTGACCAATGTCTTTCTCCTAGAATAAAACTATATTGTCCCCTTTTACTCTGTAAGTCTGAGAAAGATGTGATACAGGAAGACACTGCCACCTGTTGCTGCTGAGATATGACAGTGCATGCTCAGACAGAATAGGAGAACCTTTTGTGAACAGCCTTTTTGTTTGTTTGTTTTTAGGAAGATAGGAGTATGAGGAATACTTTCACCACTTTGGTTGTGTTTTGAATTCAGTAAGAAAGAGGTGAAAAGGAATTGGAGACAACCCAAATAAGAAAGTCTGTCTTAGTGACTTTCTCTACCACCATATATGTTTGGCCACTACCCAATTCTAGTATTGTAACGTAGAAGAGAGAACATTATTGTCTGCATGGCATTTTCTTTATTGCTCAAGATGATGTCTCTGCTATTCTGTGATCAATACAGCTCTATCAAAAGTCTTCTCCAACACCATAGTTCAAAAAGATAAATTCTTCAGTGCTCAGCTTTCTTTATATTCCAACTCTCACATCCATACATGACTACTGGAAAAATCATAGCTCTGACTAGACAGACCTTTGTCAGCAAAGTAGTGTCTCTGCTTTTTAATATGCTGTCTAGGTTGGTCATAGCTTTTCTTCCAAGGAACAAGCGTCTTTTAATTGCATGGCTGCAGGTATATGTAGATGATGACAATGGCTTTTCATGATTACCATTGCTATCATGTATACATATACTTATTAATGTGGGAGAACACATCTTGGTTGTGTCAAGATGATACCTTTATTATAACTCATGTGAACTGCTGACTAATTATAACTAATTACCATGCAATATGCAATCACTATAAATTTGGTTTTCAAATGTTCCAGATTAACACTTTCATGTTTTATGCATTAGATGGATAAAGTCTTTTCATATAAGCTCAGTTTTCATTCTTGCTCAAGCATCATGTTTGTTGTCCATTCAGTCTTACATGCAGAGAAGGCATAACTGGCTATTTTTCTCTATTAAAATGCAGAGGGTGACCATGAGTAATGAGAAGGGATAAGACTGTATTCATTTTTCTAATGTTGCTTTGCAAATATCAGAAATGACATCCAGGTATGATGTGAACAGTGCATTCATGGGTTCTGAAGTAAAATATGGAACATTTATAAATTCCTGATGGCCCAACTTTAGTATCAAATATTAAAATAGTGTATTATCCTTCATCTCTTTGACAGTGGACACTTTTACCCTATATTTCACTGTTTTGAAGATTTTGCCTTGTAAAAATAAAGAATATTTATTTAAATATTTAGATATTTAAAAATATCTGAAGTTAAATCCATTAAAGTGAAAACATTCCTCTACTATTTGAAGTGTCAAAGTGATACTTAATACATGATTTTATTTAGAACCAGCACAATGACAGATGTCGCACCTATTCCTGTTTCCTCTTTGTTGATTATGCATAGTTTTCTATTTTCTTCAAATCTCTATGCTGACACCTTCAGGCTTACAGTACTCTGTTCTGAAGTTTATTATTATTATTGTACTGAAGCTTAAACCCATATGTAGGACACTCTAAAGTGTTAGGAGCCTTTATGTGATAATGGAAAACAAGTCAGTAATGCTAATATTCTTGCATTTGAAGAAGCCTATGATTACAAATGCATAAAAACCTGGCACTTAGTGTAAGAATGAAATAAGGATGAAAGCTTTTCACTGTTGGTTGTCAAAACATTTTTGAAATTCTCAAGCCTGGAAAATTAGCTTACTGTCATCACAGCAGTCTTTTGCCATAAGAGCCATTATTTTAATTTCTTACTGCAATTCCTGTTGAGAAATCAAGCTCTGCAGCCTCTTGTTTTACTTAAACCAAACGTGATTATGGATATGGTATATCTCCATATGACAGCAAGAACTAATGTCAGAAATGGGAAATGAGATAGCGTGTTTCTATGGATAATTATCCTGCCCTGTGTCAGAAAACATAAGCAGTATCATTTATTTCTTTCTAATGATTTTATTTTGCTATGCTCTCTTCTATGGATTAGTCTAAGACATAGATGACTGTTTAGAAAAGAAAAAGCATGAGATTGATTTTCAGTGTCTCATCTTGAAGCAGTTCTAAGAATTAGGAAAATCATGTCAGACTTCTGTGCTCACCAACCCACAATGACTCTGCATTGTGAGTAATTTTACATTAAACCACTATAATATTGTCTCTTAGGTGGTTGATATTTATTAAAAATATTGATATGTGAGGAAAGAAGAAAAATATTCTTTAAAATATGATAAACAGAAAGATGGAAGGAGTAAAATATTAAAACCAAGTCATCCAATCTTACAAGTTTGGAAGCTGTATAGAAACACATTTTTTATAGGACACCTTTTGACAAATAACAATGCTTTCTAAATCCCTGAGTACAAGTATCTTAGTTAATAGTATTGTGACTTAAACTGCTTGCAGTATTTTCTTAGCAGAAAAATTACTCTAATGATGCTTTCAGAGAAGTGTTTAGAGAAATATTCAAATGTTGTATAGCTAAAAGAATAGTCTACAATTCCATGTCAAGTTGAGATCTTTACTTACTTTTTCTGGATTCAAAACCTGCTACAATATTGTAAAGTAATTAGCCTCCAATTAAAATGAATAAATTTATATTAAAAACAAAAAACAAAAGCTGCTTCAGCAAACAGTATTGAAACCAGACCAGTGGTCTACATGGACATTTGTTCAGACATATATGCTGATTTTTGCTTGACACAGCAAGCCAGTGCTTTTTATGTCAGTGTTGTTTTACATGACGTATAGGTGAGCGATAGACATGTCTATTCCCTTAAGCTTCCCCATTTTCTTTTTCACTTTGTAAGGAACTCTGGCAGAATATGCATAAGATGCTTTGTCCTTTAATCAGCATATTCTTGGTCTTTGACTGTGGACAGGAATCAAGTATACACCAAAATTATGTCCATTATAGACCCTAGGTTCTGTAGGCCCATACAAACGTAATATTATATTTTAATTCTGAAGCTAAGGTCATTAGGGGTGCTCTTTTAAACATCCAATTAATGATTTCCAGTGTTGATAAGAAAAGAATAGACTTTGCTAGCCAACTTCTTTTGAACTTATTTCATACTGATACTGCTGCTCTTGAATAAATAAGTTGCATGCATTCCCTGTTTCTCCAGGTAAATGAGAGATAAATATTTTCTTTTATTAAGAGGATACTGATTTATGTGATCATGCTCTCTGGCATTCTTAATAATAAATGTCCTTTCTTTCTAATCATCCCTAGAAAGTTTAAAAATCAATTATTCTAAAATAAATTATTTTGGTAAACATTTCTATCTTCTAATTGGCATATAGTTGACAATTTCAATCCATAATTATTTTAAATGAACTTGAAAACATTTGGGTTATATGAGCTTATATTAATAAAAATTTTAAAAACATGTTTCCATTTTTGAAAGAAATATTCACAATCTAATTTGGAAAGTCTAGTGTCCGTTATCCAATTGTAACTCTAATTATTTGCCACTATCTTTAAAACAATTCCAAAATTAATTTCAAGTCCTGACTACTTAAGTACTAAATTAGTCAATAGAGGGGTATATATATTTTTTTTAATTTAATTTAATTTTATTTTTTTTAATTTTTTTTAAATTTTAAAAAAATTTTTTTTTTTTAAAAAGGGTATATATAAAAAAAAGAGGGGTATATTTTAAATATAGTAACTAACATAATTAATGCTTCTCAAGGAAACACTTTCAAATAATTTATATTTTACTATTGGGACATTCTAATCTTTCCAGAAAGACAAAAATAATTACTTCTATTTTATGAAAGAAGTTGAAAGACTCTGTCAAACTATGTAGTAATTTATAGTGGTACCTAAATATCTACTGTGCATCTCAAATTCCAGGTCAGTTCTTACATAATGTTTCTGATATTTTTACCATTGTTCATTGAGTTTTTCGAGTGGGGAAATCAAACTCTCCTGTCTCTTATTTAATATAAACCAAATATGAGTATAGAAACAATATGACAGCAGTGACTGTCAGAAAAAAAATTGGGTTTCTTAGACATTTATCCTATTGTATTTCAGAAAGAAAAATATACTTGTTTATTAAGATTTATTTTTGTGTAGGTTTTTATAAGACACAAATTATTGTTTAAGATAGAACATGGTGATTGTATGATGCTCAGTTCAGTTCAGTCTCTCAGTCATGTCCGACTCTTTGCAACCCCATGGACTGCAGGACATCAGGCTTCCCTGTCCACCACCACCTCCCGGAGTTTGCTCAAACTTATGTCCATCAAGTCAGTGATAGCATCCAACCATCTAATCCTCTGTTGTCCCCTTCTTCTCCTGCCTTCAGTCTTTCCCAGCATCAGGGGCTTTTCAAATGAGTCAGCTCTTTGCATCAGGTGGCCAAAGTACTGGAGTTTCACCTTCAGCATCAGTCCTTCGAATGAATATTCAGGACAGATTTCCTTTCGGATGGACTGGTTGGATCTCCTTTCAGCCCAAGAGACTCTCAAGAGTCTTCTTCAACACCACAGTTCAAAAGCATCAATTCTTCAGCAGTCAACTTTCTTTATAGTCCAACTCTCACATCCATACATGACTACTGGAAAAACAGTAGCTTTGATGGACTTTTCTTGGCAAAGTAATGTCTCTGCTTTTTAATATGTGGTCTAAATTGGTCATAGCTTTTCTTCCAAGGAGCAAGCATCTTTTAATTTCATGGCTGCAGTCACTGTCCACAGTGATTTTGGAGCCCAAGAAAATAAAGTCTGTCACTGTTTCCATTGTTTCCCCATATATTTGTCATGAAGTGATGGGACCAGATGCCATGATCTTAGTTTTCTGAATGTTGATTTTTAAGCCAACTTTTTTACTCTCCATTTTCACTTTCATCAAGAGGCTCTTTAGTTCCTCTTCACTTTCTGCCATAAGGGTGGTGTCATCTGCATATCTGAGGTTATTGATATATCTCCCAGAAATCTTGATTCCAGCTTATGCTTCTTCTAGTCCAGCGTTTCTCTTGATGTACTCTGCATATAAGTTAAATAAACATGGTGACAATATACAGCCTTTACGTATTCCTTTCCCAATTTGGAACCAGTCTGTTGTTTCTAACTGTTACTTCTTGACCTGCATACAGATTTTGTATGATATAGCTTTATTTTGTATTCCACTAAAAAAATTTTCTCAATCCAAAGATTCCACTGACTGTAAAATACTACCCTAGTTCAGACTTGTTAACATGTGGGAAAACTTTGCATTTTAAAATCAATGAAATGCAACGTTATAAAGCCTGCTTTATAAAAATTTTGTCATGTAATTCATCTAGTCTTATTCTTAGTGGATGGGATTGATTCATATGCATATATGAGTCTTTGAGCTGTTTTGTGAATATTTTGGTATCCCTATAGCGTTGAATTTTTTTTTTTTTTGACAGCAGATTCCATAAGCTAACAAAAAACAATCAAAAAAGGTTTTTAATGTCTTGTTTCGTGGCTTCATTTCTCCAGAAACTTAAAAGATTTGCTATTACAGATTTGGCTCTGAATGGGTAAAGTACTTCATGAACATACTTTTCTAGTTAATTCCAAATGTTCTTAAGTTCTTGCTATTGGAAAGAATAATGACTAAATTATATGTCATTGGAATTTAGACTTTGACTTAGTTTTATAAAACAACCCTAATGTTTTCCAAATTTGGAAAGTGAAAAACAGAGTCCTGTGAAATAAAGATACTGAACTCAAAATCTCTATTATATTAGGTGCACAGGCTCACTTTTAGTCAGAAACATGGTTCTGAACTGTCCTTGAATTCCTAAATAAGACAATTGAGCAATTTCTTTTACAGTCTTGTAGCTATCGTCCTTCAGTTTCTGCATGTGTTGGCATATCCTGTCATGTGAAAAAAGAGATCTAAATAATGGACTATTTCATCAATCACTTTTAATTTGAAATATTTTTTCAACATCTTTTAGATTGCATCTTATTTTTGAAATGGAAGATCAGTAACTCACACATTCAAAAAGTATGATTGTTCTGTCCTTGAAGTACTAGTCTGTATTGAGTTATTTTCTCTTGCCTAGTTCACACTTTATGAGGTCAAGCAAAAAACAGCTCCTTTTATTTTTCATCAAAGTTCCAAAGATATTAAACACATTCAGACTTCCTTACCTAATATCCAGGTATAATAAATAGTCTGGGAGCACAGATTAAAACACTTGCATGAATTTTCATTTCTTGTATATTTTAGCCCCAAATTATTTTGGAGAAGAAAATGGCAACCCACTCCAGTGTTCTTGCTGGAGAATCCCAGGGACAGGGGAGCCTCACGGGCTTCTGTCTATGGGGTCGCACAGGGTCAGACACGACTGAAGTGAAAGCAGCAGCAGCAGCAGCAAAGTTGTTTTAATACAGAGTAACCTCTGTATCTCTCAAGGGGCACTGTGAGGAGGCAGAATGAGCCCTAAACAGAAATCAGAAAATTTGGTTCTAGTCTTTGAGATTCTATTTATTATTGATGTCCAGCACACAAAAATCACTCAGTAGATATTGCTATGGTGCAAAGACTAATTAGTAACTAATATAACCGATGGGTACCATAAACTCTGCCCTTGTATTGCCTATAGTGTCGTTGAGAAGGTAGACCATTAGGATATAAAGTGATTGGCTCCAAACAGGAAATATGAATGCATTTATCATTGAAGATGTTGCAGAAGATGGAGGGGGAGAGCATTAGAGTATATTGAATGAATCCCAAGAAGCACACAGGTTATAATCACCTTTTGATGACTAATTAGAAAAAAGAAGGCACGCTGAATAAGCTGCTTTACTCAAAGCTATTCATTTAATATATGTGGAGAATTTAGAATTTGGCTCTGGTAAAATCTGAATTTCAAGCAGTTTAGATGATTAAATTATTAACTTTCCAGTGCCTACTTCTCTAGTGATGGCTTAATTGACCTGGATATTATGTCATGTGCTATTTTGTCCTCTTCAATGTTGCCTACTTACTTTTAGCTAAACAAGTATATTGAGTCATCTAAATTATGATATCTCAGCAATTTTTAAAAACTCATTGACTTCATCATCATTTATCACCCCATTTTTCCAATCCCTCCTGTTGCCTGTCCCACCCACTATTGTTACATGCTATATAGTATAATGAAAAGTTATGGCAAAGCTAATGGAATTCAAGATAGCTGTTACTATGTCAAACCTACTTTACAGATTTGGGTTCCATACTATTTCAAGAAAGGAAAAAAACTACAAAATACATGTGTTCAGTTCAGTTCAGTCGCTCATACTTGTCTGAGTCTTTGAGACCCCATGGACCATAGAACACCAGGCCTCCCTGTCCATCACCAACTCCCACAGTTTACCCAAACTCATGTCCAAGGAGTCGGTGATGCCATCCAACCATCTCATCCTCTGCCGTCTCCTTCTCCTCCTGCCCTCAATCTTTCCCAGCATCAGGGTCTTTTCAAATGAGTCAGCTCTTCATATCAAGTGGTCAAAGTACTGGAGTTTCAGCTTCAACTTCAGTCCTTCCAATGAACACCCAGGACTGATCTCCTTTAGGATGGACTGGTTGGATCTCCTTGCAATCCAAGAGAATCTCGAGAGTCTTCTCCAACACCACAGTTCAAAAGCATCAATTCTTTGGTGCTCACATTTCTTTATAGTCCAACTTTCACATCCGTAGATGCTGCTGCTGCTGCTAAGTCACTTCAGTCATGTCCGACTCTGTGCAACCCCATAGACGGCAGCCCACCAGGTTTCCCCATCCCTGGGATTCTCTAGGCAAGAACATTGGAGTGGGTTGCCATTTCTTTCTCCAATGCATGAGTGAAAAGTGAAAGTGAAGCCGCTCAGTCATGCCCAACTCTTAGCGACCCTATGGACTGCAGCTTACCAGACTCTTCCATCCATGGGATTTTCCAGGCAAGAGAACTGGAGTTGGGTGTCATTGCCATCTCCACATCCATACATGACTACTGGGAAAAACATAGCTTTGACTAGATGGACCTTTGTTGGGAAAGTAATGTTTCGGCTTTTTAATATGCTGTCTAGGTTGGTCATAACTTTCCTTCCAAGGAAAGAAAAGTGAAAATGAAGTTGCTCAGTCATGTCCAACTCTTTGTGACCCCATGAACTGTAGCCTATCAGGCTCCTCCATCCATGGGATTTTCCAGGCGAGAGTCCTGGAATGGGTTGCCATTTCCCTCTCCAAGGAGCAAGTGTCTTTTAACTTCATGGCTGCAATCACCATCTGCAGTGGTTTTGGAGCCCCCCAAAATAAAATCAGACACTGTTTCCACTGTTTCCCCATGTATTTCCCATGAAGTGATGGGACCAGATGCCATGATCTTAGTTTTCTGAATGCTGAACTTTAAGCCAACTTTGTCACTCTCCTTTTTCACTTTCATCAAGAGGCTCTTTAGTTCTTCTTCACTGTCTGCCATAAGGGTGGTGTCATCTGCATATCTGAAGTTATTGATATTTCTCTCAGCAATCTTGATTCCAGCTTGTGCTTCTTCCAGCCCAGCGTTTCTCATGATGTACTCTGCATAGAAATTAAATAAGCAGGGTGACAGTATACAGCCTTGATGTACTCCTTTTCCTATTTTGAACCAGTCTGTTGTTCCATGTCCAGTTCTAACTGTAGCTTCCTGCCCTGCATACAGATTTTTCAAGAGGCAGGTCTGGTGGTCTGGTATTCCCATTTATTTTATTAATATGTAGTGTAAAAAATACAGTCATAGCTATTCTTATTTTTGAGGGGTAATTTATACAGTGAAGTTTTCAATAAAATGCACCATTTTAAAGTAAATTCAGTGGCTTTTTAATATATTCACAAAATTGTGCAAGTATCACCACTATCTAATTCCAGAACATTTCCATCACTCAAAAAAGAAATGTATTTGTTCACAGCTGAACTTAAGTGAGTATATTCTATGATTAACCTTTGTGCTGAACATTTTATGTATAATGCTTTGTTTAATACTGACAACAGTCCAAAGAGTTAGGTAAGTAAAAGTTTCTGATTTTATAAATGAGGAAAATAAAATTAAGAGAGATTGATTAACTTATACTAAGTATCAGAAATGCTTAAATATTATCCCTACTTGCAGACTTCTTGAGGTCAGTAACACTCTAGTTCTCTTCCCTTTCTGAAGATGAAGTTGACCTAGAGTCACCATCTTTCATATAGACAGAGAATTACGGGAAGCATATCTTCTTTTCCCCGTCTTTGTGCTTAAACAGTATAAAGCTTGTATTTTCTAGAGGATCTGGACTTCTAAATCTTTTTTCCTATTGTCTGGTCATAAATTAGAAGAAGTGTACTTGAAGTATACATATATGGAAATATGTATATCTTATGTATTTTAGAATGACTTCTATTAAAACCATATTCATTTCTTATATCACAGATGGAAATTCCAATTACTTTTTTCCTTTGTAACTTTTGGTGTTAGGTAGAGATGAAATTGCCCTGCTTAGTGCAATGCACTTTGGTAGGTATAAAGTTCATTTTGTGAATTGTCATGAGGAATTAATCTTATAAAGCACTGTTTCCATGGAAAAAGATGACTGCTCAGGACTATAGGCTTATAAATAGTATTTTTTTTATTATTATTATTTGTTATTTAATATATTTTAGTTTAATAAGTAAATTAATAAATGTTTTAATATATAAATTATAGTTTAGGAATTGTCTATACTGATTTAAAGAAATATATCCTAAAGTATTGCAAACATATTTTGACATATTGAAGTATATTTGGTTGTACCTTGTGAAGAATTTATACCTTTGAAAAGAAGTAGATTATATTTGTACTCTTCAAAAGATTACACCTACATGATAAGTTATTACATTTAAGTGCCAAATTTATAAACATTTCCACAAAGTTATCCCATGAAGCTTAGCTAAAGCTACCACAATACTTCCTATTTTCCTTCACAGGAAATGCTTGTTTGTTTTTCCTGTGGTGCCAAATGCTTAACTCATAATAACTGTTGCAAGACTAAGCAGTCGTTTTCTACTAGTACATTCAGTTATAAAGCATTAGATCACTTGTTTCTACCTACAAAGCAAGATGAGACTTAATTTCCTCTGGGTGTTTTGTAAAGAGATATTTTGGAAAGCTCTCATGGTACTGTAGATGATCAGTTATAATCTGTCTCTTAGTGTTACTAGATTTCTCTCCAGGCTCTTCCTTGCCCAAGTTTGATAGGAAGCTGTAGTTATAGTGATATAGTAAATAAACTACACTCTAAAGGTTTAATATTGAGAACAGTTTGCCATTTCTTCAGCAGCTGCTGTTAAAAAAATGCATAATTGGAACACCTAGTAATCATACTTCTAAGTTATTACTTTTGTGTAAATTCAAAATTTGAAAGACTGAAAATTCAATCCTAATGCTGTCTTTAAGCCACAGTGCAGATGAACATTTCCATTTGGGAGAAGAAAAAATGAGTGTAATATGTACACATGAGTATATAAAATTTAGTTTTTAGAAAGTGTAACATTTAGCTAACTATTATGTATATTGCATTACTTTTAGTTTCTAAAAAGAAATAACTTCAAAACATTTTGGGGAGAAAAAACAATGTTCATATTTTGGTGACTGGTTTGTTTTTTACTTAAAAATATTTCTCCCAGTAACTTTAAGCTTTTAGAAGGTTACTTCAATGGTCTGCAAATAATATTGCTGAGGACTTAGTTAAGTTTGAATCTTTTGAGAGACAGAAGACCAGCATCTTATTCTCCCCTAAAAATGGGAACTGCTTTAAGATTTTTTTGTGTTAATTTAGTTAGTATGTTTTTAAGACCCATTTTACAGATGGATAAACTTATGCATAGAAAGGTCATTTAAACTGCAAAGACTCAATTTGAGGTTTGAATCCAGGACCTCTTAGATTGAAATCACATTTTCAAAGGAATGGTTGCCACAGAGTTGGGTGTTTTGTTTATTACAAAATGAAAATATTGCATTTTGTTTGTATCCCAAACAAAACACAACAAGGAACAGGCTAAAAAGTTTTTTGAAGAGCTGTGATCGATCCCTTCAACATCAATATTATAGATGTTGAGTATGGGACTTGAATGCTTAATAAACTTAACCTCAATTCTCTAACCAGGAAGAAACTCTTCATGTGCCTAAAATGAAAGCCAAACTCTGTCCTCAGAAAGGGACAGGAATGTGGAGCCAAGCACAGAACTGTCTGATCTGAAATAGATTTACTTTCCACTTCATAGCGCTGAGGCAACCAGTAGTTTAAATTACTACATAACGATTAAGCTCCAGACTATGGAGTTCCTTTCAGTGGCCATCAAAGTGACTACAAAAGAGAAGACAGTTGGGTTGTTCTGTTGACAACTTCTAAGATACTATTGGAAACAAGACTGCCATATGGTATAGTACTGATGGTGGATTATTATGTGCTATCTTTAAACAGAATTACCACATATATCTAAAACTGAAAATAAGTCTACAGTAGTTTTCATACAAATTATACCATTAGTCCTTTTAATATTAGACTTCTCATTTGTCATTACGAGATTTAACAATTTTTTTGCTGTTATTAAGTACTACCAGTGTGTTAAACCCTTTCTGAACTCCTATAAATTTAGAGTTGAATCATTTGTTTTTATCTTTAATTGTTTTCCAGTGATCCTAACAATTGATTTCTATATATTACGTTGAGTCAAGTTCTCCACACTATTTCAAATTATGACTGTAGTTTAAATCTGTGCATCTTCATGACATTGTCCTGTGTGTTTTTAATCCCAGAAAGCTGAGGCTCTTATTGAGATTTTCTGTGCATGCTCAAATTTCTGAGTGCTTAAGCTATTATGTTCTAAGCATGTTTTGTTGAACTAAACAAAGGTGAGCATACTACAGCCTGAGGAACAAATTTTGTTGATAGAGATTTATTGTAACGTTGTTGTTGTTCAGTCACTCAGTTGTGTACAACTCTTTGTGACCCCATGGACTACAGCTTGCCAGGTTTCCCTGTCCTTCACCATCTCCTTGAGTTTGCTCAAACTCATGTCCATTGAGTCAGTGATGTCATCCAGTGATCTCATGCCACACCCATTTCTTACATGAAAATATCTATGGGTATTTTCACAGTGTAGGGCACAGTTGGGTAGTTGTGACTCATAAAACATGAAATAGTTATTATCTAGACATTTCTATAAAAGTTTGCTGACCTCTGAACTAAATGATCAAGTATTATGTCCAAGTGGTGATACTTGGAGAAAAATTAATATCAGGATCTAAAAATACCTGTAAAGTCAGCCTTGCCATTAGTGTAAAATAGTATGTGAATGTGTTATAACTCTGGTTTAGTGATAGATGAATATATGGTAAGCAAAATTACGTTTACTCAAGGATTTCAATTTTGCCCTAACATAGGTCTATTTACTTTATATATGTCTGTATTTTACTTAGTCCCTCTCACAATATAGCAGAGATACAATTTGGGTTAGCTTATTATTTTATTGAAAATCTACTATGGAATTCCCAGTAGAGTAACTGACATGGTAATAGGCACTGTTGAAATAAATATGAAAAGAATGTGTTTTTTACACTTCAGAAAGGCTAGCTAGACATGGGAAAAAGCATTGCTGATGTAATCACTGAACGTTCTTTTTGTTTTTTTGTTTTTTCTGAGCATCATAATATAACACCTAAAATAAAACACTGTAGAGTATTGTGGTTTAGAAGGATTTTACATATGTTGTATCACTTGGTACTTAGAACTTCGGAGATAGTTAAGGAGCCTATTATTATCTATGTTTTAAAAATAGAGAATTAGGGATTTAAGCTCATCCAAACTCACATGGTTATTAAGTGATCAAGTATAATCTTGACCCCACTTCTCCAAAATGACTATAGATTAGTATAGCCCCAGTGTTGACACATTGCTGAGGGCTCCTTGATAACATTGTATATGTGTGTGTGTGTGCTCAATGGTGCCTGACTCTTTGCAACCCCATGGACTGACTATAGCCCACCAGGCTCCTCTTTCCATGGTGTTTCCCAGGCAAGAATCTTGGAGTGTGTTACCATTTCCTATTCTTGGGGATCTTCCCAACCCAAGGATCTAACCAGCCTCTCCTGCATCTCCTGTATTGGTAGGCAGATTCTTTACTAGTGCCACCCTTATCTCCCACATTAAATGATTTATATGTATATTTATATTTTAAGTCCCCATAAAACTTTATGCTTTTATTAGAGTGTGCTATATAAAAATCAATTTCCTGATAAGAATTGTCTCCCTAAGCAGTTTGTCTAGGCTTTGAGAAACAAGTGTTTCAAAAACATTATATATCCCTCCTTACACAGACCTTATGTACTATAAGAAGTTCTTTTCAAACAGCAATAAGTTGAAAATCTTAAATGTATCTATGAAATTCCTTGTGGACATTGAAGACAGCTAAGAAATATAAGACTGGGTACCTGCCTGTAAGACTTCTAATCCAGTTCAGTTCAGTTCAGTTGCTCAGTCATGTCTGACTCTTTACGACCCCATGGACCGCAGCACACCAGGCCTCCTTGTCCATCACCAACTCCCAGAGTCTACCCAAACCCATCTCCATTGAGTCGGTGATTCCATCCAACCATCTCATCCTCTGTCATCCCCTTCTCCTCCTGCCTTCAATCTTTCCCAGCATCAGGGTCTTTTGCAATGAGTCAGCTCTTCGCATCAGGTGGCCAAAGTATTGGAGTTTCATCTTCAACATCAGTCTTCCCAGTGAACACCCAGGACTGATCTCCTTTAGGATGGACTGGTTGGATCTCCTTGCAGTCCAAGGGACTCTCAAGAGTCTTCTCCAACACCACAGTTCAAAAGCATCAATTCTTCAGTGCTCAGCTTTCTTTATATTCCAACTCTCACATCCATAAATGACTACTGGAAAAACCATAGCCTTGACTAGATGGACCTTTGTTGGCAAAGTAATGTCTCTGCTTTTTAATATGCTTTCTAGGTTGGTCATAACTTTCCTTCCAAGGAGTAAGCATATTTTAATTTCATGACTGCAATCACCATCTGCAGTAATTTTGGAACCCCCAAAGATAAATTCAGCCACTGTTTCCACTGTTTCCCCATCTATTTACCATGGAGTGAAGGGACCAGATGCCATGATTTTAGTTTTCTGAATGTTGAGCTTTAAGCCAACTTTGTCACTCTCCTTTTTCACTTTCTTCAAGAGGCTCTTTAGTTCTTCTTCACTTTCTGCCATAGGGTGGTGTCATCTGCATATCTGAGGTTATTGATATTTCTCCCAGCAATCTTGATTCCAGCTTGTGCTTCCTCCAGCCCAGCATTTCTCATGATGTACTCTGCATATAAGTTAAATAAGCTGGAGCAATATACAGCCTTGACGAACTCCTTTTCCTATTTGGAACCAGTCTGTTGTTCCATGTCCAGTCCTAACTGTTGCTTCCTGACCTGTATAGAGATTTCTCAAAAGGCAGATAAAGACCAAATTTTATCTGATGTAAAAAGTCAAACTATTATTATAAGATGACATATATGAGTGGGTTAGATGAAAAGTTATTATTATAAGGAATCAGAAGAGAACACGTTCTGGGGACTAAGAAGTTCAGGGGAAACTTTAAGGGTAGTATAGCATTTACATGATGCAAAGATTGTCATAGGAAAAAGGCAAAAAAATGAGGGAAAATATATTTTAGATATGAAATATGTTTGTATAGGTTCAAAGTTTTAAAAGAGAAAGACAAATGGGGAAGAGCAAATGATTTCTAATGTTTAAATCCAAGAGTCTTCATATGTTGTAATTTTCCATATAGAGGGGAATTAAATTAGTTTAATTTTGAGTAATCACTTATATGACAAAATATTGAAAATTGTATCACCAACAATCCAACAGCAGTGGTGTGTGTGTGTGTGTTTATGTGTTTGCAACAGGAAAAGATGGGGTTCAGTTCAGTTCAGTCGCTCAGTCGTGTCCGACTCTTTGTGACCCCATGAGTCGCAGCACGCCAAGCCTCCCTGTCCATCACCAACTCCTGGAGTTCACCCAAACCCACGTCTATCGAGTCAGCGATGTCATCTAGCCATCTCATCCTCTGTCATCCCCTTTTCCTCCTGCCCCCAATCCCTCCCAGCATCAGAGTCTTAACTTCCTACTACAGATCCCTTGCTTTAATTTAGCAAACTCTGTCATAATTAATTAATCATATTCTATCAACAAATGGTTTGTCTGCTGTATTTAAGCACTTTAAATTATGTTCATTGCCAAGGCTCAGGCATTATCATTGAAACACTTTTGACCTTATGAATACTCAAATGGTCAAACTCAACATGCATATGAACATTCTATCGAACATCATCTCTCTTTCTTTACAATTTGAAATCCATGGAATTTGATGGAAAAACTGACAGTAAACTTCCGGTTGATGGAATTATTTGCTGACAAGTCCTTGGAACCACAGAAAATAAATAAATAAAATCATCAGACCCCTACTCTATATCACAGTTAGTACATGTACCTTGCCAACTTGAAAGCAGCAATGTTTGCAAAAGAGCATAGTTCATATTAAAAGTTTACATCCAGGCTACCTTGTGATGTTCATAAGTTATGGGTCAAACATGTACATTTGAAAAGTGTGAAGAAGATGCTGAGAAGCGCTTCTAAATCTGTATCAACTGATCAATCGAATGCAATGTTTGCATCCTTTCACAGATATTTTTCTGACTTATGCAAGTAATTAATTCTAGGAAAGTAGATTGGTGAAAATATATAAGAAGATCAATGCTGTCATTAAATACTGGATAATAACAAAGATGTTTATTTTGTGTGGAGTTCAATGCATTTGTAGTTGCCAAACCAAGTCAGCAATATGGATTTATGTTGGTATTTCAAGGAGATAATAATTCTTATATTTGGCCCAGTTAAGTTTAAATGTTAAAATTTCCTTTTCTCTAAATCTCTCCTATTACCAAAGTTTTTCAAGTTATTACAAAACACTGCTTTTGATTACATTATATCCTAATGGTTGCTTGAGGTGTTTAATTAATAAGTATACAGCTATATTTGTGACTGAAGAAAAGACTGTATAAAAATGGCTGAGCTAGAGATCCCATACAAAATTTTTTAAAAACAAAACCACTAATCATATGGGATTCCCATAATGTATTTAGCAACTAAAAATAAAAGTCAGAGTCACTAACATCTCCTTATAGCAAAAATACTCTAAAACTTTCATTTTACTTTATAATTGGTATGAATTTTAAGGAAAACCATCAATATTTAGGGAACAATTTATTAACTGATGTGTATTGGAATCCTGAACAAGTGAAGTATAGTAGTAGTAGTATTTAAATAGCTATTTACTTTGTAATATTTAATACATTTTACAAAAAATTAAGAATTAATATTTCTTTTAAAGGAATATCTAGAAGCATGCTTACTTATATGTACTCTTACCTTACCTGGAAAAGGGAGTTATTAATAGCAGTTAAATAAACAAATAAAGTAAGTTTTTAGTGGATATTTCATACATTATTTGGATATTCTAATTTAAGAAATATTGTAATTTACTTGACTGATATAACCATATTTTCTTAAAAGACAGTGGTTCATAGTTTAAAAATATATATATATATAGTTAAAAATAAATAAATTAATTAATTAAATATAGTGTTATGATTTTTAAATTATTAGTGTATCCATTTTTGCTATATATTTGCATTTTTTAGAATATTCACACTAATAACAGTATGTGTAACTCAACAGGAAATTAATATTCAAGATAATAGTCTCATAATTACCTAGAGTATAAATGGTAAATTTATCTTGTATCTTTATCTCTATTGGAATTAGGGGAAATTCTGCCCCAATCCCTCACCCCAACGTTTCTTGAATTTTTTTGGTTATTAAATTAATACAAAATTGATTCAGAGGAGAAAGAACAACAACACAGATTTAATTTGAATGTATGGAGGTCTCATAGAAACAAGACCTAAAATATAGCCAAAGCAGGCAGCTTTTATACTTTTTAGACAGAAAAACAATAAATTTGTGATGAACTGACAAGACAAATTGGAGAAGGCAATGGCACCCCACTCCAGTACTCTTGCCTGGAAAATCCCATGGACGGAGGAGCCTAGTGGGCTGTGGTCCATGGGGTTGCTAGGAGTCGGACATGACTGAGCGACTTCACTTTCACTTTTCACTTTCATGCATTGGAGAAGGCAACGGCAACCCACTCCAGTGTTCTTGCCTGGAGAATCCCAGGGATGGGGGAGCCTGTTGGGCTGCTGTCTATGGGGTCGCACAGAGTCAGACACGACTGAAGTGACTTAGCAGTTGTAGACAAGACAAATTAAGCTTGGGTGCATAATTAGTACAGAATCCAAACAGAGTTTGGGTTTGGGGTAGTAAATCAGTAAAGATATAACAAGATTTCTTTATACAACCTTCTCTGCCCTGAATTCCTTATCTCTGGTGACAAGAATGTCTCTAGACCTCTTGATACACGCAGGGTGTGTTTTCAATTAGAGATTTATTTCCTGCTTTCAGAGAGACAGAGAGGAGGGTCAGAACATCCTTCTTGCACCAGCTGTTTCTCAAGTAACTTTAATTCAAAATAATCAATATGCCAGTTTGACAAATTTGGGGGCAGCCTGCCCTAAGTCCTGACACATCCCTAATTAAGAAATAAAAGCCTCCGTAAATAAATAGTGTTATGATCACTTTTAGAAACTGTCTATAATGTGTGGGATAGTAGATTTCATCTATCATTATGTACTGAGATAGGCAAAGCCCTTTACTATGGCTAGTCTATTATTTATATGTAAAACATGTTTCCTCAGTGGTTTCAGACAGATGAATGTAAGTCTTTTGCAAGGGGAAGGCTAGGAGTATAAGCAGTTTAAGCTTGTCACCCTTTCCATTCCCAATTCTTCCTGTTTTTTCTAATACATCCCTAATTTCTCCATTCTTCTCCTTTGTGTCATGATCAAATGAATGAGTGACGTTGACAAGAGGTTTGAATATCAATGCCTCACTATTGCATCTAACACTGCAGAAACAGTGTTAACATTCTAGTTTAGTCTAGTAAAGGAGATGTAGCATTTTGTCCTCTGGTTAAATTGTCATTATTTCTATTTCTAGTTTGGGTTTTCCTGCTCCTGCCTCATTTCCCTTTACTGGGAACTGTTTTGCACTTCTGTGCTACCAGCTCTAATGGTGATGATTTGCAACTAATTTCCTTTAGAGGATATGCTGCCACGCAGTTGCAGAAAGCTTCCTTAACTTACCATTTAAGTGTATGCTGTTTCCTTTGCTTTTTGGTTTTACTTAGATCATTAACGGTGTTTTCTCCTTCTCTATTTGTGTTTGGTGTCTCCACAGTACTGCTCTCTTCTGTCACACAATTCCTTGTTTGTTCTGCCCACACCTTTGGCAGTGTCATCTGTCAGAATGGAGTTGTGCACACCAAGCAAGAGAAGAAACTGGGGATTGAATTACCTTGCATGCTCTGAAATTTATTCATATACTCCCCGAGAGTTATTCATAGCAAATGACTGTGTGTGTGCTATCCATCTCCTTTAGGGGTCAGTGTAAACATGGCCTTTTAGCAGTTGGTTTCAGAATGAATGCATTTGCCAAGTACACATCCTGAAAGTGAGAAAAACCAACGTTAAGTCACAAAATGATTAAGACAGACACAGAGATTTACAGCTAGAAAGATCTTTGCATTTCACAGATAATGCAGTTGAGGCAAGGGAGAGATTGGTTGGTGGCAGGGCACTGTATTTAATCCAAATCGGATAATTAGTAGCAAGGCCAGAATTAAAATTCTAATCTTCAGTCTCAGTGTATACACTCAAGCATGTTGTGGCATTGTAGAAAAGAGTGATTCTGGAGTGCCTCCCACCTGGATGCTCTGAAAAAAAGAGAAAGAAAAAGCCCCAGAGGGTGGCCTCGGGGTTTCATTCCTGCCAAGGCACATTTGGATTCCAGAGGAGTATTACCATGTATTACCATTTCTTTTAGGGCAGTCCCTCTGTACCAGGCCAAGAGTGAATTCGCCATCTGGATGAGTAAAACCATCAGACTAGCTGCAATGGCGTGTCTACTTAGATAAGATCAATCCATATCAGATAGTCAGACACAGCCTTAAGCTGGAAACCAGCAGAAGCTTGCCAGCACCATTTTTCCTTTCCAGAACTGGCACTGGAAATTGGCTTGGAGGGAAGGATAACAGTAAAATATGATGGCCCCTTAAGAGAACATTTTAAGCCTTAAAACACGGGTAAGCCCAGAAGCAAAGGACAAAGATCTGAAAATTATCTGCACACAGTTATCTAAATTTCAACAACAACAAAAATCTCCACTCACATTGGTGATTGGAAATACATTTAAGCTGGATAATATTCAAACAGAACAAGTTTAGATAAAAGCAGCCAGATGGCAAGGAGTCTGGAAATCATGTCTTATATTTAATGTTGTTCAAAAGAGAAGTATAGAAGAAAATACTGAAACTATCTCTAAAATATTTCTAGACATATCAACTGGAAAAGGGTATTTTACAGGAAAAAAAAAAAAAAAGAAACAATGGATTAAACATTCCTAAGAAACAAATATTAATAAAGTAACTGGAAGCAAATTATAGAAATTAGAGCTGTTACACAGATTATTTCATGAAGTAGTTAAATAATGATTAACTCATAATCTAAAAAGTTAATTAGAACATAAATGATGAATCTCTTGATCAGGACTTTTAATGATGACAGCAATAAGTAGAAGACTGGATAGTGTTACATGGAGAGATTCTTTCTAAATCTAAACTTCTATGACTTTACATGATGATCACTATATGATTGTATTTAGACTGATTCTTCATGTTTATTACTCTGGAGTCATTCAGTAAGGGGCTTCCTGATATTCTTCAGGGTTCATTGAATTTTCCATCCCAAGTCGAGAACTCAAAGTATGTCAAGTACTGGGTGTAAGGGATAGAGGAGTTACAAAATGTATGAGATTTTGATTCTCTCCACAAGTTTCTTGGCGTCTATATTGATTCTCAGATTGTAATGCATTTTACTTTCAGGTACAGACATTGGGATTAGATTTGTCGAAGAAAGGGAAAGAAAGTTGCTGTCTGGTTAGATGTAGTATGCGCAAGGCTGTATGGCTAGACAGTGAGAGAACTGTTGATGCTGCAACACCTATCCTACAAATTGGCCGGCGATCTTGATCTTTCAAACTGACCTTTTTAGGGCGCAACTGACTGGAACCTGTACCAGATTTATGTAACTTCCAGGAAGAAATGGAAAGAGAATCTATAGGCCTAACTTCATTACATAAGTTTCCTCAGAGTTCTTACCACTGTCCAGGCACTGCTGTTCAAACCCCACAAGAGGGAGGTTGGTTGAAAGGGTTGAGTCCACATGAGTGGGTGCAGCCACCTTGACACAGGCAAGACTCATAAATGACCGCCTCTGAGAGTCGTGAATGGGCCAACTCAAGGTCCAAGCTTTTTAACAACGAACATCACACAGGAAAGACAAGCCTTGTATTTCCCAGCAGGTTTTTGTACAACTTTTGTCTCATAGATCCCCAGGATCTGTATGTTCTTTCAGAGTCCTCCCAGTACAGATGTAGTTTGCCAATTAGTAAACAATGACTGACTAACACTGTTCCCTGCTGACGCATTTTCAAATAAACAGAACTGAAGAGGTTACACCTGAAAACATCTTCCCATGGAGAAAAGGTGTAGCCTGCTGTTAATCCTGTCTCCCCAGGTGGTCTGTGGGCAGAACAGGGTTATGATGAATACTGTGGTTCAAGAAATTAGTGTATCACAGATGCGTGGGGATGTAGTGGCTGTGAAACTGGGGGTGGAAGAGACAGAGGTGGGGGCAGTGCATGACGTATAATAGACACTTAGATATGCACTCAAGAAATGAGAGGGCCACTTATATTGGTTTAAGTGAAAAATAATGAGTATACGATGAAGATGCTGACAAAGAAAATGGAAGAGATTATAGATCAGAGAACTCTTATGGAGGCCAGAACTGAACCCTTTGTCAGGAGCCAGTAATAGATTACCACATAGTCTGACCCCAAGAGATAGTATGAGTAGACCGTGAAGGTGAACTTCTTTCCTATTTCACAGGAAGAAAAAAACATAAATTTGAAGATTTTAAAGTACTTACACATAAGATAATCAGTTAACAAGGTACAGGTTATAAAAGATGATATCTTTGGTAGATGATTCTAGAAATGACAAGACCCCAAATTATTGGTCATTTCCCATTTGTTAGATAAGTGTAATTAAGTTTAACACAGACTCCAAAACTTTAATTTTACAAAAACCCTAAAAACAGTATGTGTGTAATATCTCACCTTTATCGTGAACACAACCACCCATAATTGAAATATACATGAAAGAAATAATTTATTCATTGAGCAAATATTTATTGGATGATTTCTAAGCATGAAGCAGTGTTTAGGCAGTTATGAATATCACTGAACAAAACTGGTAAAAATCCACTTTAATCATAATGATAAATGTTGAATTTATATGGTATAATGTCTGAGTGCTGTGGAAAATGTGTGAGTGCTATTACATGAGTAAGCATGTAACAGAGGCCAAAAGTTTTAATAAGTTCTCATCATGAGTTAACATTCATTTTTGGTCATTTTTTAATATATTTTTCTAGAGATTATTAAAAATGAGAAAAAATACATATTTCAAATTACTGGATTTTTAGTTTTAAAGTTAGAAACTATATCTAACTTCAGGGATGCTCTTCTTCAACAAATACATTTTCAGTAATAAAAATACATGTAAGGTATTGCAATTACTCAGAAAAGAAGCAAATCTTGTTCTGCTGTGTTTTTTCCCTTGGTAGAAATGAAAGTCTATTATTAATACACTAGAAATATTAATTTTATTTCCATATCAATATTTGCATCAATGGCTTATTGCTTCATTAAATCCACTGAGTATATATCTAGAGAATGAATTTACACACTTGGGATTTATTCAGTTTTTTTTTCTCTCTTCTTATTTATGGAAAGGAATCAAAGTGAAACTTGAATTGTTTGACTACATAAAGTTGATCCAAAAGTCCTGGGAAAAAAGAAGTATTCCACACAGTGGTTAAGGGAAGCAGTGCTGTCATGTTATTGGAGGTCTTAAATGGCAGATATATTGCAACATTTCAGATGGATTCAGATTGATTCTATATATGCCATGTGCATTTTAGCACAGCTCATCAAATCCCTCGTGCTACTCTTTTCAGAAACATTCACTGGATGCACATGGTATGCAAGGAACCCACAAGAGCCCACTCCTTACTCTAAATCAGATCCAGTACAGAAGGATTTCTGAATAACCCCAAAGATGGACAACCTTACCTTGGCATCCATGGCTTTAGGAATGTCAGAGAAACCAACATGGAAGTCAAAGTGTAGTGTGGTTGTCCATTCTTTTTTTTTGAAAAGACCATCCAAAGCATTCATCAGAGTCTCAGAAGTTCCCACAATTTTAAAAAGCTTAAAAATTATATTCCTCTGTCATTTTGAAGTTCCAGATATCCAAACTAAGCCAATAACATACTGAGGAGACAGGTACATAAAGAGAGCCTATAATTGAGCCACATTCCTTGATTTTCTGTCTTTTTGCTGGATGTAGCATTGGCTTTGGGCTTGGACTGAAAAACTTCAAGGTATTTTGCATTGCTGTGAGTGTTATTGTTATCTAAACATTCTCAGGCCACCATAGGAACCTGTAGGGACAAGAAAGAAGCCAACTGGCCCATGTTATCAAGTGCTGTATAATCAGGCTAGTGAGAGGAGCCAAATACTTTCTGACACCGTAATTCAGTCCAGTAAACTTAGAGCAGAGTGAGCCATTTGAATAACTGCAGTTGTGGTAGATATCTGAAACACCTATGCTAGACTCCTGAATATAAGATCTGACACAATTTTTGACAACTTATTCTAGGTAAACATTTTGTAGAATATTTATTTGATTCTTATAAAAAGGGTTATGAATATCACAATATTTTATGTATATATTACCCTTTAATAAGAATAATAAATTTATCTTTATTCCATTTTCTAGCTATGCTGCTTTTAAAAGTTTTTAGTCCTTCAAAATTACAAAGGTATTAATGTATATTTTAATAAAATCAGCACTTGAAAAACCTTTCATAAGGCGTCTAAATGAAATAGAATGTTTCACACCTACTTTATCATAAAACCACCACAAAAATAAATGGGTGGAATGTAAAGTAAATAGAATCTAGTTGAAAAAGTCTGGCTTTTGCCAATAGGAAACCTTTTAGTTCCTTGACCATTATCAATTGTCAATGATGTGGAAATCTGAGGCCGTGGAATACAGAGTGATGTGACCTCTTCTCTCGTAGTATTAACAGAAAAAGTTCTGGACTCAAAGTCAGAGGATTTGATCTCCAGCCAATGTACTGCCATTTTCCAGCTGGGGGTTTTCATCAAATCACATGAATACTTGGTGCCTTGAGGTTTTGTGTGTGTGTGTGTGTGTGTGTATGTGTTTGTTTGTTTGTTTTTTTAATTAGCTAAAGTGCATACCTTTACAGGTGACCCACCCAGTATTATTTCCTGGAGAATCTCATGCACAGAGGAGCCTGGTGGGCTATTGTCCATAGGGTCGCAAAAAGTCGGACATGACTGAAGCGACTTAACACACACATAGGCTCTCTTGGCTGTAACCCTTCTTCAGACTTTATTTTTGATGACCTTTACAGTTTTGAGGAATAGTAGTCACATGTCTTGTTAAAGGTCCCTCAGTTGGTGTTTGTCTAATGCTTTTCTCATGTTAGACTAGCTTCATGAGATTGGGGAGGAAGTAAAGCACTATTTTTATCACATCATATCAAGAGCACATTCTATCAATATCAGTTATAACTGTTGGCGTTCATCTTCATCACATGGCTGAAGTAGTATTTGTCAGATTTCTCCACTATAAAATCATTTCATTTTCCCTCTGTCTACTGTACTGTTTGTAAGGATGTATCACCCCAACTTAATGAGTGGAAATCTATCTTCTATTACCTCAAGAGTGGAATATATGAGCAAATTTCTTGACTTTCTTCTGCATGAATAATTTGTCTCTTTTCCTTTATTTATTTAATCATTTACTCATATTAGTGTGAATACATGGATATTTATTTTGTGGCTCAAATTATGTCAGCTGTGAAAGTTTTTTTCAGTTGGCTTCTGTGTCCCTTTGATATATTCCCATCATTGTGGATCTTTTTGAACACTTTCTTCCTCTCTTTCACTAAAACATGCTCGTGGATCATCTTTTATATTTCCTTACTCAGTCTTACAATTAGTAATTTCTCTAAGCAGTCCTGGTTCCTTTTACTGGAGAATGACATTTGAAACCAAGATTTGGGTGCTAAATGTTGTCAAACATTTATATCCCGACTCAATGGACATGGGTTTGGGTAGACTCCGGGACTTGGTGATGGACAGGGAGGCCTGGCGTGCTGTGATTCATGGGGTCGCAAAGAGTCAGACACGACTGAGTGACTGAACTGAACTGAACTGATATATATATATATAT
>NW_011494948.1:3888798-3890062 GCF_000754665.1 Bison bison bison | reverse complement strand
TATATATATATACACATTTTCCCCCCTGAATCTTTCTTTGTTAAGCTAACATGAATTCACATGGATACCTCAACTGTTGATACATTACCACACAGATCATTTCACATAGACTCTTGCCTTTCCTTATCTACGAAGTTCTACCCCAACAGTGAGTGATGTGGCTGCCACTATTCTCCACCCAGTTAATTGCTCCGTTCTATTAAACAAGTATGGTAATTTCTAACTCATACACCTGTAGAAACCAAAATTATAATATAGTGTTTATGTGCAGTTTCTCTTTCTGCCTTTAGTCTAATTCATTTCCAAAGTTAATTCAGTAAACTTCCCTTGCTCCTCATGCCCTCCAACAATGTTGTTTCATAATTTGTAAGGCAGATTCTTTTGTCAGTCTGTACTCCTTTCTGGTATCCTATGACAACCTAAATATATATTGTCTATACATGATTTAGCATAATTGACATCTTGGCAATATTGAGTCTTCCAATCCATAAATATGGAAAAATCTCTTTAGTTATTTAAATTTGGTTTATTATATCAGTTTTATAATTTTAGTTATTTAAATTTGGTTTATTATATCAGTTTTATAATTTTCCATGTACAGATTCTATACATCTTTTGTTGTATTTATGGCTATGTATTTTGTGTTTTGTGCTATTATAAATAGTATTTTTTTTTTTTTTACATTTGATGTTCCAGTTGTTTATTGCTGGTTTGTAGGAAAGCACAAGATTTTTACATATTGACCTTATATCCTATGGCTCACTCATTAGTTCCAGGATTTTTTTTTTAATAGATTCTTGATTTTTTTCTTGATCCACAAAATAAGAGTAATTACAATTCTTGCCTGTTCAGTTCAGTTTAGTCGTTCAGTCATGTCTGACTCTTTGCGACCCCATACATTGCAGCATGCCAGGCCTCCCTGTCCATCACCAACTCCCAGAGTTCACTCAGACTCACATCCACTGAGTTGGTGATGCCACCCAGCCATCTCATCCTCTGTCATCTCCTTCTGCTCCTGCCCCTAATCCCTCCCAGGATCAGAGTCTTTTCCAATAAGTCAACACTTCGCATGAGGTGGCCAGAGTACTGGACTTTCAGTTTTAGCTTCATTCCTTCAAAGAACACCCAGGACTGATCTCCTCTAGAATGGACTGGTTGGATCTCCTTGCAGTCCAAGGGACTCTGCTGCTGCTGCTGCTAAGTTGCTTCAGTCGTGTCCGACTCTGTGCGACCCCATGGACTGCAGCCTACCAGGCTTCTCCAT
>NW_011494948.1:3888288-3888698 GCF_000754665.1 Bison bison bison | reverse complement strand
GTTTCTCTTCACTTTCTGCCATAAGGGTGGTATCATCTGCATATCTCAGGTTATTGATATTTCTCCTGGCAATCTTGATTCCAGCTTGTGTTTCTTCCAGTGCCAGCGTTTCTCATGATGTATTCTGCATATAAGGTAAATAAACAGGGTGACAATATACAGCCTTGACGAACTCCTTTTCCTATTTGGAACCAGTCTGTTGTTCAATGTCCAGTTCTAACTGTTGCTTCCTGACCTATATACAAATTTCTCAAGAGGCAGATCAGGTGGTCTGGTATTCCCATCTCTTGAATAATTTTCCACAGTTTATTGTAATCCACACAGTCAAAGGCTTTGGCATAGTCAATAAAGCAGAAATAGATGCTTTTCTGGAACTCTCTTGTCTTTTTCGATGATCCAGCGGATGTTGG
>NW_011494948.1:3886904-3888188 GCF_000754665.1 Bison bison bison | reverse complement strand
TCGTGTCCGACTCTGTGCGACCCCATGGACTGCAGCCTACCAGGCTTCTCCATCCATGGGATTCTCCAGGCAAGAACACTGGAGTGGGTTGTCATTTCCTTCTCCAATCCAAGGGACTTTATGCTATGCTATGCTATGCTAAGTCGCTTCAGTCTTGTCCGACTCTGTGCAACCCCATAGATGACAGCCCATATTTAAGCTTAAAAATCAACGACAGTATCATATATGGCAGTGAGTAACACAGAACATCATAAGTAGTAAGAATTTACTACGTAGTAACTACAAATTTAATTTCAACAAGTAACTTTGACATAGAACCTGTCCTCATAATTTGTTTAAAAACATCCTAAGTATTTTTTTTCTTTTCCTAACTACTTCTGTTATTAATGCAAAAGTAATCAAGGAAGTATGTAGCAGTGTGATTTTATGGTCTCTGTAACTGATTGTCTTTTTCTTTTTTGAGACAAAGATAATATTGTTAATACATGTGTTTTTTTAAATTGTTCTTGGTATTTCTGTCACAGAATTTCTTACGTAAAAAAATGAAAATCTTTCATACATATCTGCACTATTATACTAGATTTTATCTATAATACTACAGAGATGCTGAATCCAACTCAAATAAGTAGCAGTCTTTAATTTTATTAAATGAGAAGTACACAAAAAATGTTTAAAAAGTTGCATTTCTTTCTTTGACCTTTTTATTTATTTGAATCACAACTTAAAACACATAATGTATTCAGCAATGAGGGAAACAAATCAGATCAGATCAGTCACTCAGTCGTGTCCAACTCTTTGCGACCCCATGAATTGCAGCACGCCAGGCCTCCCTGTCCATCACCAACTCCCGGAGTTCACTCAGACTCATGTCCATCGAGTCAGTGATGCCACCCAGCCATCTCATCCTCTGTCGTCCCCTTCTCCTGCCCCCAATCCCTCCCAGCATCAGAGTCTTTGCCAATGAGTCAACTCTTCGCATGAGGTGGCCAAAGTACTGGAGTTTCAGCCTCAGCATCATTCCTTCCAAAGAAATCCCAGGGCTGATCTCCTTCAGAATGGACTGGTTGGATCTCCTTGCAGTCCAAGGGACTCTCAAGAGTCTTCTCCAACACCACAGTTCAAAAGCATCAATTCTTCGGCGCTCAGCCTTCTTCACAGTCCAACTCTCACATCCATACATGACCACAGGAAAAACCATAGCCTTGACTAGATGAACCTTTGTTGGCAAAATAATGTCTCTGCTTTTGAATATGCTATCTAGGTTGGTCATAACTTTCCTTCCAA
>NW_011494948.1:3866796-3886804 GCF_000754665.1 Bison bison bison | reverse complement strand
GGTAAATAAACAGGGTGACAATATACAGCCTTGACGAACTCCTTTTCCTATTTGGAACCAGTCTGTTGTTCAATGTCCAGTTCTAACTGTTGCTTCCTGACCTATATACAAATTTCTCAAGAGGCAGATCAGGTGGTCTGGTATTCCCATCTCTTGAATAATTTTCCACAGTTTATTGTAATCCACACAGTCAAAGGCTTTGGCATAGTCAATAAAGCAGAAATAGATGCTTTTCTGGAACTCTCTTGCTTTTTCGATGATCCAGCGGATGTTGGCAATTTGATCTCTGGTTCCTCTGCCTTTTCTAAAACCAGCTTGAACATCAGGAAGTTCATGGTTCACATATTGCTGAAGCCTGGCTTGGAGAATTTTGAGCATTACTTTACTAGCGTGTGAGATGAGTTCAATTGTGCGGTAGTTTGAGCATTCTTTGGCATTGCTTTTCTTTGGGATTGGAATGAAAAGTGACCTTTTCCAGTCCTGTGGCCACTGCTGAATTTTCCAAATTTGTTGGCATATTGAGTGCAGCACTTACACAGCATCATCAACTGTACTGAGACAAAAATGATGCAATAGAGAAAACTGTTGAATGAAGAGATAGAATGATAAAGAGTCAGTATGATGTCTGAGCCAGAAGGATAAATGCACAAGTTCTCCTCTGGACTCATCTGGCCTGTATATTACTCCTGTAATAGCAATTTCCATTTTTATTGAGCAAAATAATCACTTTTTTGTTTTTATTAATATTTCATATTCCCAAACTTGACACTGGAAATTTTCATTCAATATGTCTTGATTTCCATCAAGCAGTCTGAATTTGAACAATAATCTAAGTATCTTTAAAATATATTTTGAGAAAGTTCCCATTATGAACTGAATTGTGTTCCCTCCAAATTCATATGTTAACCCTAACACCCAGTGTAGCTATCATCAGAGTTAGGCCTTTAAAAAGATGTGTTCCAGGCTTCCCTGGTGGCTCAGATAGTAAAGAAACCACCTGCAATGAAGGAGACCTAGGTTCAATCCCAGGGTTGGGAAGATCCCCTGGAGGAGGGCATGGCAACCCACTCCAGTATTCTTACCTGGAGAACCCCCATGGAGGTTGTCAGGTTGACACTTAGCATGCATGCACCAACTCTGGGGTGTTCTGTTATGGCTGTCCTAGTAAACTAATACAATATGCTAGAGATCTAGTTATACTATGTGTCTATTATATATGAAGTATTTTTGATATGTGTGCTGAGCACTAAATATACAGGATTCCTTCCTGTAATAACACATAATTTAGTGGACATTATTTTTCAAAACTAGGAGAAAAGTTTAAGCCAACAAGGTAAAGAAACATCTCAGCTTGTTCATTTCACAAGAGATGCCATAATTTTCATGGTGTATGTTTTCTGATTTTTTTATTATACTGTTCCCTTGTTTTTCCCCTGAAATAATGAACAGGAGTCATTATCTCTTTGGACATATCACAATTTAAAAATTAATTAGGTAATTGGGATCTTCTTTTATGAGGTCAAAAGCAAAGTCCCAGTGGATGATTAGTTTGAGTGCTAAGCCAGGCACCTAATCAAGCACTTGCCAGACTTCTACAGTCTTAGTATGGTAACTGCTTCTGGTTTTGTGAGAGAGAGGGAAACATTCTCTCAAGAGAAATCCTAGAAGCATCCAGTAGAATTAATCACAACTAACAATGGTCAAGGAGCTTGGAGAAAAAATCCAACTTCGCTAGGGAGCCAAGCATAATATAGCATCAGAATTCAGAAAGGGGCTAATGTTCATGGCATGATTTTTGCACATGTTCACAACCTTAGAATTGCACTTGAGTATCAGAGAGGGAATGTCTTGCTCACACTATATTGGTGACAAGGTTCACTGACCTTGTTCCTTTCTCATTGTCTGGGGTTCTTCCCATTGGGTTACTATGTCCAGCCTGCCCATGTTCAGAAGTTCAGGGCAGATGTCTTGTCTCCCTTCTGGGACAGATAGGTGAAAGTTGTACAGTGTGCATAGAGCTAGGCAATGAAAACCATTTTATAAAAAGATGAAGGGTCTAAACTTGGGGTAAATAGAACAGAACCAAGCTGCCAAATCCAAATGACTGAATGGGAACTGGCAGCCAAAACGAGATAAACACACACACACGTACACACAGACAAACACCAACTTTGCTAATGAGTAAAGGTTATACAATAAACAAACTGATTAAAAAGTAGAAATAAACCTAACTTGAAAGAAGTCTGAAGGCAGAGTATAAAGGCATAGAATGCCTTTGATTTCACTTTCCCCTTCATTATGGATAAGCTGGATATATTTAAAGGAACCAAAAATACAAGAACAGCATGTATGTTAAAGAAAAGCACAAATCAAAAGGGGGAGAGAATGTCTTATGCTCATTCTTCTTGGTATTTCATGCTATTTCCATTGTTAGTACACTTCTCTCCTACTCCAACTTGGTTATAGAATTGCATATTCCATCATAGTACATTTAATAAGCTCAATGTTAGAATGTGCATTAACAGCTTTTGTTAATTATTACATTATTTTTCAAGGATTGACTTAGAGGAGCTGATAAAAGTGAAGGTATTTGTCTTGCAAACATTCACTTCTATTTTATTCTTTGGTTCTGTAGAATTTGTATTGTTTCTGATATGCTATTAATTTTCATGTAGATCGAATAGTTGATATGTGAAAAGAAATGGGGTGTGTGGCAGACTAACTCAAAGGAATAAAGAAAAGCATTGATATAAATTATACTCTATACCTTTATCACATTATTTGTAAAATACTTAAAATGAGTTATTTGTCATGTTACTCACCTTAAAGGCAACTAAGATAGGGTTTACTATTTCCCTTTCCATGATGATAAAACCAAGGCTTAGAAAGGCAGTTGCTTTCTATTACCTTCCCCACATTCAGTCAACTAAGTGGCAGGTTTAGAACTTAATCTGAGTATCAGGTATTCTCAGTTCTTGTCTCATGTGCTTTCTCCTATATCTGAATGTCTTTCTTATAAAGCAGAACCAGCTCTGAAATTGGTAGTGTTCATAAAACATGTTACTAATTTTAGTGGACCAGTTGAATTCATTCCTGGTTACCAGAGCTGGAAGACCTAGGGCAAAGGGACCCAAGACTATATCTGAAATATGAAAGGATACAGTTTGAACTGAGGTCCAGTTTGTGCTGGAGTCTGCCGATACAAAATCCCAAGAGCCAATTGATAGCATCTGTTCCCAACTCCATGTTCAATAGCTTAGAACCGGTCTTGGTGGGGATTTTACAGCAGGGAAATTAGAAAATGCTATATACAGTCAGGACTTTTTCATCTGGAAAGATAGTTAAATAGTTTTAATTAGTACATTGGGGTAGGAGGTGGGGTATGGGTAGAAAAAATATGATCTTTGGAATAAAATGGTCTTTGATTTGAATTCTTGCTCTGCTATTAGACAGTTGAGTGACTTTGGCCAAATTATTTATCCTCTCTGAATTCACATTCCCTCTTAAGTATAAGCAGCTAATAACCTCCTTGCAAAGCTTTAGGATTAATGATCATGTATGTAAGTGTTGACAAATAAAAGACAGTCACTTTTAGTTTTTATTATCAGCGTTATTAGAAACCTCACTGCTCTTCCTTTTGTGACACGTTTCCACAAGAGTAAAGTTAAAATCACGTTAGTGCTCTGTGGAAAATGTATTAAGTTGAAGAAAAGGTGTTTAAAAATGGATAAAAATGACAAAATCCATTAGGCTCTTTAGAAACAGGTACTATTATAATTCTAGCTATTTACTGTTACCACACAATACAACAGAATACACAATACAGCTAAGAGAGAGCTACTTTTGCCAAATTGAAGTAACAGGAGGTAAATGGTACTGCTCTCCTCCAAAGGATCTGTGGATTTATAAATTGGTTGGAAGCATAGGGTTTTGGTTATTTTGTTTCATATGATTCACAGCGCCAAGCTCTGCAGTCCTAATTTTATCCTGGGGCATCCATTCAATACTTGCTTGGAGGGAATAGTGCCACCAACCGCGTCCTTATAAGCACTGCCAAACATACAAGTTTCTTTTTCCTGTTTGGAGAGGAATATACTCTCCAAATCTATGAGGCCTGAGCTTTTTTTTTTGTTTTGTTTTGTTTTTTCCCAGGATGACAACCCAACTCTTCTATCAAAGTGAGAGTTTTAGATGAGGAGTGAGATTTCCATATGAAGCCTTTTACACCAAATATTCAGGGACTCGAGGAACATAAGACAGTACAAATACTATGAAATCATCAAGAATATACGAGGCAGTAGCATAGTAGTGGTGGAACAAGCAGTACTCCAGAAGCAAAAACACACACACACAACAGCAGAACAATGAAAACTTGGCTTTGTTTAGTGAAAGTGCCAAGAAATGCAACTGCCCTGGATGTCACAGACATAGAGAAAGCTGATGGCCTTTTGGGCCTTCAGGCAGAATGCATTGAAGGGGTTTAAAGGAAACTGCAGTGCGTGCTGATGCCACACAGAACAAGCCACTAAGTGGAGAGTCCTCCCGGGGCGGTATGATTTCCTATGGAAAATAACAGCTTTTAAACTCTTGCATTTTCAGTTTATTCCATGAAAAGAACTATTAAATATCAAGCAAATCAAAGTGAGTCTTATAGGTGATTATATGCATATTTTTTGAAACCTGGTAATAAAAATATAATGAATGACTTTGATTAATGAAATTGGTACAGGGTCTCTCCTCAAAAGAAAATGAGATATAGAAACATGATTGTGGACCAGAAAGCCATTGGAATGGTTGTTAAATTTGCTATTTCTTCTTTGTATGCAAATAGAGAAACATTTCCCAGAGACAGAGGTTTAGGTTCTGAAATGTGAGGTTATACTGCTTAACAAGATATGCTGTGTTGTCACTTTTTCAAAGAATTGTATCCAGGATATTGAGTACAGTTCCATTTGTTATACAGTAGGACCTTTTTGTTTACCCATTCTGAATGTAATAGTTAGCATCTATCAATCTTACAATGGAAAACAATTATAAAAAAGGATATGTGTACACATATACCTGAGTCACTTTTCTATACAGCAGAGATTGACACAACATTGTAAATCAGGTCTACTTCAATTTAAAAAAAACAAAAAACAGAGTTGTACCCAAACTGTTGGCTGGTGTTCAGAAAGAAAAGTATCTTCCAGAATTGGCATAAAGACCAACAGTCATTTAGACCATTCACATTACTGGGAACAACTATTTCAATTTACATTCCAAGGGAAGTGACATTTTGCTAGGAGATGTTAGCATCAGGAAACTTAAATAATTTTGAAGAAAATGTTGTTACATGTATGCAATCTCCAAAATAATGCCTTGTGGAAATTTTGCATTTGTTTCATTTGCTTTGTGATACCAATTACTTCAAAAGACTACTAATAAATAACAAATTAATCTGAAATAGAGACCAGTCTTCCCAACTCCCCACACGGAATTGGTCTTGATGGATTGCCCTTAATCTCTTAATCACTGACAAATACTTTCTTTCCAAAATTTCAAGGAAAAACACCTCCTTATTCATTGCTTTGTACCTTGATTGGATTTTGAAATCCTCCTACCTGTGCACTTCGGTCCATCCCTGGTAGATATTTGAGATTTGCCTTGAGCACAATAATCTGTAAATTCTTTAAAAGACTGTTTCCTCTCACACCGTGGGAAACTCAAATGTATCAGACAAATTTGATTTTATTTGTGGTGAAAATCCTAGAGTACTACAACAAAAATCAGATGGTCTAGTGGTGCAAGGAAACAGCATAGGCCTTCTCCCAGGGGGGAAAAAAACCTAATGGAGTTCTTGCTTCAAGCATGAAAAGTAAAGTCATCTGACCGTGATAAAGCTGCATGGTATTTTGGGGTTTTTTTGTCAAAGATCAAACTTTTATAGGACTGGTGGCCAAGGACAGAAAGCAGCCATGGGTCCATTGACTAATGCTATGTAACTCTGCACCAGTTACCTTGGATTAGAGTTGTGTTCTCAGGCAAAAAATATGTGCAAACTGGAAATAATGATTTTCTGGATCCCTGCAAAGCAAAAATCCAAATCATCGCAGAATATAGGCAGAGGAATTCTTTTGAAAATTTACAGAGACACTGCAGCATTCTAGGGATGGCACATTATTGTATATATTTAGGAACATCGTTTTATACCTAATTGGATTTCTCTGGTTCTTAATTAAATGTTACGATTCAAGTCAGCTATTGACTACATAAACTCTAAGTAATTGTGGAGCTATAATTTCAGTTTTAGCATTCTGTTTTAATATGTAGGACATTGGCCTAGACCATGAAAAAGCAGATCAAGCTTTTTGTCTCATGTTTTTTGTGAACTAAATGCTTAATGTATTTGAAGTTCATTTCTTATAAGACAGAGGATGTTCTAGGAAATAATGAAACCAGACCTATTCTGAGCTTCCTGGAGAAAGTCAGGCTTATAGAATTCCTGATGATGGTTTTTTTTTTTATTATCATTAACCACAACCCTATGACTAAAATGAGTTTGAATTCGCTGGGGGAAAAAAGTACAGATATAAAAGATAAGTACATTGTATTCCCTCTTAAGAAACAAGAGAGAAAGGGAAGGTCATATATGAAGGTATATATGTACACACACACACACACACACATGCGTACATTATATGCTTTAATCACAGTTCCAGTTCACTTCTGAAGTCAGCTGGGCTTTGGACTATCTAATATTCAAATTCAGCAAGAATTTATTTTACAATTAATTATGGTTCAAGTATGCTGCTGGGCACAGAAGTGATAAGTTAATACAGTGTGATCCTGCCTCCTGGAAGGCTCACAATAGTCAGCAATAAATATTTAAATAGCTCACTGTTCTACAAGGCAGATTTAAATAAAAACCACTTGAAATATAAGGAATTTTTAACAAACAAAAAGAGAGGACTAATTCTGATAAAGATGAGCAGTAGACAAAGAAAACTTCAAAAAAGTAATGTCTTTTAAGTTATACATTGAAGTCTGAAAAAGATCTTACTAAGTGAAAAGTAAAGGAAGGACATTCACTACCAGCTGAAAAAAATCCCAAGAGAAATATCCAAAAACCTTATGAAGTTTTAGGGAATAGATGTGGTGTGTTTTTATTATCATTGCTCTTAACAGAAAGCATGTTTTAATTGTAAGACTGGCTAATGGTGGATCTTTTTGAACTTTTCAAGTTGAGGACTATTCAATGGAAGGTAGAGATTCTGAGCTTTTAAAATACTGTTGTCTGTGATAGATATTATTGGCAGTCTGATTTTCTCTCAACTAGACGGTACTGATAGGTTGCAAGAAATATAGGTTAGTTTCCATCCACCTTCACACATCAGATTCAATATCTGAAAATTATGGCACTTTGTTGACACACACAACAAAAAGATTGCAAATGAGACATGAGTTTGTTTGGGTTCTTATTATTGCAATTCTAAAGACATAAACGGTAAAAATGAAAGAGTGTTGCAGGGAGGAGAAAGAGTCAGGGGCTGATAAAAGCAAAAGCTAGCTTCAAATTTGTTAAAGTTGCCTGGTGAGAATGTGATTCACTCTGATTCAAATCAGGAAATATTGTGCTTAAGGAATTACATGTTATTTTCGGGTAGTGGTCCAATAAGTACCTCGAGTTTCTGGCAGATATCTAGATGTCTTTGTTAGGACACAGTTAAGTGGTCAAGAGGTCAGATTACGTCTAGCCTGAAACCTGAATAAGCCATACTTCCTCAGGGGCTTCCTGGTTCCAATTTAGAGAGCTCTGTTAGCAACACAGACTCCATTTTTATTTTTCTTCCACATCTATCAGACCACAATTTGTCAAGTGTTAAATATTTATAATCGAGTGTGATGGGATTTGGAAGCACCTTGGCATATGAAATATTTTTAACAAAAGGAATGTCAGAAATGGCAAGTGAAGGAAGACAGTGGCCTCCCACTTTGCCCCTAAAGCAGGCCATAGGAACCGCTTGTGAGAGATGGGCTCCCTATAACCTGGAGGAAAGGAGAATCTTTATCTCCGAAGACAGAGATAGGCCAGTAGGAATCCAAATGAAAAGGCCTTGCTAAGTTTCTGCCAGTTTACTATCCTTAGCTCCTACTCTTTTATCCTATCACATTTTTTTCTGTGACTTTCCATTCTTCACTAAACCTAATATAAAAGAGTTAAGGTCAAACTGTTTCTTTAGGTCTTCATTTCCTTATGAAGGCTGCAGTGTCCTAAAAATGTCTATTAAACAAATGTGTATGCGTTTCTCTTGTTAACTAGCTCAGTTTATAGGACCTTAGCTAGAGAACATAGTAGGGTAGTAGGAAAACTAATCTTTTCCTCTCCTACACATGCATATGATGTTCACTTGTTTGACATTAAAATTAATCATTTTTTTTAAAGTATGCAGTATTCTGCCATATGATAAAGGTCTTCTCAATTCAAAGACATGAGAACTAAGACCGAAACACCAAAATATTTGTCAGAGTTCACTCAACTAGTTAGTGAAAGATCTAGATTTGGATCTAAATCCCCCAAATCCCTGCCTTTTTTTTTTTTTGCTACTTACTGTTCAGGAAGAAAAACAATTGTCCCTCTACTCTTCTGAATTCTTGGCTGAGACTCTCTATAATAAAATATTAACAGGAGAAAAACAAGTAGAAGTTTAATGACAGATATACCTTCTGTATACATGGGAGATACCCAGGAAAACTAACTTCTGAGAGGTCCAAGCTACCACCTTAACTATCATCTCAAGCTAGAGATAACAGAAAATGTTATGGAGCCAATTGGGGGAGGTTTTCGGGCAAAGCACAATAAAAAAAAGGGTAAGATTGTTATGGAACCTTAAGTTTTGTTTTGCCTTCTTCTTGTTTTGTTTTGCAGATTTTAGTTTTGCCTTCTCCACTGGTAAAAGCTTCTAGAGAATTAGTCATCCTCCACTTCATGGTACAGAGAAGGAGACTTCTCTTTTCATTGTACATATCTCTTACAAAAGGATAACTTCTGCTTGGTTTTCAAAGCTTATCCTTGGATGTTTTTAAAAATAACCAGCCTGACATAATCCTTATGCCAGAGACATACTTTTGAGTGGCAACTCTGCTTCCAGCACTACTGTATTGTCCTAGTCTTTTCTCTCCACTAGATGCTTTGAAGACAATTAAACCCAGTTTGATATTGGTGACTATTAAATGGAACCCGTTTCTTAAGAGAAATGATGATATATATTTTTTTCTGCTGTTGACAAATTCAGTTTTATAACTTGACTACTTTTGTCAGTATGAATTGGTTAAAACTTTGACAGAAGTGGAGCAGTTGAAATTTGTTGAATTTACACAATTCTTTTTAGACCTTGACCTTATTATGTACAACAATATACTAGGGTACTCACTTTGTTACAACTACCTTTGCATGGTATATTCCTGCTGTTCATTTAGCAGAATTTCTCTGCCCTTCAGAAAGCCTGCCAGTCATATTCATTTAGTTCTACACTAAAATTTCAAGATACTGCTTGGAATTACAGGTGGCACAGTAAAGAGCCTGCCTGCCAATGCAGGAGACAGATCCCTGGGTTGGGAATATCCCCTGGAGGAGGAAATGACAACCCACTCCAGTATTCATACCTGGTGAATCCCATAGGTAGAAGAGCCTGGCGGGTTTTGGTCCATAGGGTTGCAAAGTATCGGACATGACTAAAGCGACTTAGCATGCATGCACTATTTACACAGTTTTTTCTTAAGACAATATAATGTTTAAATGGTGCCTACAAAAAAGATACATTATTTCATTGTTTTCATTCTCGTATTCTCTAATAATTAACTTATTAAATGAGGTATATTAAAACAGATTTGTGGCTAGGATTTGAGGCATAAAAATGAGCATTTTGAAATGAGCTGACTCAGAAATCCCAAGATTAAATACATTTAACCATACTTAACTTTAAGAGAGCTTAAGTGGACTAAATGTCAGGGGGAATATATATAAATATATATATTTATGTATGTATGTATATACACATACATATAAAGACTTTGAAATGAACAAAAGGAAAAATACCGTCTTGAGTAGGGTAACTTTCCCTAAGTGACTGTGGCTAATTTATATCATAGTGTAGAAAATTGGCAATGAGAAACCAAAAATAATACAAATGATTCATAGAAGACCAAATGGATCGTGCCTGGTAGCGGAATACAGTTGATTATTGACCAGTGGATAGAGTGTTCATACATCTTTTGTATATTTATTTTATCATTCGTTATTTCTTAGGTATGTGTAGCTATTTGAATTCTTTTTTGAACTGGTTATAACATTTTACCTCTCATTATGAGTTGCTGCTGCTGCTGCTAAATCGCTTCAGTCGTGTCTGACTCTGTGCGACCCCATAGATGGTGGCCCACCAGGCTCCCCCGTCCCTGGGATTCTCTAGGCAAGAACACTGGAGTGGGTTGAAATTTCCTTCTCCAATGCATGAAAGTGAAAAGTCAAAGTGAAGTCGCTCAGTCATGTCCAACTCTTAGCGACCCCATGGACTGCAGCCCACCAGGCTCCTCCATCCATGGGATTTTCCAGGCAAGAGTACTGGAGTGGGATGCCAGTGCCTTCTCCACATTATGAGTTAAGTAAATGACATATGATTATTTAAACTTATATGACATGAGTCCTCATTTTACCTTTTTTTTTTTTTTTTCCAAAAACTATTTTACTCTACAAGTCAGTGGTTCCAAATTCTGGTGTACTTTACAATCCCCTGGAGGGCTTGTTAAGACTAAGATCCCTGGGATTCATTTTTAGAATTTCTGAGTCAGTATTCCTGGGTGGGGCCTTATGTTTTGCATTTCTGGCAAGTGCAGGTGATATTGATGCCGCTTCGGCCCAGAAGCTATACTGTCAGAAGCACTGGTATAAAACATAGTCACCAAGATGATGATTACAATTCCCTGAAACATTTATTTTATCTAACAGAAAGATATTTATTCTAAAACCTAATCTGCAGCCCTAAACTATTTTCAGCTCCCTATGTGAAAAGAATGTTCCTAGTCCTTTCATTTTTTTTCACCCTATGGCTGGATAAATCAGCCTCTTAAATCTCCTGATTTAGGCATTAGGAATAGTGGCAGCTTCTATTAAATGATGTGATGGGGGATAGGAAGGCATCTTGGAAGACAATATAAGATTCACTCTAGACCAATTATGTAGTTAATTACTCTAGCGTGTGAACTTAGCCTTCAGAGCAATCTCATTTGGGCTGAGGAAAAAAGCTACTACAGACAATTATGGGATGTGTATGATGTTAGAAAGGGGAAGACAGAGCTATTGTTGGAGGAAGAGTATAAATGCTAAGCAGTGTAATCTGAAATAAACATAAATGGAATTGTGTTTTCCCTGAGCTGTAGTCTTCATTGCATAATAAGTTCTTTCCATTCTAATTTTTATGATTCATTTGCTCCTTGGGACAAGTTATCTATTTTTCTTCTTTTCCCTTTCCTGTTGCAGGATATGCATTATCCTTCCCTATTGTGACTATAGAATTCAATATGCATTTTCATTGTCAGACAGGAGGGTAGCAAAGGAGAGTAATTTTAATGAGCAAACATCTTTTTTCCCATTTAAATCAAAAGGAAAGCCTGATACCCATGGGTGAACACCATATACCTGACCTAGTTGTGGCTGTTGTTTTCCTTTTTATGTTCTCACAGTCCGTTTAAAAAGAAAAGGAGTAAAAGTAAGCCTAGTCATTGGTATGCTAATAATAGGAAAAATACAAGCAGAATTTTCAAATACTTGGAGGTGGCTTTTTAAAAAGGCTGTTGTGAACCTATAAAACATAAGGTAAATTAAATCTAATTTGCATGCAATTTGTCATTTATTGAGAGGTTGGTGGCAATTAAGAAAGTGCAATTTGTTCTTTAAAACTATTTCTCTTTTATGTACATTAAAAAAAATACATCAACACATTTCTGTTAGTCATGAGATTACAATGGTGCACTCTAGTGGACAAACTGAACACTTGAAATTATGCATTAAATTTTGGTAAGGTTTTCATAATTTTATAGACATAAGCTGACCTGTATTTAATTCAAGTAGAAACTCAGTAATGGCACTAGGACTAGGTAGAAGATAGTACATCATTTCAGGCAAAGAGAATTTGTGGATGGGACAATGTCTTAGAGTCAATTTCAGTGTTAGAAAGGAGGTTTCTTTTCCCTTTGTCCTTTCTTTCCTCCTGCTACCTCCTTCTTTTATTTTCTTTTAACCAATAAATCCTCAGTTCAACATTATAAAGAAAATATAAAATTGGGACTTGAAACCTGAGTCCTCATCTTTAACTGGTTGATACTCAACACTAATATTATAAGGAGTAAAAATGTTTATACACTAATGTGAATGTAATGGTATTTTGAAATTAAGATTTTTACCTCTGTTATCCTAAAATTATCTAGAAATGATGCTTGCCTTTATGTGAATTTTCTAAAGCAATTTTTATATTATCTATAATCTTTAAAACTATCCACAAGTGAAGTTTAGTGTTGTTTTTTTTTTTTTAATTTCTAAACTACTCTCCTAGAGTGTTGTAACAGATAAGGTGTTTTTTATGTTTATAATACTTATAAATTATACATAATTTGAGAAACAACAATTTATTTATCCAATGTTATATACATGACTAAAATTTTAGTAAAGAAATAGAGGAGAAAGAAAAGACAAAGCTATAGTCTGGTTAAATACTATACAGTCCACAGAATTCTCCAGGCCAGAATACTGGAGTGGGTAGCCTTTCCTTTCTCCAGGGGATCTTCCCAACCCAGGAATTGAACCCAGGTCTCCCACATTGCAGGGGGATTCTATTCCAACTGAGCTATCAGAGAAACCCTAAATACTAAGCACCTAAACTCTAATTCAAAGTGAGGCCATACTTCGATGAATAAAACTTTTTTCTCTTGAACGTTTATCAGTTAAGGGAGTTATCTAGTAAGAGGTTATCAATTAAGAGGTCATCCAGGAAACAAACTGCACCCTCAGTGACTCTGCAAATTATTTTAAGGGCTGGTTAGCACTAGCACCTGCCTTGTTATAATGGAACAGCCCAATAACTGGCTGCAATTGTAGCTGTGTCTCCAGGAGTGCAAGGAGTGGTTCTTTCAAATGTCCTGGAGGTTTGTCTGCAATTCCTTGAGGAGACGCCCCATGAACATTCTTCAACATGGAAATTGTAAATGTGGGCAGGCTGCTGAACGTAAGTGTGTGAAGAACATTTCTAATCCAATTCCCTATTCCAGTCTGGCTGACTCATGAGACTCTAATCCAATTCCCTATTCCAGTCTGACTCACTCATGAGACTCAACTGGCCCTAAAATAACCTTAAATTTGAACTTATTGCTTCATAACAGTACATATGCAAGATAAATGAGGCTAGAAGGGTTACCGCTACTCCTTGGCTCTCATTCACTTAAAGAATTGTGTTAAATTCAACTAAGCAAGTACAAACCTGTCCAAAGTAAATGAATTTTATTCTATTTTATTTTACTTTATTTTTTATTAATTTTTGCTTTTAAAATTGTCCTGTAAGAAGAAGAAACTTCATCCTACTGTGATACAGGGAACCAGATACTGTGCTAGGTATTATGTCAAAGTTCTTTAATTTCAAATAACAGGAAAAAAGAAAAGCAACAGAAACTTTGTATATGTAGAACCAAAAGGAGGTGGATACTGGAACAGCTCACAAAACTAAAGAAAGAGGTACATAACCAGTGTCTGGAAAATACAAGTGTTATGAGTGTGCAGGAAGTATCAGTATTATAATACTGATAACCTGTGGACCTTGTTTTTGAATGTTCCATTGGAGAACTCAGCATAAGAAGATTTGGTCTCTGGAAAAGTTTTAAATTCCCCAAAGGAAGAATCACATTGGTCCGTATTCGGTCAGACACTGGTGGCTCAGAGGTTAAAGCGTCTGCCTCCAATGCGGCAGACCCGGGTTTAATCCTTGGGTCGGGAAGATCCCCTGGAGAAGGAAATGGTAACCCACTCCAGTATTCTTGTCTGGAGAATCCCTTGGACGGAGAAGCCTGGTAGGCTACAGTGCACGGGGTAGCAAAGAGTCGGACGCAACTTCACTTTTCACTTTCACTTTCACTAACCCCTTTAGTCAAGTCTCTATGACTCAGGTGACAACAGGATCTATGATGTTCAGCTTCATGAGAATCACTTAAAAGAATGAGCAGGGATACTGTCTGCAGGAGAGAAAGATGATGAGTAGCCAAAACAACTGAATGGTCATTACATTCCAACTCCTGTCTTCTTAAGTGCTACTGAATTTCCAGAGAAGTCTCTTTTTAAAAATGCAATTATCTTATGCATTACCCAAAACAAATACAACCTTTCCAAAGGAAAAATAAACTGAGGTCATTCTTATTTTGCATCCTGATCACTGGCATGGAGCAGAGGTGAACTTTTTTTTTTTAATTTAAATTTAAATTTATTTATTTTAATTAGAGGCTAATTACTTTACAATATTGCATTGGTTCTGCCACACATCAACATGAATCCACCACAGGCATACACGTGTTCCCCATCCTGAATTTCCCTCCCACCTCCCTCCCCATACCATCCCTCCGGGTCATCCCAGTGCCCCAAGGATCCTGTATCGAACCTGGACTGGCACTTCGTTTCTTATATTATATTATACATGTTTCCATGACATTCCCCCAAATCATCACACCCTCTCCCTCTCCCACAGAGTCCAAAAGACTGTTTTGTACATCTATGTCTCTTTTGCTATCTCGCATACAGGGTTACTGAACTGAACTAATATAGGGTTATCATTACCATCTTTCTAAATTCCATATATATGGGTTAGTATACTGTATTGGTGTTTTTCTTTCTGGCTTATTCACTCTGTACAATAGGCCCCAGTTTCATCCACTTCATTAGAACTGATTCAAATGTATTCTTTTTAATGGCTGAGTAATACTCCATTGTGTATATGTACCACAGCTTTCTTATCCATTCGTCTACTGATGGACATCTAGGTTGCCTCCATGCCCTGGCTATTATAAACAGTGCTGTGATGAACTTTGGAGTACACATGTCTTTCAATTCTGGTTTCCTCGGTGTGTGTGCCCAGCAGTGGGATTGCTGAGTCGTATGGCAGTTCTATTTCCAGTTTTTTAAGGAATCTCCACACTGTTTTCCACAGTGGCTTGTACTAGTTTGCATTCCCACCAACAGTGTAAGAGGATTCCCTTTTTTCCACACCCTCTCCAGCCTTTATTGCTTGTAGACTTTTTGATAGCAGCCATTCTGACTGGCGTGAAATGGTACCTCATTGTGGTTTTGATTTGCATTTCTCTGATAATGAGTGATGTTGAGCATCTTTTCATATGTTTGTTAGCCATCTGTATGTCTTCTTTGGAGAAATGTCTGTTTAGTTCTTTGCCCCATTTTTTGATTGGGTCATTTACTTTTCTGGAATTGAGCTGCAGGAGTTGCTTGTATATTTTTGAGATTAATTCTTTGTCAGTTGCTTCATTTGCTATTATTTTCTCCCATTCTGAAGGCTGTCTTTTCACCTTGCTTATAGTTTCCTTTGTTGTGCAGAAGCTTTTAATTTTAATTAGGTCCCATTTGTTTATTTTCCCTTTTATTTCCAATATTCTGGGAGGTGGGTCATAGAGAATCCTGCTGTGATGTATGTCGGAGAGTGTTTTGCCTATGTTCTCATCTAGGAGTTTTGTAGTTTCTGGTCTTATGTTTAGATCTTTAATCCATTTTGAGTTTATTTTTGTGTATGGTGTTAGAAGGTGTTCTAGTTTCATTCTTTTCCACGTAGTTGACCTGTTTTCCCAGCACCGCTTGTTAAAGAGATTGTCTTTTCTCCATTGTATATTCTTGCCTCCTTTGTCAAAGATAAGGTGTCCATAGGTGTGTGGATTTATCTCTGGGCTTTCTATTTTGAAACTTCTTCGGGTCCTGAATTATTCTTCTACTAGTATTAGAATTTCTTATAGCTATTCTGCAACTTACAAATACAACTCTAAATATTTAGGGACTAATTGGTATGAGGATTAATTCTTAAATAGCATTGTCTAGTTCATAGTCCCATAATTATTGTGCAACTCTACTATGGAGTATGTATTAGGAGTGTATAATTTTTCCAAAATAACTTTTGGAGACTTTCCTGACAATCCAGTGGTTAAGACACTGCACTTTTCCTGCAGGGACATAGGTTCAATTCCTGGGGAGGAAATTAGATCCTGGATGTCATACATTGTGGCAAAAAAAATAAGAAAAAAGTATCCTTTGGTTAATATTTTCTTTTTTGTTACTCCATGTGATGCTCCACCCTCATCCCAGAGTTGAACATGATAACAGCAACGACATATGTAACTTTGTGGAAGTTTTTGATCCTAGATGAAGACAGTGCTGCTGCTGCTGCTAAGTCGCTTCAGTCGTGTCTGACTCTGTGCGACCCCATAGACGGCAGCCCACCAGGCTCCCCTGTCCCTGGGATTCTCCAGGCAAGAACACTGGAGTGGGTTGCCATTTCCTTCTCCAATGCAGGAAAGTGAAAAGTGAGAGTGGAGTCAATCAGTCGTGTCTGACTCTTAGCGACCCCATGGACTGCAGCCCACCAGGCTCCTCCGTCCATGGGATTTTCCAGGCAAGAGTACTGGAGTGGGGTGCCATTGCCTTCTCCGACAAACAGGGACAAATGGAGTTACCTATGTTGAGGAGGAAAGATAGTTTTTCCTCTGCTCTTCTAGGTTCTTGACTGAGACCCACTATGATAAAAGAAAGATTATTAGGAGAAAAACAAACATAAATTTAATAACCTGTATACCTCATGTATACATGGAGGATATCCAAGAAAACTGAGTAATTCCTTAAAATGGCCTTGAAATGGCCCAAGCTACCACCTTAAATGCCATCTCCAGCTAAATATAAAAGAAGGTGTTGGGGGTTGGGGAAGCCAGTTATGGAAGATTATCAGGAAGACAGTTTAAACCAAGGTATGATTATTACACAGATTTAAGTCTTGCCTTCACCACTGATGAGAGTTCCTAGAGATTTAGTCAGTCATCCTCTTCTTGGTAAAGAAGGGGAAAGTGAAGTCGCTCAGTCGTGTCCCATGGACTGTAGCCTACCAGGCTTCTGTGTCCATGGGATTTTCCAGGCAAGAGTACTGGAGTGGGTTGCCATTTCCTTCTCCAATAAAGAAAGGGAAACTCTTACGAATGAAGATTTTCCTTGTCAGTGTACATGCTCCTAACAAAAGGGTCACTGTTACTTAGCTTTAGAACTTCTCCTGTGCATGCTGTTTCTTAAACAATAGTTCAAGACAATCCTTACACCAAAGCATCATATTTGAGGATGGCAAATTTTATTTCCCTTCACCTACAACAATGCCTAGTCTCCTAATAAAACTGGATACCTTTAACTTTGATTTACTGTGGATGGAAATTTGAGCACTCAACCAGAGTTAGCAGAAGTTCATATTATTAACCCCTGGCGTAGACTCTGTGTTAATTATGGGACTCAAAACCCATACTTGTATAAAATGCATGTGGTGTCTTTGAAAAACAGAAAATGCAAAGGTAAAGCTAAGGCACTGCTAAGAATTGAATTATGTTCTCCAAAGAAGAAAAGTTAAAGTTCTAAGTCCAAGTACCTCAAAATGTGATGGTTTTTGGAAATTGGATCTTCACGGAGATAATCAATTAAAATAAAATTATTAGTGTGGATTCATATCCACTATGATTTTTATCATATAAAAGGGGAAATTTTGACACAGAGACAAACACACAGAGACATAAATAGACACAGAGAGAAGACAAGCATCTGTCTATAAACCAAGAAACACCTGAAGCCACCTACGCAAATCTAAAAGTGAGGCCTGAGACAGAAAATCAGAGGCAGTTGGGCCTGCCTATGTGTGACTTGGGTTCTGACCTCCAGAACAGTGAGACAATAAGCTTCTATTTTTTTTAGCTATCCGTGTATGGTTTCACTATGGCAACCCTAGAAAACCAATACCAGTAGAATCTGTGTGTCTTATGATCAAGGTTCTGGTACCATTTCCCTACAATGCTTTTGTTTCTGTCTCCTTTGGTATATCAGCTTTGATACTAGGCTAGCTCTATCATGTTCACAGAATGATGTTAGCAAGGTTTCAGCTTTGTGTGTGTGTGTCCTCAGAAAGGCAAGAAGAGAGAAAACTTCAATTATGGAAAACCAGCCGCTTGATTTTGTAATAGAGCACAGCCATTCACAGCCCTTAGCACAAAGCTGTTGGTGCTTGCCCTTACCCCACCCCACCTGGTTACCAGGTTACTGCAGGGCCATTAATGGTTCTGCTCAATCACTGGTCTGTGCCACAGTGGGCCCCTCCCACAAGCGACCACTCTTAAGGAGTGACCTTGGTGATGCTATTTGACCAACAGTCAGCAGAATGGTGGTACTCAGGTGCAGAGTAAGGTAAGAGGAGGATCCCAGCCTTCTCCCCAGGGACCCTCCAGCTCACCCAGCTTTAAGCCAGTCGAGAGCAGAGGGGCCCAGGAAACAGGCTGGGGCTGTGTCCTGCAGGGCTCCTGAGTCTTTGCTAAGGATGCCCACTGGCTAGACCCAGGCCTTGAGGCAGCAGTGAACCTATCCCTGCCCCCACAACCTAATGGCAGCAGCCATCTGCCTGGGAAGCCATCTGTGAGAACAGCCCCACCATTTGGGCGGCCTAAGGAGCCTGAGAGCCATTTGCTTCCTGGGTGTCTAGCTCCCTCAGCAATGACAGCTGGACAGGTTCTGGGGACCTGGCCCTGAGAAAGCCACTAGCTAAGGTCTGCCTCTTCAGCCAGAACCTGGACCTTGGAGGGGGAAAGTTGAGCCTTGGTAACTTTCCCTTTCTTATAAGAATAAAGAATAATGTTTATTTCATACAGATTTATAGAAACATGGTTACCTGACCATAGACTGCCGTGCAAAGGTGCTTCAGTTGTGTCTGACTATGTGTGACCCTATGGACTGTAGCCTGCCAGGTTCCTCTGTCCATGTAATTCTCCAGGAAACAATACTGGAGTAGATTGCCATTCCCTTCGGCAGGGGATCTTCCAGACCCAGGTATTGAATTGGCATGTTTTATGTCTAAACTGCATTGGCAGGCGGGTTCTTTACCACTAGTGCCACCTGGGAAGCCCAACCTGACTATAACCTGATCTCAAGAACATGGGCTCTGACACCAAGAAGTGTGCAACAACTAACCATGCCCCTCCCCCACCTTTAATAGAAAAGGGCTTAGCTGAGAGCTTTTGAGGAGTTTGGGGTTTTTGAGGCATGGGCGACCCACCTCCTTGCGTCTCTGTTTCAAACTCTGACATTTTGGTATTGTTTGGCCTCACTATGCATCTGGCACTAGACTTGTATTTTGGTAACAGTTTGTCGTGTGCTACTTTTCAGCCAATAACAATGGCTGGGATTCCCTTGTGGCTCAACTGGTAAAGAATCCACCTGCAATGCAGGTGACCTGGGTTCAATCCATGGGTTGGGAAGATCCCCTGGAGAAGGGAAAGGCTACCCACTGCATTATTCTGGCCTGGAGAATTCCATGGACTATATAGTCCATGGGATAGCAAAAAGTCAAACATGACTGAGTGACTCATTTTCACTTTCTTTTTTTTTTTAATATAAATTTAATTATTTTAATTGGAGGCTAATTACTTTACAATATTGTATTGGTTTTGCCATACATCAACATGAATCTGCCACGGATGTACATGCGTTCCCCATCTTGACCCCCACTCCCACCTCCCTCCCCATACCATCCCTCTGGGTCATCCCAGTGCACCAGCCCCAAGCGTCCTGTATCATGCATTGAACCTGGACTGGCGATTCGTTTCACAGGATATTATACATGTTTCAATGCCATTCTCCCAAATCATCCCACCCTCTCCCTCTCCCACAGAGTTCAAAAGACTGTTCTATACATCTGTGTCTCTT
>NW_011494948.1:3866521-3866696 GCF_000754665.1 Bison bison bison | reverse complement strand
TCCTGGCTATTATAAACAGTGCTGTGATGGACATTGGGGTACATGTGTCTCTTTCAATTCTGGTTTCCTTGGTGTGTATGCCCAGCAGTGGGATTTCTGGGTCATATGGCAGTTCTATTTCCAGTTTTTTAAGGAATCTCCACACTGTTCTCCATAGTGGCTGTACTAGTTTGCA
>NW_011494948.1:3848642-3866421 GCF_000754665.1 Bison bison bison | reverse complement strand
TATGTGTTCGATCTGTATTGGTGTTTTTCTTTCTGGCTTACTTCACTCTGTATAATAGGCTCCAGCTTCATCCACCTCATTAGAACTGATTCAAATGTATTCTTTTTAATGGCTGAGTAATACTCCATTGTGTATATGTACCACAGCTTTCTTATCCATTCATCTGCTGATGGGCATCTAGGTTGCTTCCATGTCCTGGCTATTATAAACAGTGCTGTGATGGACATTGGGGTACATGTGTCTCTTTCAATTCTGGTTTCCTTGGTGTGTATGCCCAGCAGTGGGATTTCTGGGTCATATGGCAGTTCTATTTCCAGTTTTTTAAGGAATCTCCACACTGTTCTCCATAGTGGCTGTACTAGTTTGCATTCCCACCAACAGTGTAAGAGGGTTACCATTTCTCCACACCCTCTCCAGAATTTATTGCTTGTAGACTTTTGGATTGCAGCCATTCTGACTGGTGTGAAATGGTACCTCATAGTGGTTTTGATTTGCATTTCTCTGATAATGAGTGATGTTGAGCGTCTTTTCATGTGTTTGTTAGCCATCTGTATGTCTTCTTTGGAGAAATGTCTGTTTAGTTCTTTGGCCCATTTTTTGATTGGGTCATTTACTTTTCTGGAATTGAGCTGCAGGAGTTGCTTGTATATTTTTGAGATTAATTCTTTGTCAGTTGCTATTATTTTCTCCCATTCTGAAGGCTGTCTTTTCACCTTGCTTATAGTTTCCTTTGTTGTGCAGAAGCTTTTAATTTTAATTAGGTCCCATTTGTTTATTTTCCCTTTTATTTCCAATATTCTGGGAGGTGGGTCATAGAGGATCCTGCTGTGATGTATGTCGGAGAGTGTTTTGCCTATGTTCTCATCTAGGAGTTTTATAGTTTCTGGTCTTATGTTTAGATCTTTAATCCATTTTGAGTTTATTTTTGTGTATGGTGTTAGAAGGTGTTCTAGTTTCATTCTTTTACAAGTGGTTGATCAGTTTTCCCAGCACCATTTGTTAAAGAGATTGTCTTTTCTGCATTGTATATTCTTGAATTAAGCTTCAATTCCTATACCAGTAACTGTCAAATGGAGTGGACATGGAGGCACCACTATGCATATCTAGTCTAATCAGAATCTGCTTCTGCATTTGGAAGCAACATCTTCAATTCCATGTGTTTTATGGGATGTGAGATCTACCAGAAAAAATCCAGTTTCTTCTGAAACAGAATGATTTCATGGTACTCATTGATCCTCTTTTTTTAACCGTGGTAAGCATTGAAATAGCTGGAGGCCAAGACTAAAGGCCTCTTCTAAAGTGGAGGTCTTTTGGTGACCTCTCAGTTGTGGCTGTTGTTTAGTTGCTAAAATGCAAGAAAGACAAAGTTGCTCAGTTGTGTCCAACTCTTTGCAACCCCATGGACTATACAGTCTATGGAATTCTCCAGGCCAGAATACTGGAGTGGGTAGCCTTTCCCTTCTCCAGGGGATCTCCCCAACCCACGGATCAAACCCAGGTCTCCCGCATTGCAGGGTGATTCTTTACCAGCTGAATCAAAAGGGAAGTCCAAGAATACTGGAGTTGGTAGCCTATCCCTTCTCCAGTAGATTTTCCCAACCCAGGAATCGAACCAGGGTCTCCTGCGTTGTGGGCAAATTATTTACCAACTGAGCTATCAGGGAAGCTCTTAGTCACTAAGTTGTGTTCAATTCTTTGTGACCCTATGAACTGTAACCCTCTAGGCTCCTCTGTCCATGGGATATCCCAGGAAAGATACTGGAGTGGGTTGCCATTTCCTTCTCAAGGGATTCTTCCTGACCCTGGGATTAAACTCCAGTCTCCTGCATGGGCAGGATGAAATGGTTGATGGCATGATAAGATGAGGATGAGGTGGTTGGATGGCACTACCAACTCAATGGACATGAGTTTGAGTAAACTCCCAGAGTTGGTGATAGACAGGGAGTCGGACACAACTGAGTGACTGAACTGAAATGCATAAGCAGGCAGATTCTTTACCACTGAGCCACCAGGCAAATCATTCCTAAGATGTCTTACGGTGTTTCACAGGAGATGCAGGTTTGATCCCTGGGTCAAGAAGACCTCCTGGAGGAGGGAATGGCAGTCTATTCTAGTATTCTTACCTGGAGAATCTCACGAACAAAGGAGCCTGGCAGGCTACAGTTGATAGAATGGCAGAGTCAGACATGACTGAAGCGACTTAGCATGTAGGATGTTTTATAAAAGGTTCTGTTAGTTTTTTATTATATACTTTTTCTGCCAATCCTACAATCTTGTCTTCTAAAAGTTCCTGTACCAAATCTTTGTCATTACCCAGGAGTCAATGTAGATCCTAAGCTCAGACCATGTTTCATTCCGAGTAAATGGAACATAAGAAATATTTCTGCAAATGTTGTCCTTTGGGAGGTCCATGGGACTCCACAAGAGAGACTTTGATTATTTGAAAGTTCACCTGAGCTGACATAAAATAGCTAATGCTGTTGCTAAGGCCTTGCTTTATTTCCATTCTGTGGTTGGCTTTTCACCTCTTCAACCTCTTGGTAACTATTTTCTGCATCACATGTCCTCTATAGAACTGTCTGTCATACCCCCTGTATTCCTGAGTGACCCCAGCCTGATATAGTATTGTAGCAGTTATTGATCACTTCTGTAGGCAACATTTGATATTAGTGTAAATATACAGTTTTTTAAATAAACAGTGTACAATCCTCTTGATCTTCCAGATCTGATTTATAAACAGAACATCTAGGAAAAAAAGAGACTAAATTCAAGAAAATTTAAGAGATTCCCCAAGGAAGTATATTTGGAGATAGAAAAGGAGCTAGGAACTTCCTCTGCTGACTTCCCGCTTAGAGTCTTTTTATTTCTATATTACCTTATATTTTGTAAATGTTATATTTCTGCTTATTCTTACAATTTTCTGTGTGATACAGATGCACCTATTTTTATAACCAGAAATAATAATCCCAAAGTGAATACCTAGGCAAAATTTTCAAGGTTCAACAATTTATAAATTTTAAGACAGACTGTAAGGTGCTGCTTCAGTGCACTACATAATACTCACGTGGCTTGAAAGAGTTAATTCAGCCTGCAAAAGAGCTTAATTTATTCCCAGGACATTGCCCATACAGAGGGAGAATATGGCTCATTAAATCCTTTTCAAAGACTCCCAATAGAGAAGTGTGTTTTAGGATCAATATTATGTTCCTGTGGACTTAACAGAATCACAACTACTCTTGGGAGGAGGCTAGGTTTTCCTTCTGGATGTGGAAGTCTTTGCTAAGATGGGTGTTGAAGCTACAGTTATTCATAGTTCTGTTTAAAAAGCAAACTGACTTAGTATTTTGGAAAAAAATGACTAAGAATTAGGTAATTCTTTATTCAATAGTTTCTTTTTCCAGCAGCTTATAAAAGAGCTTTCCTTTCTGTACGTGTTTTGTTGACATTCTGCATCTGCAACCTTGAGCTAGTCTTGTCCTCCTGAACAGTGTGCTTCAGGACATATTCACAAGAAGTACTTCTCAGAGGTCACAAACAGCAGCATAAGAGTAATTGTGCTTCATTAGTTGTTTCTTTCCCAAAGGACATATACATGCTGTGGCATCCAATTAATATTGATGACACACTCTATGATATTGGACAATCAGATACAATCTCAGAAGTTCCTGCATTTAAATCCTGCTCCACCACGTACTAGATTTGTAGCCTCAGAAATATTACTTAAAGTCTCCAAGTCCCAGTTTTATCATCTGTATACTGGGGTAAAAATAGTACCTCTCTCTTTAGAACATAAATAAGAAGACTAATTAAATGAAAGAGTACATGGGAAAGGTCTGATATTAGTAAGTATTCAATTAATATTAGCTATAATTATTGTATCATTATTTATAAACACCTCCAATATTTTAAAAAAAGCAAGTATTAAGTTTATTAGTATAGTTTGCAAATATCAATATGGAATTCTTGCATATCTTATAGATCTCAAAATCCACATGAGCAGAGACATGAAGACACATGAAATCTCTCTGCTGGCTTCTGATGAATATCTTTTCAAGTTATAGAGATTATAGATATAGATATTATCTATAGATTATTAAATACAACATCATTTGTATGGTTACTATACACCTATCAAATATTTTCCTCCCAGAGATAGCTATTGTAGATTTTCTGTTATAGTTGTCATGAATAGTTTCAAATGGAGTAGGCCAGGGACAGAATTTAGTAAACTAAGGACATAATCACATTTAAGTTATTTTTAGCTGGATGAAATTTGTCCAAGAAGAGTATGAAGGCAGGAATAAGAATACACCATTCTACCATGTGTTCTGAACATTCCATTAAGTTCATAAAATAGAATGGTAAAATGTGTAAATCAGCCTATGGAAACTAAAAGATATGAGCTACCTAAAAACCTTAATGAAAAATACTAAAAAATAATCATAATAAGCAGAAGGAAATAAAAAGTTGCCACTGCTCAATTGCTGTTCACGTAAAGGGTAATTGTTTTTAGATAGAATCAATGATCTATACAAATATAGATACACATAAACATATGGATACTCACCCTCTGAAAACATCCATATTCATATCCTCCTTTAATTACAATATACTGTATCCACCAAGAAACATTCAAGCATCTGACCAAATGTCTCATGATTCCCCCCTCACTTCTGAAAATCACCACGAGAAACGAAGGGCAAACAACAGGGCTAAACAAAAGATGATGGCAGAAATAAAATAGTGGGTTGCCTTCATTTCTCACTTGTACAGTTAAAACATGACATGTCAAACACCTTTTAAGTCTTTTTATAAATTTGAAAATTGATTCAGCTCTCTTTATTAACACATCATTGATCTTAAGCATGCATAAGTCAATCAAGTTTCATATAATTTCTTTACATTTTGCTTACATAATCATCTGAAGAATCATATGATGTCAGTTTTATCTGTTTTCCTCAGGAGAAAATATGTTGATATACTATGTACTTTCACTCATTAAGCACATTATACACATGTTTCCTTGGTGTGAAATTTAGATAGTTATGTAGAAGTTATCCATAAAATATTGTTAAAATATAAAGTAAAGTATACTCTTCATGGTGAGTGCCATAATTTACAATTTTTGTTTCCCCACATAGTAATTGGTACATAGTAAAAGCTAAATATATTTGTTAGAGGAAGGGAAGGAAGGGGAGTGAGGTAAAAGGGAGAGGAAGGAAAAGTAGATGGATGGATTTGGAAGAAATAAAAAATTTAAAGGCACAAAGGAAGTTTGTGGTATTTGAGTGGGGAAAAATATAGACTTGAGTGAGAAATATTTGTGTTTCAGCTTGGATCTTCTTTTCTGTGACCTTAACTTTAGTTTTCACACCTGTGGGGGGGAAAATGGGGATGATAATAATCATTTCGTTTTGAGAATTAAATCCAAAAATGTGTGGAAAATGCCCACTTTCACAATACCTGAAATATTATAGGCATTCCATAAATGTCAGTTTTTTCTCTTTTGCACAGCTTGGCCTGATTTTACCTTCCAGGCAGGTTTCTCAGTATTTTCAACTTACAGTTGAACAGATGATTTGAAGGTGGGAAATGACACCATTCCAACTCTTAGCACATCTCCCTCCTGTGCTGCTTCTTTTGGGAGTTTGCTGCTAAGCAGGCGCCTTTTTTAACCTCACTCTGAGTGAGCTCATTTTTAAAGAAACTTTGCTCCTTGTATGTACTTTAATCCTTATAGAGGAACTATTGATTTGTATGGCCAAGTAGAGCAGCCTCTGAGGCATGTGCAAATGCTATTGGAAGATGCATTGCAATGGAAATCATCAGAAGGAAGCCTAAGTAATTAACCAAGGAAAATAGGTGATAACAGTGGTATAACTTTAAATTATATATGAATTAGAAAATTAAAATATTGTTAACATTCCTTATTTGAATACAAAGATAATTAATACACAATTAGGTTTCAAAGGAGAATAGGATAGCTGGCAGTGAAAAAGCAAAGCAGTGCTCCTTGATATAGGAAAAGAAAGATGATAAGGTCACTGACAATATAGAGAAAAATGTCACATCATGACTAAAAACAGGAAAATATGGATTAAAATGTTCTAGCTGGGAGAGGGCTCACAGTGGGAGATGAATAAGTACTGGTTAATGTGTCTAATACTTTCAGGGAATAGTAGAGAACAATAATTACCAAATTATAACTAAGCTATGTTTACCTAAAACAGAATTTTCTTCATCAAAATTATGAAGATTCTTCTCTTTTTCTTCTCTTACATACAAAATGAACTCTGTGCTTAAAAATAAAAATGACTTCATTCTATACTTATGGAGAATAAAATACTAGGTACACAGTTTTCAGTGGCTTCTGCATATTTTTTCTTTTTTATGTGGGTGTCAAATCTGCTGTGAGAATATAAAAACTTTTATTATGCCTACGACACATTTATCATAGCATGAGATAATCGATGATTTTCATCAATTAAAAAAGTTTTAATATTTATGAAAAATAGGCTTTACATATGCAGTATACCCTGGTCCACTGGAGGAGTAAATGACAACCCACTCAAATATTCTTGCCTCAAGAAACTCATGAAGAGTATAAAAAGGCAAAAAGATATGACACTGGAAGATGAAACCCTCTTCCAGTTGGAAGGTTTCCAGTATACTACTAGAGAAGAGTGGAGGGCAATTACTAATAGCTCCAGAAAGAATGAAATGGTTGCACCGTAGCAGAAGTAACACTCAGTCTTGGATGTGTCTGGTGGTGAAAGTAAAGTCTGATGCTGTAAACAACACTATTGCGTAGGAACCTAGACTGTTAGGTCCGTGAATCAAGGTACATTGGATGGGGTTAAGCAGGCGATGGCCAGATTGAACACTGACATCTTAGGAATCTGTCAATGAAAATGGATGAGAATGGGCAAATTTAATTTGGATGACCATTATATCTACTATTGTGGACAAGAATCCCTTAGAAGAACTGGCATAACCCTCATAGTCAAAAAGAGTCCCAAATGCAGTACTTGGGTGCAGCCTCAAAAATGAAAGAATGACCTTGGTCCATTTCCAAGGCAACCATTCAACATCACAGTAATCCAACTCTATGCCCCAACCACTAATGACAAAGAAGTTGAAGTTGAACAGTACTATGAAGACCTACAAGACCTTCTAGAACTAACACCAAAAAAAAAAAAAAGATGTCCTTTTCATCAATAGAAAACTGGAATGCAAAAGCAGGAAGTCAAGAGATACCTGGAGTAACAGGCAAGTTTGGCCTTGGAGGACAAAATGAAGCAGGGCAAAGGATAACAGAATTTTGCCAAGAGAAAACACTGTCATAGCAAATAACCTCTTGCAACAACACAACAGATGACTACATGTGGACATCACCTGACGGTTAATACCGAAATCAAATTGATTATATTCTTTGTAGCCCAATATGAAACTGTATACAGTTAGCAGAAACAAGACCTGGAGCTGACGGTGGCTCAGATCATGAGTTTCTTATTGGAAAATTCAGGTTTAAATTGAAGAAAGTAGGGAAAACCACTAGGCCATTCATATATGACCTAAATAAAATCCCTTATGATTATACAGTGTAAGTGACAAATAGATTCAAGGGATTAAATCTGATAGAGTGCCCGAAGAACTATGGACAGAAGTTCGTAATACTGTAGAGGAGGCAGTGACTAAAACCATCCCTAAGAAAAAGAAATGCAAAAAGGCAAAATGGTTGTCTGAGAAGGCCTTACAAATAGCTGAGAAAAGAAAAGTGAAAGGCAAAGAAGAAAAGAAAAGATACACACAACTGAATGCAAAGTTCCAGAGAATACCAAGGAGAGATAAGAAGGCCTTCTTAAACTAACAATGTAAATAGATTGAGAAAACAAAAAAAAAAAGAAAAGAATGGGAAAGACTAGAGATCTCTTCAAGAAAATTGGAAATACCAAAGGGATATTTCTTGAAATGATCGGCACAATAAAGGACAGAAATGGTAAGGACCTAACAGAAGTAGAAGATATTAAGAATACATGGCAAGAATACCCAGAAAAACTATACAAAAAAAGGTCTTAATTACCCAGATAACAACAATGGTGTGGTCATTCACCAAGAGCTGGACATCCTGGAGCATGAAGTCAAGGGTGCCTTAGGAAGCATTATTACAAACAAAGCCTAGTGGAGATGACAGAATTTCAGCTGAGCTACATAAGATCGTAAAAGATGATGCCGTTAAAGCACTGAACTCAATATGTCAACGAATATGGAAAACTCAGCAATGGCCATAGGACTGGAAAAGAGATCAGTTTTCATTCCAATTCCAAAGAAAGGCAATGCCAAAAAATGTTCCAACTACTGTACAATTGTGTTCATTCCACAGGCTAGTAAAGTTATGCTCAAAATCCTTCAAGCTAGGCTTCAACAGTATGTGAACCAAGATTTTCCAGAGGCACAAGCTGGGTTTAGAAAAAGCAGAGGGATCAGAGATCAAATTGCCAATTTCATTGGATCATAGAGAAAGCAAGAAAGTTCCATAAAAAGTATCTACTTCTGCTTCACTGACTACATTAAAATCTTTGACTCTGTGGGTCACAACAAACTGTGGAAAATTCTTAAAGAAATGGGAACACCAGATCATCTCACCTGCCTCCTGAGAATCCTGTATTCAGGTCAAGAAGCAACAATTAGAACCTGACTGGTTCAAAATTGGGAAAGGAGTACGACAAGGCTATATATTGTCACCCTGCTTATTTAACTTAAATTCTGAGTACATCATGAAAAATTCTTAGCTGGATGAATCACAAGCTGGAATCAAAATTGCAAGGAGAAATGTCTAACAACATCAGATATGCAGATGATACCACTCTAATGGCAGAATGTGAAGAGGAACTAAAGAGCCTCTTGATGAGAATGAAAGAGGACAGTGAAAAACTGGCTTAAAACTCAACATTCAAAAACTAAGATCATGGCATCCAGTCCCATCATTTTATGGCAAATAGAAGGGGGAAAATTGGAAGCAGATTTTATTTTCTTGAGCTCCAAATTCATTGTGCATGGTGACTGCAGCCATGAGATTAAAAGATGGTTACTCCTTGAAAAGAAAGCTATGACAAACCTAGACAGCATATTAAAAAGCAGAGACATCACTTGGCCAACAAAAGTCCATATAGTCAGTCTGTGGATTTTCCAGTAGTCATGTACAGGTGTGAGAGCTGGACCATACAGAAGGCTGAACACCAAAGAATTGATGCTTTCAAATTGTGGTGCTGGAGAAGACTCTTGAGATTCCCTTGGACTGTGAGGAGAATGCACTAATCAATTCTAAAGGAAATCAACCTTGAGTATTCATTGAAAGGACTGTTGCTGAAGCTGAAACTTCAATACGCTGGAAAGTTGGAAAGAGCCAACTCACTGGAGAAGACCCTGATACTGGGAAACATTGAAGGCAAAAAGAGAAGGGGGTGGCAGAGGATGAGATAATTAGATAGCATCACTGACCCAATGGACATGAATTTGAGCAAACTCAGGGAGACAGTCAAGGACAGAAGAGCCTGGTATGCTGCCGTCTATGGGATCACAGAGCTGGACAGGACTAGCTACTGAACAACAGCAATGCTTACCCTTTTCATAAAGTTGAAACAAGAAAGTGATTTAACATTTGGCTTTATGTACATTTCTAACAAATCATTGTTAATTAGAGTATAATGAACCACAACTCCTAAAATATCAGGCAGGATACTTTAATGTTAAGACTGAAAAACATAGTTTACTAATAATGTGAGGGTATGCATTTGAGAGAATTCTGTAGAAGTTTTAAAATGGTGGTTTTGTTAGGTAACAATTTTTTGAAGACATAATTTTACTAATTCCAAAGAGTTCTGCAAGGTTTTCCAGGTTTATTGTATCAAACCAACTTCATTTTTACATTGACATTAATGAGTTCTAATTCAGTGGGCATTTACTTAGAGCCTGTTATTCCAGGTTCCTGAAATAAGGAGTGAACTAAACACACAAAGTCTTGGTTTTCACAGAACATACATCCTGATGTAAATAAATACATGAAAAAGAGTTTATAAGTGCTATAATAAGATTATGAGAAGCATAAAAAGAATTTACTTGATTTTGAGATAGATCATGTTACCTTAAGATGAATCTTGAGTAATTGGTTCACTCAGAAGAAATGTTTGTCGGGACTTGTCTGGTGGTCCAGTGGTTAAAATCTTGCTTTCCAAAGCAGGGGATGGGAGTTCAATACCTGGTTAGATCCCACAAGTCTCATGGCTAAAAAACCAGAATGTAAAACAGAAACAATATTGTAACAAATTCAAGAAAGTCTTAAAAATGCGTGCCCCCCCCAACATACCCACACACACAAATTTAAAAAATTTTTTTAAAAAAGGTCTTTGTCAGGTGTAAGCATTTTGCTACTTTACATACTAAGTAAGAGTCGGCCTACAAGCCTTTCTACTCCTCTATAGTGGAGCTGGTACTTGGGTGTTTATAAGTACTACTGCTATGAACACTATGTAAAACATATTTAAAATAAAACACCCTACTTAATATATACTGTTCTTCCTTATTAAGAGTATTTGAGATCCATGTATAATTGCTGAAAATCACTGTAGGAAAATTCTGAGTATCCCTCACATGGTGTAGAGTAACTTCACTTTCTCTTCAGAAGATTTCCTTCCTAACTCTTGACTATGAGCACTGACCCAAAAGCTTTGGCAGCATTGCGTCACTTGGTATAAAAAAAGGGAACCTGACTTAAAGTGGAAAAAGGAACAGATGGCAGTGTGTTCTACACACACACGAATTTTTTTTTTCCAGAGAAGCTGCTGCTTTTAATCCAGTTCAGTATGTTCTAAGAGAGCTACTATTTCTGAAACCATTGAACACGCGGGGCCAAAGTTTCTAAGTATGGACCCACAGTGGCAGGAAGGAAATGATGTATATGTTAAAAGTACTGCAAAAATGAGGAGGCTGCAGTAGATGGCTGCACAGATGCATTCCAGCTCCCACTGCCTTTGCCTCTGTCTTCCTCAGAGGCCACATGGAAGAGGTACCAGAACCTGTGACAGCTTGAACGTGACATCATTGCTTTTTCTTCTAAGGCTTTGCTTCTCCCTTTTTACTTTTGCCACTTACATCTGATGCATTTGAACCTTCTTTCCAACAACCTCCTCAGGGTCCCATTCAAGGGTTGCAGCTGTCTCCTGCTCTTGAACTAATCTAGTGTCAGACCTCCTCCCTACTGCCTGAGATGGCTTCCAGTTCTAGTATAATTCAAGGCATCCTAATCCTAAGTAATCATCGTACAACCACCTTTTTATTGTTGTTCTTTCTGCTTATTGGACTTTATTCTTAAAAATTAGATATATTTTGGAGGCTTACCATTTAAGTTACACGTGGTTAGCATTTTACTGTAAGAAACAGCTGGAAATAATACTTTTTGGGGTGGGAGGGATTAACCGTCACTATTTGTTTCCTTGGTGCCAAGGAGCTGTGAGCTAAGAGGGTTAAATATAAGAATCAAAGTTTATGGGAAACTCTTGCTTTTGTAAATGCTAATAGTTTTATATCCTACCTTTCCATAGATTTTTTTTCCTCCTCTAGTTTCAGAGTGGTTATAAATAAGAAGAGTTTTTATGAAATTAGAATATAAAAGATGAGACTCAATCAATGGTGAAGTCAGTGTTCAAGATATGCAATGAAACTGGAAGCCAAAATGAAGCAATGGATGTACAGACAAAAAGATAGCTGGAATCAATCCAAATGTCTGGGGTGAGACCAGAAGCACAGTTTGAAGATTATATAAGAAGCCAGAAACCAAAGTATATGCATAAGTAAAAGGCCAAAATCAGGCCATGGATATAAACTAGATTTAAAAAATCAATAAGCAGACCCAAGGTACTGAAGGCTAGAGAATCTTGAGCACTTGTTGACCAAAAGATGAACAGATTGTAATAATTTAAGAAGCCAAGGTCATCAAGTAAGTACAAAGAACACCAAGCAGGTGAGGGCTGAGGTTAAGGAAAGCAGCACAACACAGTAGAAGGTCAAGAACGTAGTGGACACCAGCTGTTAGAAAACATGGCAATGGAAATGTGGCAAACAACTGTCTCAACTAGGAAACCTTTTATGGGTTTCCTACTTGCAGCAAGAAATTGACAGATGCGGTCAAGAGCAGAGCAAACATGCAAACTGTAGGCAGACAATGCTTTGTGTTAGGAAACTAGGAAGTCTATTCAGTTGTAATAGGAACTACTTGAAATGAGGATTACTTGGCAATTCTGTTGGGAAGAGGTGCAAAAATAAATAAGATTAGATAAGTAGTGAGAAGGAGCTAATAGTACTGATTTAGGAATTTTACCTTGATTGCTTGCAACAATTTTGAGAAATTGGATAGTAATCTTTTTTTTTTTTAATTGCAGTCTAATAGCTTTACAGTGATGCATTAGTTTCTGCAACAAGTGAATCAGCTATATGTATACATCTATTGAACTCATTGGAAAAGACCCTGATGCTGGGAAAGATTGAAGGCAAAAGGAGAAGAGGGTGGCAGAGGATGAGATGGTTAGGTAGCATCCCTAGTCAATGCACATGAATTTGAGCAAACTCGGGGGATATTGAAGAACAATAAGCCTGGTGTATTGCAGTCCATGGTGTCACAAAGAGTCAGAAATGACTTAGCAACTGAACAACAACAGCATACCTACATGTATCCCCTCTCTCTTAGACCTCTTTCCCATACCCCTTATCCCACCCATGTAGGTCATCACAGAGCACCTAACTGAGCTACCTGTGCTATAAAGCACATGCACAGTAATCCTTGCAAGGTGAATAACTATTTCCTTATAAAATTAAATGAATAGCCTATGACCAACCAACTGATTGATCAAGTATTCACATCCAAATACAAGTTGACTATGTGGGAATAAAACCCAAATTTTCAGTGTTATCCTAATTTGCATATGGTGGTGTGACACATGAAAAGTGAAATTCCAATGTTTTCATACTTACGGAGTCAAAACAAGATTTTGGCAGGGCTGTAAATGTGGGAGCCTCAATGGTGGAAAAAAATTACGTGGGTAGTGTTAAAAGTCCAGAGATGCCGAATTACACAAATAAGAAGCATATTTTCTTTGGCTGCAGTTTATGCACCTGGTTTGCTCTGAAGAATTTTATCTCTCCAAATTAATAAACTAATAATAGTAATGCATATCTAACAATCAATACATGAAATTAATAAACTAATGAATAATAGTACTGAATATACAACAATCACTGCATGTGTAGTAAATGGTGAAAGTGAAAATTGCTCAGTCATGTCTGACTCTTTGTGACCCCGTGGACTATAGAGTCCATGGAATTCTTCAGGCCAGAATACTAGAGTGGGTAGCCTTTCCCTTCTGCAGGATTTCTTCCCAACCCAGGGATCGAACGCAGGTCTCCTATATTGCACGTGGATTCTTTACCAGCTGAGCCGCAAGGGAAGCCCCATATACTGAACTCTTTACAAGAATAATCTTGTGTGCACGTGTGTGTGCTCAGTTAATAATTTGTGTCCCATCCTTTGTGACCCTGTGGACTGTAAGCTGCCAGGTTCCTCTGTCAAATGGATTTTCCCAGCAAGAATACTGGAGTGGGTTGCTATTTCCTTCTCCAGGGGATCTTCCCTACCCAGGGATCAAACACACATCTCCTGTGTCTCTGGCACTGGCAGGTGAATTCTTTATCACTGAACCACCTGGGAAGCCACACAATCTTTTTTTTTTTTTTCTTCTTATACACACATAGATATGCTGCTGCTGCTAAGTCACGTCAGTCATGTCCGAATCTTTGCGACCCCATAGACGGCAGGCAGCCCACCAGGCTCCTCTGTCCCTGGGATTCTCCAGGCAACAATACTGGAGTGGGTTGCCATTTCCTTCTCCTGTATGTATATATATATACAGATACACATGTACATATATACATATATGCATATACATATGTGTCTATATATACACTATTCATGAGAACCTTGTAAGATAATTATTATTATTATCCTCATTTTATAGATGAAGAAACAGAGATCCAAAGAGGTTATGACACAAACCCAAGGCCACATATTTATTGAAGGGCTGGAATAAGATTCACCCATGAGTGTTACTCCTTCACATTTATAGTCTTCAGACATTGTAACTTTATGACTACAAGATAATATATTTAACTTACATGCATTATAGGTGGCAATATTCATACTATAGGTGGCAATATTCATTCTATAGGTGAGTTGCCATAATGTTATCCTTCCTAAAAATTAAATATTCTTTGTTATACAACATGTCAAAAGATGTTTGAGTACTAAAATATCCATGGCAGCAAAATATCAATGGCATTTAAATTGAATGGCCAGTTGTCATGTATGTTTGATCTATTTATTACCTTTAATAAAATACAACAGTTTGGATGTGTATAGTTGTTTTTCACTGAGTGTGCAAAACAGAATTTTTATATGACAGGTATAGTAGTGTTTTGAGACTAGCACAGTTTTTGCAGAATTTCCATTTTTAAACAAGAAGACTGTTTAGTTCGACTGTCTTGTTTTTACTGTGGAATTGTCCAGAATAACAACATATACTTCTTCATCTTCATTAACTGAGTGGGGGATATTAATTTTTCTAAATGTAATCCTGCATAATATTTTGCAGATAAATGGTTCATGTTTGACTGAGCATATTTTTCTCTGAAATACAGCATTGTGAAGTTGCAAGTAAATATCTATATTTAAATACACATTTTTCTGAAAAACGTTGAAGCACCCTAAAACAACTTCTAATACACTTAGAAATATTCTTATTTTCAGCCTGTCATGTACTTAAGAAAAACAAACAAACTCCAAAAATAATTAAGGGCATTTGAAACAATATTTTGCATGGGTGAAGATTTTAAAATATTACTTTTAGTTTAAAATGTCCATTTTTCCAAATCCTGAAATAATTTTAAGTGTTGAGGCTTTAACAGTTCCTCAAGTTTGTCAGAGGAGAAGGCAATGGCACCCCACTCCAGTATTCTTGCCTGGAAAATCCCATGTGTGGAGGAGCCTGGAAGGCTGCAGTCCATGGGGTCGCTAAGAGTTGGACACGACTGAGTGACTTCACTTTCACTTTTCACTTTCATGCGCTGGAGAAGGAAATGACAACCCACTCCAGTGTTCTTGCCTGGAGAATCCCAGGGCCGGGGTAGCCTGGTGGGCTGCCGTCTATGGGGTTGCACAGAGTCGGACACGACTGAAGTGACTTAGCAGCAGCAGCAGCAACAAGTTTCTCAGTGAAGTATAAGACACTCATAGATGAAGATCCAAAGATATAATTGTGTTTTAACTGACAAATCTAAAAATGTTTATGGATAATTGAGAAAGAAGTTATACAATTTGAAACTTAATATAAAAATTATCACTAATGTATGTGTTTTACCATATTTATTTAAAATCACTAATGAGACCATCTATAGAAGCTATTTATGGTGGTTTCTTAGTAATATGCACAGGCAAATTATTTGATCATTATCTGTATCCAGCTGCTAGAACATTTTTGCATAATGTATCAAATTAAAGGGAGCCATTATTCTGTAGCTTAACATACTTCATATTTCACAAATTAGCAACATTTTATAGTATTAAATATGCCATTTTTTTAATTTAAAAGAAAAGGGGAACCATTCAAGACTTTATATTAATATTTTCCCAAATTGACTTGGCATGTAATATTTTATAGAAAATTGTAAATATAAACCTGAGATCTGATAGTTGTGATTCTTAATATAGAATAAATGGAGCTAGTTCATTTTAGAAATACTTTGATGAAAATGAGTATTTCTTATACAACAGCGCAGACTAGTGGCCATACCATTACAGCATATGTTTGTCTTTTTCTAGGGCACGTTTTCTGAGGTAGTCATCTGTACATTTTATGAAATAGTATCAAACAAATTACATATATTTAAATAGCGTAGTTATTATAGTACAACATAGTTTATGGAACTTAATAGTACATTAGTCAAATTTATTTTATTCATTCTATTTTGCATTCACTCCAAATTGCCTAGAAATTGTTCTGAAAATGATAGGTGAAAAAATATACACATAAATTATATCACAGGTAGTGAATTTAAGATATCTAGTATTAAGATTTCTATGATATGTATGTTTTTTAAGCTTACCGTATAACTAGTTCTCTATAAGCAAGGATATAGAGTGACAGATTAATAATACCATAGTCATTTTTATAGATGCCCACTCAGTTGTTGGAAGGACTGATGTTGAAGCTGAAACTCCAATACTTTGGCCACCTGATGCAAAGAGCTGAAACATTTTAAAAGATCCTGATGTTGGGAAAGATTGAGGGCAGGAGGAGAAGGGGATGACAGAATATGAGATGGTTGGATGGCATCTCCGACTCAGTGGACATGAGTTTGAGTAAACTCTGAGAGCTGGTGATGGACAGGGAGGCCTGGTGTGCCACAGTCCATGGGGTCGCAAAGAGTTGGACACAACTGAGCAACTGAACTGAACTGAACTCAGTTGTTGCCAGATTCTCAATTTTTATGAAGTTCTTATGCTGCACTCAATATGCCAGCAAATTTGGAAAATTCAGCAGTGGCCACAGGACTGAAAAAGGTCAGTTTTCATTCCAATCCCAAAGAAAGGCAATGCCAAAGAATGTTCAATCTATTGCACAATTGCACTCATCTCACACGCTAGTAAAGTAATGCTCAAAATTCTCCAAGCCAGGCTTCAGCAATATGTGAACCGTGAACTTCCTGATGTTCAAGCTCGTTTTAGAAAAGGCAGAGGAACCAGAGATCAAGTTGCCAACATCCGCTGGATCATGGAAAAAGCAAGAGAGTTCCAGAAAAACATCTATTTCTGCTTTATTGACTATACCAAAGCCTTTGACTGTGTGGATCACAATAAACTGTGGAAAATTCTGAAAGAGATGGGAATACCAGACTACCTGACCTGCCTCTTGAGAAATTTGTATGCAGGTCAGGAAGCAACAGTTAGAACTGGACATGGAACAACAGACTGGTTCCAAATAGGAAAAGGAGTATGTCAAGGCTGTATAGTGTCACCCTGTTTATTTAACTTATATGCAGAGTACATCATGAGAACCGCTGGACTGGAAGAAACACAAGCTGGAATCAAGATTGCCGGGAGAAATATCAATAACCTCAGATATGCAGATGACACCACCCTTATGGCAGAAAGTGAAGAGGAACTCAAAAGCCTCTTGATGAAAGTGAAAGTGGAGAGTGAAAAGTTGGCTAAGCCAAGCTCAATATTCAGAAAACGAAGATCATGGCGTCTGGTCCCATCACTTCATGGGAAATAGATGGGGAAACAGTGGAAACAGTGTCAGACTTTACTTTTTTGGGCTCCAAAATCACTGCAGATATTGACTGCAGCCATGAAATTAAAAGACGCTTACTCCTTGGAAGGAAAGTTATGACCAACCTAGATAGCATATTCAAAAGCAGAGACATTACTTTGCCAACAAAGGTTCGTCTAGTCAAGGCTATGGTTTTTCCTGTGGTCATGTATGGATGTGAGAGTTGGACTGTGAAGAAGGCTGAGCGCCGAAGAATTGATGCTTTTGAACTGTGGTGTTGGGGAAGACTCTTGAGAGTCCCTTGGACTGCAAGGAGATCCAGCCAGTCCATTCTGAAGGAGATCAGCCCTGGGATTTCTTTGGAAGGAATGATGCTAAAGCTGAAACTCCAGTACTTTGGC
>NW_011494948.1:3845937-3848542 GCF_000754665.1 Bison bison bison | reverse complement strand
GAAAGGATTGGGGGCAGGAGGAGAAGGGGACGACAGAAGATGAGATGGCTGGATGGCATCATTGACTCGATGGACGTGAGTCTCAGTGAACTCCGGGAGTTGGTGTTGGACAGGGAGACCTGGCGTGCTGCGATTCATGGGATCGCAAAGAGTCGGACACGACTGAGCGACTGATCTGATCTGATCCAATATTTAAGCCCTCTTTCTCCCTCTTCATTTTAAGCATTTTTCCAATTATGAAAATGTTTTCACAAATTATGCTTTTATTGAGAAAGTTCTTAACAACTGTTTATAGGGAAATAAAAGGATGATAAGCTAAAAAAAAGTTACAGGTGTTTTCTAAATTATCTCCTTATAATATGAATAGGAGAAAGGGATGGACAAACTATTTCAAAGACTTTATTTTGATCTGTAAATCTTGAATGGATTTTCTTTCCCAAAATAGGCCATCAGATCTTCCTGTATCCACTATCTGGAATGATAGGTAGAAAGAGAAGTTATCACATTGTGAAATGTAGATTTTGGAAACATAACTATTAGTTGACTGTTAATGACGTGACTTATTGACTGGAAGCACAAGGGAGGTTGAGTGTTGAATAGCCCCAAATAATCAGTTGCGTAGATGATAAGCTTGTGATTTAAAATTGTGTCTATTTCCATGAAGGCACAAAGTCTGCCCTATTAACTTCTGAAAGGTTTGCACTGGTCCCAGCTCTATTACTTGCCAGCTCTGCATACTTAAGAAAATTTGCTAGTCTCTCTGAGCTTCAATTCCCAAATTATACATTGAGTTTAATATTAATAATCTAACAGATAAATGGCCAAATGAGATACCCTTTGTGAACATTGAGAAAGGCAAATGAGAACAAATTATTTGATTAGACCAATGACTAGGTTTTCAGTCAATGTTTGTGGCTATTTTTGTTCATGTCTTGTTTATACAACAATAATTTTAACATCAAGCTTGAATCTCTTTTTATGGGGAAAGGTTGTAGAAACCAAGTCTGATTCCATTTTTACATCTGAAAATTCCTTCTGGATATGGTGCTTTAGATCAAAGACTTTATTGTTATATTTTTTAATATAAAGGAAAAATTTAGTAGCATTAATTATATCTTTTGAAATTTGATTATAATCTATAGTGTCTTCAGTATTATTTCATCACAAAGAATTATTCAAAGGAAAAACTCTTAGACACGATTATTTTGTTCCTGTTAAAATACAAACACAATTAGGCTTCCCAGGTGGTCCAGTGGTAAAGAATCCGCCTGCCAGTGCAGGAGACATGGGTTCAACCCCTAGGTCAGGAAGATCCCCTGGAGTAGGAAATGGCAACCCACTTCAACTTCCTGAGAAATCCCATGGACAAAGGAGCCTGAGGGGCTACAGTCCATAGTGTTGCAAAAGAGTCAGACATGAGTTGTGTGTGTGTGTATGTGTATGTGTTAGTCCCTCAGTCACGTCGGACTCTTGGAGACCCCATGGACTGTTACCTGCCAGGCACTTCTGTCTCTGGAGCTCTTCAGGCAAGAATACTGGAGTGGGTGGCCATTCATTTCTCCAAGGGATCTTCCCGATCCAGGGATCGGACTCAGGTCTCATGCGTTGCAGGCAGATGCTTTACAGTCTGAGCCACCAGGGAAGCCCGTTTAATGACTAAACAGCAACAGTTCTGATGCATTACAGATGTTTTCAATAGTAGATGGCAGCATGCAAAAGAGGAAAACCCTAGTACTTGCTATGACTTACCTCAAACTGACTTCCTCTCTTTCATTTTAAGGGCTCTAGGAAAGGAAGATGTAGGCTTAAATATTTGTTGCAAATTCAAAATTAGTATTACTGTGTAACAAAACATAAAAAATAACCGGTAATCAAAATGAGAGAGTTAATTTAAGTCATAGCTGTCACAGTTTATGATCAAAGTATCTGTTTTGGAATTTTAATTGTTTATGCACACTCACTCATTTGGATATTTATTTACCCTGCTAGAGGCAGATCAGTCTTTGGAATTTTGCAGATATGGGTTCAGTTCAGTTCAGTCGTTCAGTCGTGTCCGACTCTGTGACCCCACGAACTGCAGCACACCAGGCCTCCATGTCCATCACCAACTCCCGGAGTCCACCCAAAGCCATGTCAATTGAGTTGGTGATGCCGTCCAACCATCTCATCCTCTGTCAAACCCTTCTGCTCCTTCCCTCAATCTTTCCCAGCATCAGGGTCTTTTCCAATGAGTCAGCTCTTCACATCAGGTGGCCAAAGTGTTGGAGTTTCAGCTTCAACATCAGTCCTTCCAATGAACACCCAGGACTGATCTCCTTTAGGATGGACTTGTTGGATCTCCTCGCAGTCCAAGGGACTCTCAAGAGTCTTCTCCAACACCACAGTTCAAAAGCATCAATTCTTCAGGGCTCAGCTTTCTTTATAGTCCAACTCTCACATCCATACGTGACCACTGAAAAAACAATAGCCTTGATTAGACGGACCTTTGTTGGCAAAGTAATGACTCTGCTTTTGAATATTCTATCTAGATTGATCATAACTTTCTTTCCAAGCAGTAAGCGTCTTTTAATTTCATGGCTGCAATGACCATCTGCAGTGTTTTTGG
>NW_011494948.1:3835057-3845837 GCF_000754665.1 Bison bison bison | reverse complement strand
ACTTTCTGCCATAAGGGTGGTGTCATCTGCATATCTGAGGTTATTGATATTTCTCCCAGCAATCTTGATTCCAGCTTGTGCTTCCTCCAGCCCAAAGTTTCTCATGATGTAATCTGCGTATAAGTTAAATAAGTAGGGTGACAATATATAGCCTTGACGTACTCCTTTTCTTCTTTGGAACCAGTCTGTTTTTCCATGTCCAATTCTAACTGTTGCTACCTGACCTGCATACAGATTTCTCAAGAGGCAGGTCAGGTGGTCTGGTATTCCCATCTCTTTCAGAATTTTCCATAGTTTATTGTGATCCACACAGTCAAAGGCTTTGACATAGTCAATAAAGCAGAAATAGATGTTTTTCTGGAACTCTCTTGCTTTTTCCACAATCAAGCAGATGTTGGCAACTTGATCTCTGGTTCCTCTGCCTTTTCTAAATCCAGCTTGAACATCTGGAAGTTCACGGTTCATGTATTGCTGAAGCCTGGCTTGGAGAATTTTAAGCATTACTTTACTAGCATGTGAGATGAGTGCAATTGTGTGATAGTTTGAGCATTCTTTGGCATTGCCTTTCTTTGGGATTGGAATGAAAACTGACCTTTTCCAGTCCTGTGGCCATTGCTGAGTTTCCCAAATTTGCTGGCATATTGAGTGCAGCACTTTCATAGTATCATCTTTCAGGATCTGAAATAGCTCTACTGGAATTCCATCACCTCCACGAGCCTTGCTTGTAGTGATGCTTTCTAAGGCCCACTTGACTTCACATTCCAGGATGTCTGGCTCAAGGTGAGTGATCACACCATCGTGATTATCTAGGTCATGAAGATCTTTTTTGTACAGTTCTTCTGTGTATTCTTGCCACCTCTTATTAATATCTTCTGATTTTGTTAGGTCCCTACCATTTCAGTCGTTTATTGAGCCCATCTTTGCATAAAATGTTCTCTTGGTATCTTTAATTTTCTTGAAGAGATCTCTAGTCTTTCCCATTCTGTTGTTTTCCTCTATTTCTTTGCATTGATAGCTGGGGAAGGCTTTCTTATCTCTCCTTGCTATTCTTTGGAACTCTGCATTCAAATGGGTTTATCTTTCCTTTTTTCCTTTGCTTTTCACTTCCCTTCTTTTCACAGCTATTTGTAAGGCCTCCTCAGACAGCCATTTTGCTTTTTTGCATTTCTTTTCCATGGGGATGGTCTTGATTCCTGTCTCCTGTACAGTGTCATGAACCTCCATCCATAGTTTATGAGGCATTCTGTCTATCAAATCAAGTCCCTTAAATCTATTTCTCACTTCCGCTGTATAGTCACAAGGGGTTTGATTTAGGTCATACCTGAATAGTCTAATGGTTTTCTCCACTTTCTTCAATTTCAGTCTGAATCTGGCAGTAAGGAGTTCATGATCTGAGCCACAATCTGCTCCCAGACTTGTTTTTGCTGCCTGTATAGAGCTTCTCCATCTTTAGCTGCAAAGAATATAACCAATATGATTTTGGTGACCAGATCTAATTTAAAAAAAAAAAAAAATCTTGAATGTCGTTCCAGAAACATCACATTTTGTCTTGTCTCTTTCTGTCATGTTGCTCTTCAGGTGAGAACTACCTCTTCTCTTTTGTATCCTAAACCACTTTGAGTTACAGATCTAATCCATGAAACATCTCAGAGAAATGCACACATTCACCTCACATAAAATTTTATAAACTTTTCAGAAGGCACATAGGAACCCCAAAGTTAACCTGTGCATCCCAGAGTTCATTGAGAGGATTTGCAATCCCATTCCCACTTGGTCGTTTCCAAATAAATATTTTCTGCAGGACTTTCCATGGATAAATGAGCACTTTGAAAGGTAATTTTGTGATTGGAATATTACAGTTGCTGTCTTGCCCAAAAGTAATTGTGGTATCTGAATAATACAAAGGATGTGCTATCTTTCAAACCCAAATGGTTTGAATCACTTTGTGACTAGTATACATTAGTTTTATGTATACATGTCATAAGCAGAAATAATATGATGTCCAATCCTTGCCAAAAGGCAGAAGCAAAATTCATATTTTCTTTAATCCCTATCCAGAAAATATTTAATTTTGAACAGTCTAGTGTTTTTTAGAGCTCTGTGATATCTTAGAGGTGATAAGTCTCTTGCCCTCTTTTGTATAACAGAGAAACTAAATGAAATCCATAAAAGCTCAATAAATGTCCATGTTTAGTGTGTGCCAAAAGTGAGATTATAATTCAAGTATTCTCATTTTAAACTGTGCGCTTTCTTTCTGGACTCTTAAATTCTTCAGGTGTTCACATTATGGGGAATTGACAATTTTTATTTTCAGAAATATATTCTTACTAGGTAAAGAAATGAATTCTCGAAAATACAATATTCTTGAGCTTTTTAAATGTTCTGGGTGGTAATTGTCATTTTAATACATGCATGGTCAGTCATGTCTGACTCTTCTGTGACTCCATGAACTGTAGCCCGACAGGCTGTCCATGGGATTTCCCAAAGGGTTGCTGTTCCCTTCTCCAGAGGATCTTCCAACCCAGGGATCAAACTCAAGTCTCCTGCATTCCAGGGAGATTCTTTACCACTAGTGTGAAAATGAGGCAGGGCAGGGAGAGGACAGTATACTTCAAGGCTGGGGCCGAAATAAGCATACCGAGACAACCCTCAGTCTTACTGTTTTGAAAATCCCCCTCATCTGGGTTGTTCTCTGCTGGTGCTCAGTTCTCTGTATTTTACCTTCTGCAAATGGCACCATCTCTGTCAGCTCCTTCATAGATACAAATGTGTTCTCCATCCTACTAATTGCCATCTTATTCCCCTTCCTAAGGGTAACTGTGTCTTAATAAGAATACCAGCAGAAGGTAGCAGGTGAAATTTCTGAGAGCAGAATTCTACACCCAAAAGAGCAGCTTTCTGAGTTCTCAGGAAACCATCTAGATAAGTAGATTTTCTTTTCAACAGCTTTATTTGGCTACACTTAACTAACTTGGCCATCTATGGTGTTTTAATAGGTTATATCTAATAGCGTAATCTACTTTCAGGATTGATCTCTGAGTCTTCGGTCTCCCCATGCCTCTTTATGCTGAGTCTTCAAAATGCACAATAGAGCCAGAAATGGAATAAACTTTAAATTACACATAGAGAATGACCCTTGTGGCAACTGAGCAGAGGAAAAGAGGGTTAAATTCACTCTTATCTTTTACATGCCTACAGGGCCATATTTGCTGGTGTGTGAGTCTCCGGGAAAACGCAGTCAGAAGTTTAAGTATTTTGCTACCTCTACTACTGCATTCCCAGGGGGCCAGTGCCCTATTTCTTACCATTATTCATTGTCGTTCTGCTTCTAAATAGCAATACTTCTGAGGCTGATTGTGCAGTACTGCGGATGCTGCTTTACTTGAGCTAGAATGACATTCCAGAAATGCTGTCACTGAGGATGTACTTCTAAGAAGGATGGTATTTTGCTGTGAGCAAATGAGATCATATATTATATTTAGGTTTCACAGGGAAGGCAACTGCTAATGGGTGACAGCCTGGATCTGAACTTTATGGTTTATTTAAGTTGCCTTAACAGCAGCTTTTCTTTTTCCTAGGTAATAAACATTCTTAGTATACTTAATCATTTGATCATGCAAAAAAAGTTATAATGTTTGATAAGATTAAACCAGCTAGTAGCATTTTCATATTTGTGATACCCAGATTGCTGAGATTTTTTGTTGGATTTATTGCTCATAGTGTATCTTTTAGTAAGTCTTATAGGGGCTTAAAGCAATTGGTGGTTTTGCTCATTCCCCACCACTCAGTTTTAGATACCAATTAATAACAGGCTTCATACAGATGATCCAAAATATAGTATGCTTGTTTTCATAGGCTTATTTTATTTTAGATCTCAAAAATAGTGACTTACCACCTGAGAAAATTATTTTCTGTGGTTAAGATCTAGATATCTGGTTCTTTTAAGTTTGACTTTCCAAGAATTCAATTCCATTGAATTTCATATTTCTACTTATTCTGTTTCTAGCACATTTAAAATTAAAACTGGAAACTCTTCAGTGATACAGTCTTAGTCTTTCACATAATTTCAAACTATCTCAAGGTACAACTATATATTTCTCAAAGCAGAATTTTGTGTGTGGGGGCATGAAAAAATAAAATATCATTTACAATTGTTACTTTCAAAAGTTATTTTCTTTCACTGGTGGCATAATGTGTTTTTGTGAGTTGTTTAAATGTATTTTTCTTATAGAGAAAGTATGTCTTTTTATGGAGCTACTGTATATTTTCACATTCTTAATTTTTCAAAAACATTGAAATGCATTTACTTTAAGAACATGAAAAACATTTTAAAAGTATCACTCTCTTCAAAACAACAAATAGAAATAGTGAAAGAAAAAATATCTTACCCCACATTACAGTAAATTTGGTTAGCGAGAAGGTGGAGTTTTACAGTAATAGCTTTTAAGCAGCTTATCTAATTTTAAAATAGGGCATATTGTACTTTGTGTGAAACTGAGAGGGAAGGATGCATTTCAATTTGTTTAAATGGCTTTGACAGTGAGGTTTATCAGTGCTCAATTTAATTTTGAATTTAATACCTTTTTTGCTAGATTCTTTCTCCCATTTTTTTTCTTTATCATTTTGATTGTTTTAGAATCTCATTTTTTAAAAGAACTTTTCCTTGTTAGGGAAGGAAATGTTTAAGATATCCACTGGTTTGGAAAAAAGTTAACTAAGTAAGCCCCATAAACAAGCCAGCACAAACCAATTTGTAGCCTCTGGTTGCTAAGGAGTTTGCTGCTCATCCTCCCAACAGTCCTGGGCAGTCTGCTAAATTGAAAGGATCACTAAGGCTTCTTTGAGAAAAATACGGGTGCATAAGCAGTGATCACATCCCACATTCAGGATAGTGGCAATTAGGTTGTAGTGACGTGGTCGCTTGTATAATTGGAATTTTCAGTATGTGGTTTGGGCAGAAGTCTGCTTTAAGGACTCCCTATTAGATGTATCTAAAGTGTTTTGAGCGATGGTCAAATGTGCTGGATGTCTGTTTACTCAAAGCTACATCCTGCTTGCATAAAAACTATGTTAGGGTTCTTAATTCAATGACATCAGACTTGAAACAAAATGGAAACACTTTTGAGTTCTCTGGTCGGGAACATTACATCAGCACATTCATTTTTATTGATCTTTTAAACCAAAAATGCTTGTTCATCTCACCACTTCCTCTAGTTCAAGCTTACTTTTTTCTGAGCAGAGTTTTACCAAACTCTGAGGTTGCTGCTGTCATTCACTTTTTCCGTTCCAATTATATCCTTACTCTGAAAGACAGACATTTGTTACTGAAAATAACGTGCATGTCTTTGTGATCCTGAGGGAGTACACATTAACTGAAGGTAATTTAGGGGAGTGGCATTAAAGCTTCTGTGTTGTTTTCACGGGAAATTAAAACAATTCAAATTGTGAAGCTCAAACTGTAAATCATAAATTTCTTACATTCTTCGTTCTCTAAACCAGCAAAAGAGTTTGCTGATTTGATGATGATACCAAAGAAATTTTATTCAACTTGAAAAATCTACCCAAATTGGAAGAGTAGAGCAGAAAAAGATCTTAGAATTCATCTACTAACCTCTACTTTCTAGGTAAGGAGTCACAGAAGCTTAGTGACTTTTCTTAGGACACAGAAATGTTTTTAGTTTTAGTTTATGTGTTTTCTATGTGAGGAAAAGCTCTTTCAAGTAGAAACTGAAATAAAATATTCTTGAATTCACATCATAATCTGACTTACTTAAGTAACTCTTCACAATCTTTAATGCAACTTCCATTTCATTTCTGTATGAACATACTCACATACTAGAGACTAGCAAAATTTAATTTTGACAGAAAAAAACTCATAAGACCCCTTTTTCTCATAACTTTGTTTTAGCATATCATGATCATAACATGATATGCAGACAGTTTGCATGCCTTGGACATTCCAGGAGAGAAAAGGCATGGTCTTTGTATTATTTTATATATGTGAATGAGAACTTTAAGTTGTCAAAGTACAGATAGAATGGTGACTTTTTATAGATTTTCAGTTTTTTGACAATTCAGTCATATTTTTGATGGTTAGAAATTCTATCCTAGGAAATTGTGCTGTGGGAGGTGCTAAGAGTTCTGTGCCCATCAAATCTATGTATGTGCCTTTTTTATATGGTCAATTGGAAATGAAGGTGCTATTTAGATCAACTTTTTTCATTGTCATATGTCTTTTTCCCAATTATATAGACCGATCTTGAACAGCAACAGAATAAAGTGTTTGGACTCAAGACCAGAGATTAAAGTTTATTGTCTGTATAAGGGCTAGTAAAAAGAGCCATAATTATTCAAATAATCAAGATGAGAAGTGAAGATCTAAACTAAAGTTGAAGCCATAGAGGTGGAGAGGAAGAAATGGATACAATAAATATTTTATACCCGTAATCTAGAAACTGAATGATGACAGCTTTCTGAGGTAATAAAAGTGAAATCTCAGTTGATTCCAAAGAGTCTAATTTGTGCAAGCGGGCCAATATCTTTCAACATGTAGTGGTTAAGTATGTAGGCAGTTCAGACCCGATACTTATTAGTTATGTGAATTGAGGTGGTAACTTGACCTTTTGTGCATCAGTTTCTTCATTTCAGTGTGGTGATAATATTAATATCTCCCTTATGAGATTGTAGAATGAGAAAGATATTACAAGTGTCAAGGGCAGAAAAAATGTGGAAAAATGTTATATATTATTATTGTTCACAGAAATAAAGATTGCAAGAACAGATTAATAGAAGCAAGATGATCGAACACTTTTATAAGTTGAATGGGAAACCTCTTTGGGACATTCAGACATAAATGTCCAATAGTAAATTTTGGTTTATAGGTTTGGGAGAAATTCATGTGGAATTTATTAGTAATATTTTTTAAACTAGGGCTTTGTATGAAGCCATCACGAAAGACAGTATGTAATGAGAAGGGCAAAGTGTCAAAGATGAAGTGCTGAGGAAAAAATATTGTGAGGTACACATGAACAATTAGAAAGGAATAACCAGAGTGATAGGAAGAAAACTAATTCTGTAGTGGAATTGTCAATATGGAGGTCATTGGCAGCTTCAGTTGTAGCAGTGTCCATGCCTAGATCTCTGAGAAAGTGCATAAGCCCTGAAGAGATGTGAAAATAGTACAGGCAAACTACTTTCTAAGAGGGGATGATGAGAAGCAGAAAATAGAGAAAAATGATAGCTATACAGAATGCGAAGTTTAGAAGGGTTTCGTTTGTTTGCCTTATTTTCCCTTTTCTTTTAAAATACTTAATTTCAGCTGTCTTTCAAGTTCCTGTCCATGGAATCATTTTCTAGATACTACAATGGCAACAAAACAAAACATCTTCATGTATGTAAGATACCTGACATGATTTCCAACAGATGATTTTTGCCCTCTCAAGTATTAGAAGTCTATTCCCATGGGAAACTTGTCTTAATTAAACAATTCACTGAGTGTAAAATAAATGTATTTGTTTCCTGTTTCAAAAGAATATTTATATAGTTCGTGGAAACCTGATCAAATTTCTTTTTTTTTTTAATTTTATTTTATTTTTAAACTTTATGTAATTGTATTAGTTTTGCCAAATATCAAAATGAATCCATCACAGGTATACATGTGCTCCCCATCCTGAACCCTCCTCCCTCCTACATTTATAAGTGGTCTTCTGCTACTGTTTGATATCTGACTAGTCAACTCACATTTTGTGGTGGAGTTATCATCTGATGCGACTCTTGAATTCTGACAAGCTCTCTGGTGGCTCAGATGGTAAAGAATCCCCTGTAATGCAGGAGACCCAGGTTTGATCCCTGAGTCAGGTAGATCCCCTAGAGAAGGGAATGGGTACCCACTCCAATATTCTTGTCTGGAAAATTCCATGGACACAGAAGCCTGGCGTGCTACAGTCCACGGGGTCACAAAGAGTCCGCATGACTGAGTGACTAACACTTTCACTTTCACAAAAATCAGTCTTAGAATGTTTAGCTAGACCTATCTTTTCAGAAACATCAGTGAATTAAGCATGATGTGTAACACTTTGGTCATCATGTAGCTGGAAACAGGCTACCGATTTGTGTGTCCGAGATCCCAAGATGTCATGGCAAAAGGGATGGACACAGATCTTAGAAAGCAGAGATGCTGCTACTGTATGTACACTGTCCACTCTAACCCGCTCTAGTTCTTATCAAAAGCATTAATAAATTAATCTGAGTTTTTGAAATATCTAATACTGAATTTGTTTGAAAGATACGCAATATTAGTGGCAGTTGGTATGCTGTCAGCTGCCTATGAATATCTAAAAGTGGACCTTATTTTAGACCTACAGGCTAGCAGGAATCTGCAATGATCATTTATGAAACATATTCCATCCCATGATTTAGATGGGTACATATATACTCCTATTTTTTAAACACAAACGGATGAAGATATAAGCTTTCTGGTTCTTGGACAGTGCTCTATAATTAATCATCAGAAGCATGCTGCCTTGCTTCTTTATATACACTTCTCTTTATTTGCAACACATTTTTTAAATTTTTTTTTTACAAAATAAATTATTATTAATTTGAAAAGCCATTAATTAAGAGTTTCATTGATATGAGAATCAAGTTGTCAGAGCTGGGCAATATAAAATTTGGAATGGAGGAAGTGGACTGTCAGGCGGATCTAGAGTTTTCAGTCAGCAGGGACAGACGTGATAAAGGTTTTGCTTTGAGGGCATATTACGAGGTTAATTTGAGATTAACCTGGGTAGGGTAGTAAGAAGACTGAGAAAGCTGAGACAGATTAGGAGAAGAGTCAAAGGCAGGGACAGATATTTATGATTTAAGGGAAGATTAGAAATTAAATAGGAGATTATTATAGGAAAAATCAAATTTCAGTGTGATACAGAGTTAGTTTTAACTTTATGAATTGAGGCCAGTTGGTTGCATGATTATATTTTATGACCTTTTTATGAAAGCATTGTACTATATGTATATTTTCATTATATGTATCTTTTATCAGATAAGGTATGTTAACTATCTGTATCCTTTATTACAAGGGGCTAAAGGATTTTCAAAATGAGTACACATACTTTTTTAAAACATTTTACTTACTTTATTGTATATTTTTATAACCCTCAGAAATTCCTTCTTTTTTTTTATTTCATTACGGATCAGAAGGCATACTTAATACATTTTACCTTTTCCCCAATATTGTATGTCTTCTTAACTGTTGGTATTTGCTACCTATTCATAGTCAGTTTTAGTGTTCTAAGAATTCAAATCAGTGACCATGAGATAAAATTTAATTTGTAACACTGATGTTCATTAATTTTTTTAAGGAATAATTAGTGTGTATGAAGATTAGTGATGACCTTCTAAATTTTTAATGGCATATCTTATGTAAGTAAGGACCTTAAATAGCATTCACACACCCACACCACACCCACACATTGTTCTTGTTTGTCTGTGCATGTTCTGGAGAAGAGTCTATTATTCACTTTTTCTGTGAAAACTAAAAGCAAAATAAGAAGTGCCAGAGAATGATAATAGTGTAGCACAAAAGAAATAAAGCAAAAAGAAATAACAGGACACCCAGCTTCAAAAAACAGAAGAAAAACCCAAGGTTTTTTTTTTTTTTTTTTAATTTGGCCATGTCATGCAGCATGTGGGACCTCGTTTCCCTGACCAGGGTTTGAGCTTGAGCCCCCTACATTTAGAAGCACAGAGCCTTAACCACAGAACCACCAGGGAAGCCCCCACAAGTTCTTCTAAAAACAACTTGAGTAAAACTGAGCAATGGATTCAATGTGCTTGAGACTCATTTTTTCCTAAATTTTAAAAGGGGAGAATGTTATTGGCAATAATCTCAAAGTTAAATGCATACTATATATTTTTTTAAAGTGGTTTTTTTAAGACTCACTGGAACTTCCCTGGCAGTAGAGTGGTTAAGACTCAACTTCCACTGCACCAATTCAACCTCTGATCAGGGAAGTAAGATCATGTGTGCTGTGAGGTGTGGCTAAAAAAAGAAAAAGACATAACAGCTTGTAAATCAGCTCCTAGAAACAAAAAGTAGCAGTATTCCCATGAATAAGTTTTGAACCCCCCCATCTTTAAATATTGCTTTAATATCTGAAACATGCACAGTTTATCGAACAATGTTGGCTTAGGGAAATGTGAAATTCATAGCACTAAAAGCTCAAAGTCACACTGTTGTTACAGATGCTGTATTTGTTAATATAAAAATGCTTAAGATGTTCAAGAGCAGAGAGGTAAAGGTCAAATTTAAAAGCTGTTTTAAATCTTACCTAAATTTAAATTCCATAATTTAAATTCTAAAGTAACAAAAATGTTTGATAATGTTGAATGCCTATGTTAATATCTAGAAATAAAGTTGTTTTTCTTTTTAAACTCCCAAATGTAATTCTATATCTAGATAATGTTTTTATAACATTTTACTTGTTTCAGTTCAGTTCAGTCTCTCAGTTGTGTCCGACTCTTTGCGACCCCATGAATGGCAGCACGCCAGGCCTCCCTGTCCATCACCAACTCCCGGAGTTCACTGAGACTCACGTCCATCAAGTCAGTGATGCCATCCAGCCATCTCATCCTCTGTCGTCCCCTTCTCCTCCTGCCCCCAATCCCTCTTAGCATCAGAGTCTTTTCCAATGAGTCAGCTCTTCACAGCAGGTGTCTGAAGTATTGAAGCTTCAGCTTTAGCATCAGTCCTTCTAATGAATATTTAGGGCTGATTTCCTTT
>NW_011494948.1:3814454-3834957 GCF_000754665.1 Bison bison bison | reverse complement strand
TCTGCTTTTGAATATGCTATCTAGGTTGGTCATAACTTTCCTTCCAAGGAGTAAGTGTCTTTTAATTTCATGGCTGCAGTCACCATCTGCAATGATTTTGGAGCCCAAAAAAATAAAGTCTGACACTGTTTTACTTGTTTACATGGGTTCTAAAACTGCCTTTAGTATTTTGGGGAAGGGATGTGATCAGGAAATTCTTTAGGAACTGCTGCTGGCTTTAAAAAAAAAAAAAAAGGAAGAAGTCAGTTTCACATTTCATCAGTGTGTAAAAAGTTTTCTTATTCCTTCCTTCTGGAATTCCCTTCCCCCTTTAACTAGAATATGTGACTTGTAGACACAGGTAGCATGTAATTGTAGTTAGAATAAAAGGCTCTGAGTCAGACTTCCTGCATTTAAATTCCAACTCTACCATTTTTGATTAGGAGGCTGTTGGAAATAACTCAAAAATCTCTTTCCTTTAGGTTTCTTACCTGAAAGGAAGAGAAATCAACGAATTCTACTTCATTAGTTTGCATTAATCATGGAAAAAAAAAAAAGATCAACAATATACAAAAGACATCTGGCACATAGGAATTACTCAATACACATTATTTTGCTTAACTTAAGTTCTTTGTAAGTTCGGCAGGAGGTTCCAGAAATGACTTGTTAGATTTTAACATTATTCACTAAAGCCATGTAGAATAAATTAGTTTCAATATAATATTCTGTTAGTCCTGAGCGAGAACTGTTTGTCAAATTAGACAGAAGAACAGCCCCTTCCTTTCAAAACCAGAAGTTGTTTCTTAGTCAGTCAAAAGAGATTTTGACATTGATCATTTTAGATGTAGCGTATAGTATCAAGACTTTTCCATCAACTAAGTAATATATATCTCTCTACCTATGTATACACAAATGTACTATATTTATATAAATATAATTTTCCCTGCTTAATCCAGTCTACTCAATTCTGAATTTCTGAATATACACAAAATTAATAGAACTTTATTGCTGTTCCAGTGAACTAAAGATGTAATTGAAAAAAGGTACATATGTGAAAATGCATGATGGAGTATGTGTTAATACTAAAACAAGTCTATGAATGCAAAAAAGATTATGGCTCCATACATTAGGTGAGTTCAGAGTTTGGTTTAGAAAGAATGAATAACATTTGGACAGGCAGCAAAGGAACATTTTAGGAAGAAAGAAACATAAAAAGCCTGGTTGTCTGAGGGAAGGGATATTTGGGTCAGACATAAGTGATCATGATGAACCTTAAATGCTTAGTTCTTTGTGTTTAGTAAATGGTAGAAATTTTGCCATTTGTGATTTATTTTTGGAACTTAAGAGCACATGACCAATCAATCATTAAGCAGTTGATGGGACCACCTGATCTTTGTCACCCAGTTCAATTTTCTGCTGTTAGATGTGTGATTTTAAGTTAAATATTTAATTGTCTATGATTTTTCTTTGAGTTGGGCACTTCAGGTGACTTCATCAGTTAACTTGTTTATCCTGTAAGCTGACTCACTTAAGGTTTTTGGTGTACATGGTTTTTTATAGTTATGGCCTCATTATTTTGTGTTTAGTATTGTGCTGTAAATTTGAAAGTCATTATGATCCTAGAATACAGCAGTCACTTGGGTATGCGGCAAGAGTTCCATAGATAATAAACATACTTTGATAAACAACACTTTTTTAATCTATAAGAAAACATATATAATTAGTAGTATATCAATAAAAATTGTGAATAGTTAATTTTATTATGTAACACAGAACTAAAATGTATGTAACATCTTATATATAAAATATTTTTTAAGTAACTTCTCATTTAAGAAAAGAACATGGTGTTTGTGGTTAATTAATGAGTAGTTTCTTATAGCATGAACTTTTATGTCAGAAAAAATTAAGGATTATATTTGCTCTTTAAATATTTTCTTTAAAAATAATTTTTAAATTTTTAAAAATGGATTATAATACTTTCCATCAAGGAAATAATATAAACACCTTTTTGATGTTTTTTTTTTTTTTCAAAATATTAGTCAATTCCATTAATCTATAAAGTGTCAATTATTATTGTGCTCCTTTTTCATCCCATCAATTGATTTAGATTTGACATCCTATAACTGCCAAAAAATGTAAATTAAAAATATGTTTCCTATTTTTTTCCTTTCAGGGAAATCTTGAGGAGTTGGACACTTTTCTTCCTCCAGCATTAATTATTTTGTGGGAGGAGGCTGTACACTGGTAAGTCTCACTCATTAATGGCTCTTTCTAAAATTTAGCTAATAAAGTTGTGACTTGATGGTAATATAGAATAGGTAGGATTAAAGACACATCAATATCATTGCTTGACTAATTAAAGAATGACTTTTTTCGAACAAAAAAAATTAATCATTTTTTGATTTTTGTTTATTTTTATTTTATTTTTTTATTTTTTAACTTTACAATATTGTGTTGGTTTTGCCATATATCAACATGAATCCGCCACAAGTATACACGTGTTCCCCATCCTGAACCCTTCACCCTCCTCCCTCCCTGTACCATCCCTCTTGTATTTCATTTTGGCTGCCCTGAGTCTTTGTTGCTGCATGTGGGATTTCTCTAGTTAACGCAAGCAGGGGCTACTGTGTATTTGTGATGTGCAAACTTCTCATTGAAGTAACTTCTTTTGTGGAGTATGGGCTCTGGGCTTGTGGGCTTCAGTAATTATGGCATGAGGGCTCAGTAGTTGTTGGCTCATGGGCCCTAGAGTGCAAGTTTAGTAGCTGTGGAGCACGGGTTTAGTTGCTCTCAGCATGTGGGATCTTCCTGGGTCAGGGATTGAACCTTTGTCCCCTGCATTGGCAGGTGGACTCTTTAACCACTGGACCATCTGTAATTGTTCAGTAGCTAAGTCATATCTGACTGTTACCCCATGGACTGAAGCATGCCAGGCTTCCCTGTCCTTTACCCTCTCCAGGAGTTTGCTCAAACTCAATTCTATTGAGTTGGTGATGCCATCCAATCATCTCATCCTTTGTCACCCCGATCTCCTCTTGCCCTCAGTCTTTCCCAGCATCAGGGTCTTTTCCAATGAGTCAGCTCTTCACAGCAGGTGTCTGAAGTATTGAAGCTTCAGCTTTAGCATCAGTCCTTCTAATGAATATTTAGGGTTCATTTCCTTTAAGATTGACCTTCAAAGAAGTCCTCAAACAAAATGTATAACATTGGGATTTCATTTTGGTTTTTAATTAATCTAGTAATAGGAATACCTATAGATGTAAAATTAAAATTATGTGTAGAATGGAAACTAGTAAATTTTTTAAGTATAAAACTGTGGTGGTACTCCTTATAGGTAATTTTTCAGCTATCTTGTTCTTTGATATAGAGTCCTACAGTGGTAATTGAACAAGCGTACATGATGAGGTCTGAGGCTGCAGTCAAATAAAAGCTAATAAGTGCTGTCAGTTTTCTCAACACATGATAGTCATTTTACATATTGAAATTCATTTTAAAGTTAAATGATTCTTATGTACTTTTATGCCATAAAACCAAATGCATGTCTTTTTGCCTCAAATCATTTTTTCTTCTGTTATTTACAAATATTATTAACATATTTTGGTATCATGTTTCTGAACAACCTTTCCCCCAACCATCCAATTAATTCTCACTCACACCCACACTCACAGACACATACACACACATACATTTACTTGTTTTATAAATAGTGTCTGTTATATTAACCATTAGTTAATTTTGAACTTTTAATCTACAGTTTTTGAGTCACATTTCACCACTTATGTACTTTAGAGCTATCTCCATGTTTCTGATGAAACATTTCATCAGTTAAAATTGTTAAATATGTACTCAAATATATGTACATTTTTTATGAGTTACATAAATTTGCCATTATCTTTATATACTTATTTTATATACAAGTAGTAAAAATATAGAACTCACACTTAGGAAATTTTTAGGATAAAATGAATATGTATGTACATACGTGTATGTGCGTCTGACTCTTTGTGACCCTATGGACTGTGTAGCCTGTCAGTCTCCTCTGTCCATGGAATTCTCCAGTCAAGAATACTGGAGTGGGTAGCCATTCCCTTCTCCAGGGCGTCTTCCTGACCCAGGGTTGGAACCCAGGTCTCCTGAATTGCAGGCAAATTCTTTTCTGTTGAGCCACCAGGGAAGCTCACAATGGGCATGAGTTTGAGCAAACTCCAGGAGACAGTAAGGGACAGGGAAGCCTGGTATGCTGTAGTCCGTGGACCATGGGGTGAAAGGAGTCAGACACGACTTAGCAACTGTCGGAGAAGGCAATGGCAACCCACTCCAGTACTCTTACCTGGAGAATCCCAAGGAAGGGGGAGCCTGGTGGGCTGCCATCTCTGGGGTCGCACAGAGTCAGACACGACTGAAGCAACTTAGCAGCATATATATATATATGCTATATATATTAGGCACCTCTGTCCAAGGTGATTCTCCAGGCAAGAATACTGGAGCGTGTTGCTATACTTTTCTCCAAGAGATCTTCCCAACCCAGGGATCAAACCCATGTCTCCCACATTGCAGGCAGACTTTTTACTGTCTAAGCCACCAGGGAAGTCCATGGACTGAAGTCTGCCAGGCTCCTCTGTGCATGGAATTCTCTAGGCCAGAATACTGGAGTGGGTAGTCATTCCCTTCTCCAGGGAATCTTTCCAACCCAGGGATTGAAGGTCTCCCACGTTGCAGGCGAATTCTTAACATCTGAGCCACCAGGGAAGCACGCCAGTCTAGTAAACTCTATCAGTTTTTTTTAAAAATGAAACAAATGAAGTTTGTGTGACACAACCCAGTGAATCCTGAGTGATTCTCATTAATTATGGCTTTCTTCACAGGCCAGGCACCTGATAGAATAATTCACTTAGACTCAAGAATTCTGGGAGATCAAGTTCTACCTGACCAAGTCATAGCACACAAAATCTAGCTTATCTTGTGTGTGTGTGTGTGTGTGTGTGTGTGTGTGTATGTTTTAACCCACTCTTACCAATTTTACTTCTATTCCTGGGCCCCAGAATTTTCAATGATTTTGCTCTCAAGAAAGAGAATGAGCAGAGTAATCAGTTTTTCTGTTTCATCTTGGATTGAATTTTTCCTGTTCTGAGTTGCCAGCCACTTCATAAAAGTGTCTGAATTGTCTCTTGATGGAATTTTTAAAAAAAAGGGGGGGCGCAGTTACTTTCCTCCCAGAACACAGATGAAAATTTAAGAAAATATGTACTCAGATTTGTGAAAAATCACAAACCATGGAATTCAAGAGTTAAGCTGAAGTGACGTGTGTTGTAACAAGTTGGCTAGTTGTCTGTTTACTGAATAAACAGTGTGTGGTGTTCAAGACACAAGGGACCATTGCTCAAATTTTCAAGATTTTCTAAACTGAAATTTCTCTAATTAGGTAAATTTCTCATGGGGATTCCCTCAGTTTCATTATGGAGCCCCCCCACCTCCCCGGGTCATTAAAACGTCTGACCCTTTTCTATGTTTCCCTTTTTGCCACATATTCCCTCTCAAGACTTTATATTAACCCAATAACTTCTTATGTTTCTTCTTTTTTTCATTCTATAACTTTTATGGTTTTGTGGTTGAACTCATCTACTCTCGTAGCTTCAAGGATAATGTATATATAATGATCACATATAGTGATACTCAAATCAGTATGTCGTCTTAGGATCTCATTCCTGAAAGTCAAATCAACATATCTATTTGATAGTGTATACATTTTTCAACTTCTAATATATTAAAATTGAACTCAAAATATCTTCCTGTAAACATCCTTTGGCCTTTCTCATTCCTGTAAATAGAAGTACCATCTACCCAGTTTTCCAAAAAGAAACCTGGCAAGTATCTTGGATTCCTTTCTCAGCTCTCTTATTATAAAACACACAGAGTCATGTCAGTGCTTCCTCTGGACAGATGAGAAATGCTACCAGAAGTAAGAAAAATGCAATTTGTATTTTTAAACAAGTTTGAAATGTGTTGCTGAAAACTAAATCTATTGAGAGAAGTAAATGATCACTGTAGTCCAAAACAAGGACAAAAATAAAATTCATCCCCAAGTAGGAGCTAATGCTGAAGAATTTTATCGTTAGCCTATTGTGTTTTTACTATAAACTCTAATGTTTTGAATTTTATTTCATTAATACATTAGCATTTCCAACCTACAAATATATATGCATTTATCTTTGGAGAACCATTGTGTCTTTTCCCAATAACTGTGTCGAGTTATTGTTCATTTTTTTTTATTTTGTGAAATATCAGTGGAAATAAAAATCCTCTTCTAAATAGTCATATAATGCATGCTTCTCATATGTAGTGATCAAACACATATATTCATTTTTAATCCTGTTAAATTGATTAGAATATTTGACATACATTTGACTGGGCAATAATCATACTCCAGTTCTTTTCTACACAAAATTAGCATGACTAAAATTATTGTTTGAAAGATGCAGGTGTACATTTCTGCATGTTACTGAGCCATATTTGTGAACTGGGGAATCAATGTTGTTTGAACAAGGTGGAGAAGGTCACATCCTACTCATTTATTTTTACCACAAAATGTAATGCTTATGCTTTCATCTCTACTATTTTGTACGTCATAATGAAAGTTTTCATCCATTTACTTGGTATTTCCCTTTTATTACTGGAGGAGACAATTTCATTTACCTTTAGGCTATGATAGAATAAACTTGATAATTCATATTGTATTCTGACTTCTATTTAGTTAGTGGAGGACCTCTCCACACCTCCACTTCAGTGTGTGAAATTTTCAGGACTCCGATTCACTATTCCTATCAATTGCCAGAGTGAACTGAATTAATAGAAGGAATTACCCCCTTTCACTTATTCTACCAAGACTGAGTCTCCAGAGGAATGCTTCAGTGTTGCAGACAGTACATCCCCTGGTTTGCTGGCTGTCCTTAATGGGATGTTAAAATCGATTGGAGCAATTTCTCTGTCACCTGAGAAGCCCTGTAGGTTTTGTGGCATGTTCCAATTTCATATCCTTCTCATTCCTTTTTAAAAATTGTACATCATTAACCAAGTGTCTTCCTCACTTATGAGACCACGACTTCCTTTTTCTGAGGAAACGGTTCTTGTAAATGTGTAATATACCTGGAATCCAGGCCAATACACCAGTGTTTGTGTCAAAGCCATGGCGGATAATATTGCAAATGACGTAAGGCTAACAGTGCGTGTGTGCAGTAACAGTGCTCCTGTATTGAGGAAACACTGCCCCCTTGTGAAGGCCACTTTATCCTTGTGAATACTTTGAAAATTTAAGCACAGACTATGACATAAAATACACAAAAGCAACTTTATTTTTGTCTATGAGTATCTACTACATTCACCCTCAGCATGATTATTTCCCTGCCCCTTGAGAAACTCAAGCAGGCATCTTGACATTTCTGCAACTTTACGATGGTAAAAATGGCCACGATCAATTCAGAATCTTAAAGCAGAGTGTCAACTCATGTCATTTGTCTGGCTTAATGCTGAGACCTCTCAATGTCAGACTGAGCCATTTGCAGACTAGTAATTTAGGAAGGATGAAGCTATAAGCTTTTTCCTCTTTCTCTGTTCAAACCTTATATGATTCATCCTCCTCCAACTTGCCAGTATCTTTAGTTTGGGGGCTTGGTGAGCGAGAAGAGGTACAGGGATCAGCACAGGGTAGGTATGAATACCTACTAGATAGGCAGGGATTTAAAGCTGTTTTTTTTTTTTTTTTTAATCAATACATCTGTGCTTCCTTCAAAGACCCCACCAATCTCTACAGATGGTACATCAGTATCTTCTTTGCAAGTAGCAAACTTTTCTGAGATTCATTGTTTGAACCTTTTTCAGTACTTTAGACATCAGGTCTTATCTCTAGCTTTTCCTCCTTGAGCTCTATTCACGATACTGCCCTCCTTTCAGACAGAATCCTTATTTCATTCTATTTCTCAAGTGGGAAGGTTAAATGCCCCCCAGTTTGTAGCACAGTTATCCAATGCACTGAATGGTCTCCTTAGAGTCACACTCTCTTAATTTAGGATTGGGAGATTATACCCAAATTCCTGAAAAGTCAGTGGGAGAAGATTATAGCACAGCTCTCTCCAAGGAAATACTTTTCAAATGTTATTCAATTCCTTATTTTAATGTGAGTGAGGGATTTTAAATTTACCTAAATTTTAATTTATCTAAAATTCATCTGAATTTTGCATCTATTTGGACTGTGGTCAGCCAAAATGCCCATTCTAATTCCTTTTTAGATACACAGAGACAGCCTGAAAGAAATATGCATTTTCCCAAGATCAGTGTTGACTAGAGAAAATCTATTAAGAAAGTCAGTTCAAATCTGGCTGTCAAATAATTTGTGTTATGGTTATATTCAAATATATGTGTTGTCACATCATTCTCAGGTGAAATTGCTTAATAATCATAAAGTGTCAAAATTTCTATAAGGAGTTCGGAAAAGTTGCAAATGATTGTATCAGAGGTGAAACACTTAGAATTAGCATATTGGTACATCTGCAGTGCTGAATATAATACAACATTTATCATTTCTTTCAAGTACGACATTATGAGTTAATTGTGCAATTACTATGAAAGGGTTTTGAATTTGTAGTCCATAAAAGGTTGACATTTCTAAGGCGTGTTATTTTCTCAAGGTACTAGACATTCACATTGATCAGTAAGATTTAACAAATAACAAATAGAATTTCTTTTCAGAAGGAAAACTGCCTTCCAGGTTCAGAAGCAGTCAGGGTATAGAAACTTCTATTTATAAAATCTTGTGTGAACTTTCTCTGGAATAAATTTTAAAAGCATTATTTAAATATACATATTAATACTTTAAATATGATGACAAGATTTAATTACATATTTCTAAAATATTTGTTGTCTTTCATGAAATATATCTCATGACAGTGACAATGCAAATATTACTTAAACAAAACATTTGGAAATACATTTTAAAATGACTGGACATATGAGTCTTGTCCATATAAAGACAAGGATGTACAATATGACTGAGAGTAAGTAATGCACTTTTTTAGTGTTGACATGAAACAAACAGTCTATCAGATATTTCCCAGAAAAGACACATTTATTTGGCATCAGCAGAAAATTGCAGTTTTTTGGTCTGCAACTGTGGGGAGACCAAGTCTAAGTTCCCCAGGGCAAAAGAAGAAGCTTTTGCAGAGAAGAAAAGGAAGTTGGAATGGCTATAGAAAGTATGTGGCTTTTCATGGGCTAAATCTTTGCCAGGAAAGGAGTCTTCTTTGTGTTGGGCTCTGCTATTGTTACAGTTCATGAGAGCTCCCTCTTTTGATCTCACAACTCTGTGTAATTAAGGTTTTTGTTATTCAGTTCAGTTCAGTCGCTCAGTTGTGTCCAACTCTGCAACCCCATGAACCGCAGCATGCCAGGCCTCCCTGTCCATCACCAACTCCCGGAGTTTACCCAAACTCATGTCCATGGAGTCACTGATGCCATCCAACCATCTCATCCTCTGTCATCCCCTTCTCCTCCTGCCCTCAATCTTTCCCAGCATGAGGATTTTTTCCAATGAGTCAGCTCTTCGCATCAGGTGGCCAAAGTATTGGAGTTTCAGATTCAACATCAGTCCTTCCAATGAACATCCAGGACTGATCTCATTTAGGATTGCCTGGTTGGATCTCCTTGCAGTCCAAGGGACTCTCAAGAGTCTTTTCCAACACCACAGTTCAAAGGCATTAATTCTTCAGCGCTCAGCTTTCTTTATAGTCCAACTCTCACATCCATACCTGACCACTGGAAAAAACCATAGCCTTGACTAGACAGACCTGTGTTGGCAAAGTAATGTCTTTGCTTTTTAATATACTGTCTAGGTTGGTCATAACTTTCCTTTCAAGGAGTAAGCATCTTTTAATTTCATTGCTGCAATCACCATCTGCAGTGATTTCGGAGCCCAAAAATATAAAGTCAGCCACCGTTTCCACTGTTTCCCCATCTATTTGCCATGAAGTGGTGGGACCGGATGCCATGATCCTAGTTTTCTGAATGTTGAGCTTTATGCCAACTTTTTCACTTTCCTCTTTCACTTTCATCAAGAGGCTCTTTAGTTCTTCTTCATTTTCTGCCATAAGGGTGGTGTCATCTGCATATCTGAGGTTATTGATATTTCTTCCAGCAGTTTTGATTCCAGCTTGTGCTTCTTCCAGCCCAGCATTTCTCATAATGTACTCTGCATATAAGTCAAATAAGCAGGGTGACAATGTACAGCCTTGACGTACTCTTTTTCCTATTTGGAACCAGTCTGTTGTTCCATGTCCAGTTCTAACTGTTGCTTTCTGACCTGCATACAGGTTTCTCAAGAGGCAGGTCAGGTGGTCTGGTATTCCCATCTCTTTCAGAATTTTCCACAGTTTATTGTGATCCACACAGTCAAAGGCTTTGGCATAGTCAATAAAGTAGAAATTAAGTTCTTATTAATACATTAGTTAAAATGAAAATACCTAGAGCATACAAATTAAAGCTCTCATTATGAACAAATGTATATTTGAAACAATTACCAACTATTGTTTTGAAGCATTAAACATTAAAATAGTATTTTACTGAAGAATGAACATTGGTACATTTATCATGAATGCAAATAATTTCTTACTTTTCTTAAATGGACATTTTTTCTTTTCTTTTTTAGGACTTAAAGGCATCTTAAGCATTTTTACTTAAGCTCTAACATGTGATGTATTATAGTAATTGATTGGTAGTAGCCAATACAATACTTTTAGTAGTTAACTACTAAGACTAGAGCTTTTAGATAATTCTATACTTTATGAAAAAAATTTGTTCAGTTTGAGGTGTGACAATAAAATACATGAGAAATTTGCATGGAGATAATACAAGAAAGATCAATAAACATGAAGTTTGGTGAAATATGTGAAGGTAAAAACATAAATGTTAGATTTATTTAGAGAAAAGAGGTAAAGCTTTTCTTTCTTCAAGTATATGGTAGAAATTATGTGCAGAATTGTTTTCATTGCCACCAAACATAAACAAGAGTCTTTGCTTTTAAATATAAATATATGAGATGGTTAGACAGCATCAATGACTCAATGGACATGAATTTGAGGAAACTCCTGGAAATAGTTCTGTTGTCCATGGGATTACAAAGAATTGGACACGACTTAGTGACTGAACAACCACAACAGCCCCACTACACAGACATGTGTGTTTATGGCACGGCTGGGGGATCCCAGTCTCCTTTTCCAATGAAAGCCCTGATGTCCTATTTACTAGAAAAGTTTGTGGAAAGACTGGAATGTAGCCTACGTATGGATTTTGTTTTATATGGAAATCCAGAGATGAGATTTTTGAGCATCCTTTTTAATGGAACTAGAATATAGAGTATTGACATTTATAGATATTCAAAATTCTTAAAGTAAAGAACTATTGAAACATCATAGTCTGATGTCTAAAGGGAAAAAAATGAGACTGTGTCTGTTATACATGTGAAATTATCAGTCCTAATTAGATTAGTCATAACAGTGATATATATATATGTGTGTGTGTGTGTGTGTGTGTGTGTGTGTGTGTGTGTCTGTGATTTTCAAAAATATGATTGGGTTTATTTGTTTTTTGATTAATGTCAAAAAACATTAATGTAGGAATTCCCTGCCTACATCAATGGGTGAAAAATACCTCTTTATTTTATTTCACATCTTCCCTGGTGGCTCAGATGGTAAAGAATCTGCCTGCAATGGAGTAGACCCTAGTTTGATCCCTGGCTCTGGAATATCCCCTGGAGAAAAGACTCGCTACCCACTCTGGGGTATTCTTACCTGGAGAATTCCATGGACAGAGGACCCTGGTGGGCTACAGTCCATGGAGTCACAAAGAATAACTTGAATTTTGGACAAACTTCCAGTACAAGATAGTTTTCTGAGATTTAAAAAAAAAAAAAAAAATGCCATCCAAGGACAGCTTTATATAAAGCTGTTATCAGATTTCTTTTTTTTTTTTTTTTGAGGCATAAGAAATACTGAAGCATAAAACATGTTAAAGAAACAGCCTAATTACAACCATATAATTCAATAGGCTTTCTGCTCTATAATAGTGAATTATTGAGAACAGGAAAGCAATTAATGGAAGAAATCATTTCTAAAATGGGTATTCAGCATTTGGCTCTAGTTTATGGCATTTTATTCATTCTAGTGGCTAAAATAAAATGTAGTAAATGTAAATCTTCTGCTGCATAATCTACGTAAACTGTAATAAATTAGTTTAATGATTTTACTTTTAGTTTAAAATGAAAGACCCAGTGTGTAAACTTGTATAGGGTGATTTTAATTTGTGCAGTACAAGGGCCCGTGGCATCATTTCCCTTCCTTTTATTTCCTGTTGTAGGTACCAATATTCTTGTCGGACAACATGCAGATATAAAAGGGAAAGTGATTCTCTGTTGCTTTAACTTAGAAAACATTTATTCATTGTCTACTGCACATGCTAATAAATTAGAAAGCTATATATGAAGTATGAGAGCAGTGTATCAAAACCAAGTAAGAGGCATGAGACCAAAATTGCCTTTAAAATAGGGATTTATTGTCAGACACAGATGCAAGGAGGTGCACATTTCTAGGTTGGTTTAATTCTGTGACACACATGTCATGGAAGATTCTGAAAAATTCCTTCCTGAAGCTCTGCTTTCCTTAGCCAGTGGTCTTTCATTCTTAAGTTTATTCCCTCATGGTCACAGGATGACTTATCTGCCAATATCTAATTTTCTAATACTAGACACTGTCTTTTGAAACCTCCCCGCAGACTCTCTCGAGTGCCACTGACCACATTTGGAAAGCACATTTAGAGAGATTAAGCATCTCACATTTTGATATTCTGTAATGGAAGATGGATTTATCAGAATACAAGTGTGTGTGGAGAGCCAATGGCAGTAAGATGAGAAAACAGCAATATTTGATACAAGAGGCAATACAGATTGCTATGCTTTCCAGAGTTTAGAACTGTATTAATGTCTATACATGTAGTAAAACTTCACAAAGGGGATAATACTTGCAAGAGAGAGCATGAATGACAGTTTTCAGATAAAACAAGGGATTCATAAGTAGCTGGAGTTATTAAAAAATAAGATTCTCCATTCATATGTATACTAAGTGACTAGTATCTATTTCTCAGAATATTCTTGTGGCATAATAAATGTGCCACTCACATATATTTTTGTTTGTTAAATAATAACAGACAATATAGATATGCTTCTTATGGGTATTGCATTGTGTTGGGCCAAAATTGTTGGTTCATTTTAAGCAGGAAAAAAAAAAAAAAAAAACAGAACAAAAAACATGACCCAATAAAATAGAAGCAAACGTTTTACTATTTGACTAAAAACGGTTCCTCTTTCAAAGTAGGAATTATTTATTCTTTAAAATAATGAATCTCTAACTTTTCCAAATGACAAAATTAGGATGATTATAACTTCAATCTCTATATTCAATATCTGAGGCAGAATTCAATATAACAAAGTTAAAATTACTGTATCAAGTATTATTAACACATTATATGCATTCATCTTTTTAAACATTGACTCACAATGATAATAAGAAGGTTTTCCCATTCTACAAATTCAAAATTTGAAGTAGAAATCAGTCAGAAATTTGGCATATTCAGTTTTTCAGTTCCTCAATCTCTTAGTTTCCTGTCTCACTTCATCTAGTCTAGATGGTTTAAACTTAGACCTGAAAGAAAGCTTCAAATTTTTCTGAAGAAAATAAAAGAATATCTCTGCATTATTGAGATATGTAGGATTCTAAAACAAGATTTTGAAAAATAAACTACAATTGATGTAGGGAAAGATTCATATTTTTATAGCAATAAAATTAGAAACATGTTTTTAAAAAGTCTTCTTGCTCCATAAAGAAAATAAAAAGTGAACCCCAGACTTTATTCAAGACATAGAACTAACAAACAGCATGACCTATAAAAACTTTTGGAAGTGGTAAGGAAAAGGACAAGCCAACAGCAACAAAAAATAGACCAGCTTATGAGCAGGAATTTCACAAGTGAATGATTTATACTTATATGAAAATATGCTTTCAGTATCTCTATGTCTACCACATTGATAAACCTAAAAAATCTGGCAACATTACTAATTGTTAGTGAAGATGTATAACAATGGAAATGTTTTATATACCTTGCTTGGAGGAACGTAGACTGAGACAATCAGTCTAAAAACCATTTTGGCATTTTCTAAAGGGGCTAAAGATATGCTTAACCCATGATAAGAAATTTTCATTCCTAGGAACATATCCTAAAGCGGTGCTTAAAAATGTGCAACAGAGATTAATTCTGATAATGGTCCTAGCAGCATTGTTTGCACTATAAACAGACAAATCCAGAAATGGTCTACAGGTTTGTTCACTTTAAACTTTCATAATGAATAAGTATCTTATAGAGAGATTCTCTGAGATTGTATAAACATCCTCTTCTTTCTCAAACTTCCATCCACTGCTTGTAGCCTCCATTCATGATTTTAGAACTCCATTATTTCCTCTGGATTTATTACTTTGCATTCTGTTATATGCCTTCTGGGTTTCCCTAGTAGCTCAGTTGGTAAAGAATCTGCCTGCAATGTTGAAGACCTGGGTTCTATCCCTGGGTTGGGAAAATCCCCTGTAGTAGGGATAGGCTACCCACTCCAGTATTCCAGATAATTTGGTCAGGATGAAAACATAAAGAAAGTTTCCACACTTGTTTAAGAACCTTAAAATTTGGGGGGACTTCCTTGGTGGCTCAGTGGGTAAAGCGTCCACCTGCAATACAGGAGACCTGAGTACAGTCCCTGAGTTGGGAAGATCCCCTGGAGAAGGAAATGACACCCGACTCTGATACTCTTGCCTGGAAAATCCCATGGACGGAGAAGTCTGGTAGGCTACAGTCCATGGGGTCGCAAAGAGTCTTCACTTTCACTTTCATTCTGTTATAATGAAGAAACTTCCTATCACTCTCTCTATCATCTATTTAGACACACTGATTTATTTTTCATTCAAACAGTTATAACCCATTATTCTGAATAGACTGTGTGTGCTGTCTCTTCAGTTCTGTCTGACTCTTTGTGACCTTGTGGACCACAGCACCAGGCTCCTCTGTCCGTGGGATTTTCCTTGAAAGCATACTAAGGTGGGTTGCCATGCACTTTTTCAGGAGGTCTTCCCAACCAGGGATTGAGCCCGGATATCCTGCATTACAGGTGAATTCTCTACTACTGAGGTACCTGGGAAGCCCATTCTAAATAGATTAAGTAAATATGTTTCAAAAGAAATTTTAATGTCACTAACAGCAGAAAAGCATAATCCTAAAACTTGTTAAAATTTCCATCTACAAACCATCCCAAATTACATCCATATTGTTGGAGATGCTCTCAAATGGTTTCACAGGAATCAGTTCAGTTTAGTCGCTCAGTCATGTCTGACTCTTTGCCATCCCAAGGACTGCAGCATGCCAGGTCTCCCTGTCCATCACCAACTCCTAGAATTTACTCAAACTCATGTCCATTGAGTCAGTGATGCATCCAACCATCTCATCCTCTGTCATCCCCTTCTCCTCCCACCTTCAATCTTTCCCAGCATGAGGGTCTTTTCAAATGAGTCAATTCTTCACATCAGGTGGCCAAAGTTTTGGAGTTGCAGCTTCAACATCAGTCCTTTGAAAGAATATTCAGGACTGATTTCCTTTAGGATGGACTGGTTGGATCTCCTTGTAGTCCGAGGGACACTCAAGTGTCTTCTCCAACACTACAGTTCAAAAGCATCAATTCTTTGGAACTCAGCTTTCCTTATAGTCCAACTCTCACATCCACATCTCACATTCACAGGACTAAAACAATCAAAAATGGCTTGGCAAGGTAGTCTTTACTTCTACAGAAGGGTGTGTGAGACTCTTAAAGCTAAGAGCGAGGGCTTTCAAGAAGATCATATGGGGTGGTTGCAAAAGGAGGGACTCCTTTTTCTGCCTGGAAGCTTCCAATGGAAGTTGGTTAACTCCTTACATGCCACTATTCATTTAGGAGAAAAGCCCCCCCAGCCATAGGAGCTCCTACCTTAACTGGAGGTCTTCTGGAATCTGAGACTGGGCCGCGTGAGCTTTCTGCTGAGTTCATTTTTCGCTGTCCTGGTTTCCAGCACGATGGGCCTTCCCCTGCGCTGGGTTTCTTCACCTTCTGCTTCTAGCGCGGGAGCTTCGCTGAGTTGGGCTCCTGTTGTGCTTGGCCTCTTCCACGTAGAGGTTGTTTCAGCCAGGTTAAACCCGAGTCACGGTACCATAGATGTCACGCGAGTGTATGTTCCTCGGTTCTTTGTCTCGTCACTACAAAGATTTGGAGCGACGGACATTAAAGCCCTCGGCGCGTCACAGCTTTTGGGTCTTGGACAAACCGTGCTACAGCTCTTAGGCAAATCAGTGTTACAGCTCTATTTTATTTAGAAGATAGCAGGAGAATCCAAGACTTGAAGAGAAGAGAGTGGAGGAGTGCGTGGGGAGGGAGGGAGAGAGAGTGAGTGAGAGAGAGAGAGAGAGAGAGAGTGCATGCATGCGGGAGAGAGAGTCTGAGAGAAAGCGCTTTGGCTCCTCCTTTTATATGTTTTTTCCTCCACCTGGGCCTGCCCTATGCAAATTGGGCTTAGCCAGGAGTGCTGTTTGTTCTGCTTGAAGTCTTCACTCTGGTCCTTGGACCTTCCTTGTCTTTTAGCCACCGCCATTTTGGACTCCTTTTCCCTATTCTACCTACCTAACAGCAAGGTAGTCTTTACTTCTACAGAAGGGTGTGCTACAGGCAAAGGTCTGGGAACAAGCACACAGAGTGGGAAATCCTCTCAATTTTTATCCCTGAGAAGCAGGTCCCCCACCCTGGCTCTTCGTACATTGAGGACCACAGAGTAACAATATTTCCCAGATGTTGCCTAAGTCTTTATTGGATGATTGATAACTATTTCCCCCACCCTTTTAGTTCTTTGTGCATGTCTAGGATAAAGCCCACAAATGTAGCCCACCAAAATGTTCTTAGGAGGAAAAAGCATGAGGAAGTGAAAAGAGCAAAGGATTGGTAACTAGCCACCATTTTAGGAATCTTATTTGCAAGCCAGCTATATACTTTTCTGTTCAACTGTTCTAAGAATGAATCACTTCTTCATTTCTTATAACTTCTTCTTTGATAGAAAAGACCATACCTTTCTTACAGATCTTGCCTAATTATATAAAGCCCTTATCAGCTACATATACTTTAATTCAGATTGATAGCAAGCATGTAACAAGGTTCGAGGGACAAGGGCTGACACAAGGTGGAGGTGACTATAGCCTATTGCCTTTTTCGGAAAAGGTAGATCCAACCGATTGCCATGGAAAGGGTGCAGTGCAGTCTACAGGCAAATTAGAGAAGGACATATGAGACACATTTGGTATGAAATTTAGGATTTCTAATTTTGCCTAGGAGTAACCCAGAAATAAAATGTTTCAAAAGAACCTCATAACATTTTACATTTTGAAAACTGTTCAGTTCCTAAATCTCAACAGAGGAGATACATTTTGTAAAATTCTATGATGATGGCAGCTGCTACCAGCTGCTCTTGCACCTCCCCATCCCCTTCTCAACCTCCTCTTCCTCCTTGTCTTCCACTTCTTTTTCTTCTGTTATTCCTACTAGTTAATAATTTTAGCAGATGCCTCATATAATTGACTCAAGTTTTCAGACATGATATTTTTTATTTATTTATATGTGCTTTTTATTATTTTGTTTAATGTTCAAAATAAGTATTTGAGATTCATATTATTTTCACCTCTGTACAGATGAGGGACATTGAAATTTTTAAACAAGTTAAATAACTATTGAAATCTGAATACAAAGTTTACCTCCCATTAACTTATATGCTTAATGATAACTACATATCACTCTTTTCCCAGAAATCTATCTTCTCCAAGTCAAAGCTAGCATGTTGTGCCTAGCTTTTCAAAGCATTTTAATCCACTGAATTTACTTTATCTCTACAGTTTTATCTTTTACACCTCCCTACAAATTTTCCAAATGCAGCCTCTTCAAAGTCTCAGAAGCATGATAGGATTAGTCCTTCCTCCAAACTTTTTATCACCATGTACTCTTCCTTATCTAGAATGCTCTTCATTTCCTCATCTGTTTATCCAGTTCATCTTTGCTTAAGTCAAGCATTTTACTGCTTCCTCTGTGGCGATTTTCCTCTTCCAGAAAGTTCCATCTTCAAAAAGTGTATAGTACTTAACATTGATGTCTTCCCAGATGGCGCAGTGGTAAAGAATCCGTCTGCCAAGCAGGAGACCCAGGGTTGATCCCTGGCTCAGGAAAATGCCCTGGTATAGGAAATGACAACCCACTCCAATATCCTTGCCTGGAAAATTCCATGGACAGAGGAGCCTGGTGGGCAACAGTCCATGGGGTTGAAAAGAGTTGGACATCACTGAGTGACTGAGCCTTTAACATTGATAGAAATTAAAAGAGAAATAAAAATCTTGAAATTATGGAGTATCTGTTAGTTCTAGTGTGGAATGTGATTAAGATAGTTGTCTCCATAATCAGATACCTGAGGGAAAACAAAGGAAAATTTTACTCTACTATTTACTAACAGTGTGAAGTTAAGCAGTAAGCTTTCCCTGCCTTGGTTTCTCATCTATAAAATACACTCACATCTATGCAATAGTAGTATGTACTTCATAGCATTTTGCCATTTAAAAAATGAAATATATATTAAGTAACTGATAATGCCAAAATTCTGCCTCTACACAGGTACTAAATTAAGTCTTGCATGCAGAGTTTTGGGTGAAGTAGAAAAGAATAGCTTTATTGCTAGCTAGCCAGGCAGAAGGCCACAGGAGGCTAATGACCTCAAAAGTGTATGTCCTGACCTGGAGAGGGTAGTGAGGAGTCTTTTCTAATGGTTCAAAGAGGAGGATGTGATCAGCTCAGGGATAATCTTCTGATTGGTTGGTGGTGAGGTAATTGAGAGTCAGCATCATCAAACTTCTGGTTCCAACAAGTCTGGGTCTGCGTGCTTGTGGGCAGCATATAGTTAACTTATTTCATTTGGTGGGAGCTTTAGTATCTGTGCCGATTCATTCTGAGCTGCCTTGATGGCAGGGGATGGGGGAGGAGGGCTGCTTCCAACTGTGGCACCACCTGGGTGGTCGCTGCGACCAAGTGATTCCCTTAACAGCCATTCTTCTCCTCGACTCTATAAAGGCCGTTTTGCACAGAAGATCCTGAAGTAGTCTTATTTTGACATTGATCTTGCAGGGGTACAGTGACTAGTTTTTATTGATCTGCAATATAGACTATGAGATTTTTTTTAGGGTAAAGTGTGTTACTCAGTTGGATCACTTCAGACCCTAGTACAGATCAGAGATCAGTTGCTCAGTCATGTCCGACTCTTTGCGACCCCATGATTCGCAGCAGGCCAGGCCTCTCTGTCCATCACCAACTCCCGGAGTTCACTGAGACTCACGTCTATCGAATCAGTGATGCCATCCAGCCATCTCATCCTCTGTCGTCCCCTTCTCCTCTTGCCCTCAGTCCCTCCCAGCATCAGAGTCTTTTCCAATGAGTCAACTCTTCTTTGCATGAGGTGGCCAAAGTACTGGAGTTTCAGCTTTAGCATCATTCCGTCCAAAGAAATCCCAGGGCTGATCTCCTTCAGAATGGACTGGTTGGATCTCCTTGCAGTCCAAGGGACTCTCAAGAGTCTGCTCCAACACCACAGTTCAAAAGCATCAATTCTTTGGCGCTCAGCCTTCTCCACAATCTCACATCCATACATGACCACTGGAAAAACCATAGCCTTGACTAGACGAACGTTTGTTGGCAAAGTAATGTCTCTGCTTTTGAATATGCTATCTAGGTTGGTCATAACTTTCCTTCCAAGGAGTAAGCGTCTTTTAATTTCATGGCTGCAGTCACCATCTGTAGTGATTTTGGAACCCAGAAAAATAAAGTCTGCCACTGTTTCCACTGTTTCCCCATCTATTTCCCATGAAGTGATGGGACCAGATGCCATGATCTTCATTTTCTGAATGTTGAGCTTTAAGCCAACTTTTTCACTCTCCACTTTCACCTTCATCAAGAGGCTTTTTAGTTCCTCTTCATTTTTTGCCATAACGGTGGTGTCATCTGCATATCTGAGGTTATTGATATTTCCCCCCGGGCCTTAGAAAGCATCACTATGAACAAAGCTAGTGGAGGTGATGGAATTCCAGTTGAGCTATTCCAAATCCTGAAAGATGATGCGGTGAAAGTGCTGCACTCAAAATGCCAGCAAATTTGGAAAACTCAGCAGTGGCCACAGGACTGGAAAAGGTCAGTTTTCATTCCAATCCCAAAGAAAGGCAATGCCAAAGAATGCTCAAACTACCACACAATTGCACTCATCTCACACGCTAGTAAAGTAATGCTCAAAATTCCCCAAGCCAGGCTTCAGCAATATGTGAACCGTGAACTTCCTGATGTTCA
>NW_011494948.1:3803507-3814354 GCF_000754665.1 Bison bison bison | reverse complement strand
CTATTTCTGCTTTATTGACTATGCCAAAGGCCTTTGACTGTGTGGATCACAATAAACTGTGGAAAATTCTGAAAGAGATGGGAATACCAGACCACCTGATCTACCTCTTGAGAAATATGTATGCAGGTCCAGTTAGAACTGGACATGGAACAACAGACTGGTTCCAAATAGGACCCTAGTACAGGGCCTAGTAAATAAACAGTAGCTGTGCCTTCAGTCATGTTGAAGGAACCATCTTTTTAACTGAGGCTTACCTAACACTTTATCAGGTACACTTAAAATGTTATATACAGCTTTCCAAGAAGAGGAAGAAGACAAGAACGAAAGGGAGTGTGGGGGTGGAGGGGAATCCCAGAATAATTTCAGATCCATTGAAAAAAACAGGTTAGATTTGCATCTTCAGAGCTAAACCAAACAGATCCTGCACATCTAAATGATATCACAGAAGCGCTCAAACCATCATTAAACACCTCAAGTTCATATTGTTTTCCAAGCTAACAGTGCCAACCTTTCTTAATATGTAACATTCTCCAACTTTGCATTGTTTTTTTTTTTTTTTTTGACCCACATTCAAGCTCTACATAAATGCTGAGTTGAGAACATAAGACTTAGCTGGATAGAGATTGTTCAAATCTGGAAAATGGCAACCTATTTTTTTTCCAGTGAGAGAGCTTTTATGCTATTTAAAGAAAAGTCAAGAGTTCACATAAGTAGATTATTAATAGCTTTTTAGAAAACATGGTGGCTGTATAGAGGCAGTGTGCAGGGTATGCCAGGGAATTAATAAACACAGTATACCCTCCTCTGGAGAAGGCGATGGCACCCCACTCCCGTACTCTTGCCTGGAAAATCCCATGGACAGAGGAGCCTGGAAGGCTACAGTCTATAGAGTCGCTGAGGGTTGGACAGGACTGAGTGACTTCACTTTAGTATCTGCAAAACAGCTCAAAGATATTGTTGTATATATCCCTTGAGGGGGAACCAGGACTCTGCCCCAAGGCTGCACTTTTGTTTCTTGACTTCTCCTCCCTTGTCTCCATATTCCCTCCCTTTCCTGATTAGCAACTTTTGGAACCTGCCCTTTGGAACTCAGGGAAAGTCTTGGAAGCTGAAAGTGAAGTCATTCAGTTGTGTCCAACTCTTTGGGACCCCATGGACAGTAGCCTACCAGGCTCTGCCGTCCATGGGATTTTCCAGGCAAGAATACTGGAGTGGGCTGCCATTTCCTTCTCCAGGGGATCGTCCCAACCCAGGGATCGAACCCAGGTCCTCTGTATTGCAGACAGACGCTTTACTGTCTGAGCCACCTGAAGCTTAAAAAGCAAAAAAAAGCTACAAGCAAAAAACAAACAAACAAACAACAACAAAAAAAATGGGATGCAGAAAAGCTTTTGTGCCCAGGAGCCCCACAGGGTCCTGATCAGTTTTACTGGCATTGTTTTAACTGCTTTTTATGTACAGAAATTAAATCTTTTAGAGATGCTCACTTTAGAGTTGAGGATAGCATTGATTTATACTTCTTTAGTATCTGTATAAAAAATTGAATTGCCTTTATATTTCACCTATGTTCTATGCAGCGTCAGTGCTCATTGCCAGTTGATTACAATTTCCTTTTTAATAGTTCCCAAAGGGTTTCTTACACAAAGAAGCAAGATTAATTTGAGTGTAAAATATTTTCACATAGATACATTAACTCGGTGTTACTGTGGATGACTTTGTCCTACTGCCATGGTTTTGTTAACTACTTAAATATTTATCTGGCATAATAACAAAAATAATAAAATGTAAGTCAGCAGCTGTCAGTGCACATAATTTTGTGGCTGATAAATTCAAGTAGAAGCATTGCTAGCTAAACGGATCAAAAAGCAGGTAACTCTGAAAGGTCAATTCTGAATTATTGTTACTCATAATCATTTCCCAAGTCATTAAGCCTATAAAATCCAAATGAAATTGAAAGCCATAAAAGTAAATTATAGAAAAGCTGCCTAAGTAGGTAGTGAGAGTGCCATACATGTGAGCAAGACACATGTCTACAGAAATTAGTTTGACTGGATCATTCAGAATAAGACTGCTTTAGTGAACGTTATGTGGCCATTACCGTTTACAGACCCCATATCTCAAAGACATTCTAATTAATCAACCACAAACAATTCAGTGAGGTGAAGTGTTAAGAGAAGCAGTTTTTAAGTATACCCATAAACTGGGATAATAAGTCTCTAGAATTACAAAGGAAGAAAAGCACAGTTAACTGTATAAATAACTACAATTAATCACATTAGATGTCTTTTGTTACAATAGAGATTTATGAGAAAGATGGTTAGGGAATAAATCTGTATTATGTAATTCTAATTGAGGATTAAAAATGTATTTTCCTTCCAAGTGAAAGTTTTTCTTTTGTCATTATCAACTTATTTCATGTCTCATTTCTCATTTGTACAGTCAGATTTCTTTTGCCATTTATTGCTTGTTGAGACTATTGTTATACCCTTTTTTCAATGAAATATGCTGAAACAGTACAGATGAAATATGAATATAATTTAATGTTATAATGCAATATTTTATTTTCAGAGTGAATATTGTTTTCTTACCATGCTCACAAGTCTTTTAAGATACAAAATTCTAAACACATCAATAACTCTTCAAGTCAGAATCTACATAGGATTATTTAGGGCCACTGAATTTGCAATTAATGGTTTGTATAATGAAGTGTGAAAAGTAAATGTAGAATTACATCTTGGAAGACAATCCAGAAGTGGAAAGAACATGGAATTTTCAGCATAACCACCTGAATTAGAAGTGCAGTCTTGGCAAATTACTCAGACTCTTCTAGTCTTAATATTTTCATGTATGAAGTTGGAACAACATTCTTTTCATAATGGTGAAGGACTCAATTAATGAAGAAAGCATGGCAACTATAGAATATATGCACCTAATTTCAGAACTCCAAAATACATAATAAATAAATTACAAAATTGAGGGAAAAATAAACCATTCAATATTAATAATTAAAGATATTTATACCATAATTTTGACAACTAATAAAACAACCAGTAAGAAAATCAGCAAGGATATAGAAGATTTCAATAACAATATAAACCCACTAGACTAATAAATAGGCTTTCCAGGTGGCACTAGTGGTAAAGAATTGGTCTGCCAATGCAGGAAATGCAAGATAAGAGGGTTCAATCCCTGGGTCGGAAAGATCCCACAGAGTAGGAATTGGCAAGCCGCTCCAGTATTCTTGCTGAGAGAATTCCATGAACAGAGGAGCCTGGTGGATTACAGTCCATGGGGCCACAAAGACTCAGACAAAACTGAGCAACTGAGTGCATACACACACACACACGCACACATATACAGAATAATAAATTTCTATAGAAAAAATACATTTAATAATGGCAAAAGAGAGACAAGATAATATTTTCTTTGCATAGAATGACTCACTTAAGTAGCAAAGGTATTGAACTTTGTCCTATATATAAGAAGGACCTTGAAAAATCAAATGGAAACCTTAAATTTTAATAACAATTTATAGTTTTTAATTACTGATAGTTGCATTTGGCGCTAGTGGTAAAGAAGCCACCTGGCAATGCAGGAGATATAAGAGACGAGTTCAATCCCTGGATTGGGAAGATCCCCTGGAAAAAAGCATGGCAACCCACTCCAGTATTCTTGCCTGGAGAATCCCATGAACAGAGGAGCCAGGCGGGTTCCAGTCCATAAGGTCACAAACAGTTGGACATGACTAAAGCGACTTAGCACAAAGAGTTGCATCTGATCACTGTAGAAAATTTTAAAGACACAGAATGGCCCAAAGAACAAAATTAGGTAGCATATGTCATCTAATATTTAGAATCTAATTATGAATCTAATTATGAATTTAATTATTTAGAATCTAATATTAGAATCTATTTTTTTTTTGATGCATGCTTTTCTAGATACTTTAATCTTTTTCTTTTCTTTAAAAATTTCTGGATTTTGTCATATATACTCTTAGAATAGAATGAGTTCTTTCTTAAAACATTGTAGACAATACCTCTATCATTAAATATATGTCTATAGCAAATGTTTCATAATATGTTGTATCCCATCAATAACTCATTCACTGTTTAAGTATTGTTTGATATGTAAGCTGTTTTGACATTTACACAGTAGATTGTCTTTTAATTGACTGAAAAGATTCCAAGGCATCATGAAAGTATTTAATTTTCAGATTTTTAATTAAAATATTACAGAGCAAGACCTGTTAGCTTTTGTTTGGATATAGTATTTTACTTCAGTAAATTTTAATATCATTGAAAAACATAATGATGATAATAATAGCATAAGATTATTGAGGATTAATATATTTTGGAGTATGTATACTTCTCTAGCAGATCTTGGAAATTATTAATAATATTGAGGTAGAAATTGATAGGTAGTCAGTGTAGGACTCTGAGACCTCTCAGTCTTGTTTTCAGTAAACATGTCACTCCATTAATCTAAAGCTATACCCTTTGTCCCTAATTCCTGAAATGTGTCTTTGGTCTGATAAATTATCAGCCCTCAGATCCAGGGAAAGGCAGTAATTAACTTCTATTACATATGCCTGAGGGAAAAACAACTGGTGGTCATTAATCTTTAGCCCATACATCTGGTCCATTGTAAAATGGCCAGGAGGCATGAAAAAGGGTAGTGACTTAATCTGGGATCAAGAGAAGCCATAAAGATATTAAGTTAAACATTTTGACCTTTAAACTGATTGGTTAGAAATAACATGTTTTACAGACAGGAGCCAATCAAAAATGTACAGATTAAACTGGTAAGGACATAAACTGCTGTAAGTCCTGCTTTTGGGGGCTTTTTACTCCCTCTCAGAGTCTATGATGAAAACTTTGTACTTTTCTTCTCTATAATAAATCCTATTTTCTTGCTACCATAAGTGGTTGTGTCTCAATAAAGTTCATTCTTTTGCTCCACGAACAAGAACTCAGATTCCTGTTTCAATATTACTATATTTATTTATCTAGTTATGCTCTTGAAAATTATATGAAGCATTTCCATGTAATAATATTTTTGTTCACTGATTTGGGTCCTTTAATTTTCTCTGTTGTTTGTTACATCTGAGTTTAGATGTAAGCAGCTATCCTAATACATAAAAAATTAATACCTATCCAGAAAATTTGGTCCTTTGTAATATTACTATTTTCCTTTTATCTTTGTTTAACAGTTTCCCCAAATATGAGCATTGTGGTGCTCTTATTCTAGATCTAAAACTTATAATGGAATTATCATTTGTAGAAAATAGTTCTGGGCTTGGGAGATGAAATAGTGAGTAAAAGTTAACATTGTGCCTTTGTTAATGAAACTTACAGTCTGGTAGAAAAGAGGAACATTAATAATGTTGTCAAACCCAAGTCTGCGTGTCCATTGCAGAAAGAGGTCAAGAAAACCGAAACACTGGGATTTGGAGCAGAGAAAGTTTTATTGCAGGGCCAAGCAAGGAGAACAAGTATGTTCAAAAGACCAAAACGCCCTGATGGTTTTTAGGGAAGAGTTTTTATTGTTTTGTTTTGTTTTTTTTTTACTATACAATATTGTATTGGTTTTGCCATACATCAACGTGCATCCACCACGGGTGTACACGTGTTCCCCATCCTGAATCCCCCTTCCACCACCCTCCCCATACCATTCCTCTGGGTCATCCCAGTGCACCAGCCCCAAGCTTCCTGTATCCTGCATTGAACCTAGACTGGCGATTTCTTTCTTATATGATATTATACATGTTTTAATGCCATTCTCCCAAATCATACCCCCCTCCCTCTCCCACAGAGTCTAAAAGACTGTTCTGTACATCTATGTCTCTTTTGCTGTCTCGCATACAGTTTTTAAATGTGACATTTTGGTTGAGGGCTTCAGGGAGCATGACATTCTTCTGATTGGTCGATGGTAAGTTAACAGGGCAGTATTCCAGGAATCTCAATCATCAAAGTTCTGGTTCAGGCCAGTTTGGGTTCTCAACGTGTAGTTCGGTCCTCCACCATTCTTTAGATATTGTTTAAGTTCCTCAAAATTCTTGCATTAAGTTCCATCTTTATTCCTCTTACAATACTTAAAAAATGATTAGATGAATAAATATTAAAACTAATTTAAAGGAATGATTAAATATATATATATACTTATTTTATTTGTAAATTAAATTGTGTTGAAATATAGTTGTTTACAATGTTGTGTTAGTTTCAGGTAGAGAGCAAAGTGAATCAGTTATACATACACACGTATTCACTCTTTTTAAGACTCAATTAGCATATAGGTCATTACAGAGTATTCAGTAGAGTTTCCTGAGCTATGCAGTGGGCCCCTATTAGTTATTTATTTTATATATAATAATGTTTATATATCAATCTCCCACTTTATCCCTTCCCCTATGCCCCTTTCCATCTTAGTAACCATATGTTTGTTTTCTACATCCAAAATCAGAAAAAGCATGGATGCACAGGTTGAGAAAATATATTTATTTTAAAATAATCATTTGCCATAGGTCTTTGCGATTATGAACTCAATTTCAGTGGTGTATTTGTGTCTTTTCCATAAACCAATTCCCCAAATGCCAAAAAGGTGTACTACAATTTAACTCAATTCTGACGCCATCTACCTGGAAAGAGCATCAGATTGCACAGGTGAAGGGCCCAGTCCCTAAGGCTGTATCCACCCCCACCCCCGCAACTACACTTCAGACTCCAGGGCCAAGTTCAGGTTGTTCCTGTGATTCTGAGGTTCAGAGTTTCTCATGAACCCCTCTGTGGGCTTGATAAGTATGCTAGTGTGGCTCACCCAGAGAAATGTTTTACTTTCTAGATTACCACTTTATTATAAAATGCTGTCACCTAGCAAGGGCTTGTAGGCTGATGTGCAAAGAAATCAATCCTATTGTACTGGCCTTTGAGAGGAAAAAAATAATAAGAAGAATAACTTTATTGCCAGGTCCACTGACAAGGAGACAGATGGCAGGGTTCAAATCTGCCTCCTCCACCTCGTATTGGTCAAGCTTTTATGAGTTAGGGAGGACAGACTGATATGCAGAAATGCTGGCAGGGCAGGTTTCAGTTGGAGGGCTTTAAATTTGACCATTTATAATAAGTTATGGAATGGTGGGTTCAAGTGTGAATCTTCATGGACAATGGACCCATTATTTCTGAAAGGGTTCTGGAATTAAGCCCTCTGTCATGTTCTGGTTTGCTTATTCTGTGACTGGTTTAACTTTAAACATGCCCAGGTTACATGACTTGTGGTTTTGACTCTGTATCTGCAAGACAGGATGTATCTGGATACCATCATGTTATGGACAGAGTTGCAGTTACAGATATAACTCAGGAACAGGTGCATCAGGCAAGGGCATGGAGTTTCCATGTCCTTTCTGAATGTGCCACCCTTCTAATACCTCCAGATGATCTCCAACCCAGAGGCTCCCAAACACATCCTTTGGGTTTTTATGAATGCTTTATTACATGACATGTTTGATTAGTAATTGGCCATTGGTGATAGATTCAACCTCCAGCTCCTTTCCCCTCTCTGGATATCAGGGGTGGGTCGGAAAGTTCCAATCCTCAGTATATGGTTGCTTCTTCTGACAACCAGCCCCATCTTTAGGTGCTTCCCAGGTGATACAGTAGTAAAGAATCCACCTTCCAATGCAGGGCAAACATGTATAGGAGCTTAAGAAAAGTCAATTTATTAACAAAATCCCAGTTTTGATAGAAAGGGACGTTATGAATAACAAAACACCCATTTCACTTTTATGGCTCTGAAGCAGTTTCAGGAAATGAACACAAGAGACCAAATATTTTGATAAAAGGTGATCACATTGCTCTTATCAATCAGGAAATCCCAAGGGTTTGGGGAGCTGTGAGCCAGGATCCATGGACAAAGACCAAAAATATGAGAAATATATATTTTGTCATTTATATTTCTTATAAATCAAAATATTACATCAGATTACCTGTCAATATCAATAATTATCATTTAAAAGGAATTGTTTAATGGAACAAAAAGGTAATTGGCTCAAAACAAATGAATTTTGGGCACATGCATAGGGCAAAACTCCTGATCCCTGGTCAAAGCAGAAGGAACTTCAGGAATGACTGTCCTCCCTCTCTCTCTGTCCTTATCTTCAACTTGGAATACTGATCACTGATTAAATAATATTAGATTTTAGGAGGTGTTTGGTGAGGTATAAGAAATGCTTCTGTAAGTTCAAAGTAAAATTTTAATAGCAATCATGTAAATCAAGAGTACTGCAAGTCTCTGAAATCTTCACACTTAGGATCACAAACTGCTACAATGGTGTATCTTTTTGAGGCATAAGTACACTCCTCCCTAAAAAAATGCATATGTTATATAAACTAGCCTTATGCTAGGTACTTGTTAGCAATAAGGTATTTTGCTTTGATAGTAGCCTAGTTATTGTTTGATTTAGTAAATAAAGTGGAGGAATAAATAAAAATAATTTTAAAAATCTACATCTGAGAAACCTATAAGTGAGAAATTAGAGCAACACTTGTATTTATCTTATTAAATTTCAAGTTTCAAAATGCCAGGACATGCCAGTCTCTTTGATAATTCTTCAGACAACAGACTACTGACTATACCAAAAGAAAATTGGATAGAATTTAATGAAATATAATTCAACTAACCAATGTTTTACAATTAAATGCTTTTCTAATAAATAGAATTTTCATCTTTTAGTATGTGAAATCAAAGTTAACAGCTTGGAACATTGACAAAAATTGTCTAACTCTTCTTCTAATGCAAGAAAAATAGCCTAATCCTTATGATCTATTTCTTCTAAAAATAAGTGACTTCTATAATGAGAAGGATTTGCTTCAGGGATTAAGGAGAATGATTTTTTTCTTATAGTAAATTTTCATTCATTTATTACTTTAAAATAAACAATTTCATAAAATCTGTAATGCATTCCTTATGCTAACCAGTGACATACACTGAGATGGGTGTGAAACTCATCCCCCCCTTCATTTGCCACCAAAAACAAAACAAAAACAAAACAAAAACAACAGTAAAACAAACAGACCTATGATCCCAGAAACATTAATGCAAACCACACACTGCCATTATTTTAGAGGAAAAGGGTGCATTACATAAACATGACAGAGTAAGCGGAGATATGTCATTTATGTATATAGTGAAGGAAATTACTATGTAAATATGTTGCATTTAAAAGTAATTCAAAATCCATATTGAGTCTCTTTTTTCCTGAGATGATAGTGTTTCGAGACACATATACCATGGCTCAAAGATTGTCTTTTCCACTTTCCTGTTGGGTCAATATGGGCCACCAAGTTTATTTTCTAAGTTTGTTTTCTCAATTTAAAAGGAAGATTATAATATCAACCCATTAGGGTTGTTCCAAAGATTAAGTATATAGTGGATTTTAAGTATCAAGCAAAGGATTTAATACTCAAGAAGCCCCCAGTGCTAATGTAACTGCATTAATTTAGTTTTCTATTTAGATAATTAATCTTAGTAAAGCAGTTTTTTCATTAAATAAATTTAAAATCCTCATGTATATTTTATGGTTAGGAAATAGATTTGATTTGCCAGTCAGTAATTAATGGAAAAGCAAAAAAAGGAAATTCAGCAATTCATTGTTTTCCATTGACTAATATTGATTGTTAAGTATTATTTTCATCACTAGTAGTCACTGTATTCCACACTTGTTTTCACTAAGGACAGGAATAATAACTTTGTTTAAGTCTTTCTCGAATCTGTCATACAGAATTACTAGTTAACTAGAAATTAATCTTGTTTCAGATTGAAAATGTCAACCTCCTCCAGACTTTCAATATTGCAATGAACTTTTTTTTCATATTATTGCTAGTTTACTACTGTCTCTCTATACTTACTAGAATTTGTAAATCTTAAGGTAGAATTAAAAGTATTGAACCATTATTATGAAAGAAAGTAAATATACTTTCCCTTAATATGGCATTAACTAAAACATCAAACAAATTTTGGTAAAAATTTGATGATAAATAAATTTTAATTTTTGTGCACAAATTGTGCACAGAATTTATTTCTAGTAAGTTTCTGCTGTGTACAGAAGGCTAAGATCTTAAATATAAAATATATGCAAAAATATCAATAATCATATTTAATATTTAGCCAATACTCTCCTCATATGCATGGCTGTGAAAATGGTTTACTTAGAAAATCTTTGACTGAGCCATATTTCTCTTGAAAAAGCGACTTAAACTTGGAAGAGATGAATACTTCTGGAATGGAACCATATTGCCAGGAGCAGTTCCTAAGATCATATGGTTCAGCTCCCTGACATATTCTAATCATATTCATGTATAGCACAAACTAGAGATGTGCTATGACATTGGATTCAATAAAATAAAAGCATAATTCAAATATAGCACATTCTAATACTAGAAAATTGTATAGAGTAGAACATAAAAATAAGTAAGAGTTTGGGGAGCTAGAAAGGAAAAGTGAGTTTTAAGGAAGAAAGATCAGCATACAGCTTAACATTAAGATTAGTCACAGCATGAATTCAATTGAAAAAGTCCTAATAGTGACACTACAGCAACAATAAGAAGGCTGAGCGCCGAAGAATGGATGCTTTTGAACTGTGGTGTTGGAGCAGACTCTTGAGAGTCCCTTGGACTGCAAGGAGATCCAACCAGTCCATTCTGAAGGAGATCAGCCCTGGGATTTCTTTGGAAGGAATGATGCTAAAGCTGAAACTCCAATACTTTGGCCACCTCATGCGAAGAGTTGACTCATTGGAAAAGACCCTGATGCTGGGAGGGATTGGGGGCAGGAGGAGAAGGGGACGACAGAGGATG
>NW_011494948.1:3777330-3803407 GCF_000754665.1 Bison bison bison | reverse complement strand
ACAGAGGATGAGATGGCTGGATGGCATCACCAACTCGATGGACATGAGTTTGAGTGAACTCCGGGAGTTGGTGATGGACAGGGAGGCCTGGCGTGCTGCGATTCATGGGGTTGCAAAGAGTTGGACACGACTGAGCGACTGATCTGATCTGATCCAATGATAAGTAGTTGAATTTTTATCCTATAGCTAATGAGAAACTATAACTAATGAGAAACTAATGCAAATCATTAGAGACTAAAATGATCACACTTTCATTATTATTTCCCCATTTTTTCTTATTTACATCTTTCAGCTATTTAATTTAGACCTTTTGAAATCTAAGAATAAACAGAACCAGTCAATTGTTATATACAATATTCTTTATTACTCCCTTACCTTGTTCTTAATAAAATGTCATTATTACTAAAAAAATAAATGTACAACCTAAAGTTGAGAATTATATTTTATTCATCAGACTTAGTAAGGAATTAAGCCCTTGGATAGCCCTGAGAGACTGTTCTGAAGAGATAAGGGAAGAGCCAGGATATATAGGAGTTTTGCAGAAATAAACCAAGTAGCTGAGCAAAGAGATTTATCTTAAAGAAAAAAAAAATGTATATGAACATGCAAGAATCTGGGCTTAATGAAATATTGCTTTGATATACACCTTAGGTATCTAGGGCAAATATCATGTTCCTTTCCATCCTGAATCCCCTAAGTGTGTACTATCATGGGCGGCTACAGTGGCAGATAACTTAATGGCCTCAACATCCTTTGTTTCCTGAAATAGTGGTCAGCATTCTGTGCCCCGATTATATATTTACATATAGTATATGTGTGTGTGTGTTTGTATATATATATAGAGAGAGATAGAGATGGTACAGTTATTTATAATTCCATGTCCTGGGGGTGGGATTAGAGGAGGGAGGGAGGCTCAAGGGTGAGGGAGAGAATATATAGATATCTATAATATATATAAAATATATATATATATATATAATTATGGTTGATTTGCATTTTTGTATGGCAGAAACCAATGAAACATTGTAAGGCAATTATCCTCCAATTAAAAAATAGTCTATGCCCTGTATTTTTTTCTTTATATCATAAGAAATTTTTGAAAATTTAGTTTAATTGGCTCTAAGTAGTGCCTCCCTTAGTTATTTAATTTTGCTTTTTACCATTTTTTTCAAATTTTAGTACAATTTTGTATTTTTATAAATAATACTTATGATGAATGCCTTTTTCTTCATTTGGGTACATTTCATATTCTTAGATGAGTGTAGAATCTCCCTATGGATTATAGGTCACAGACTATGGTTATTTTAACTATATTGATATATATTATCAAATAACTTTCCATAAGGTTCTAAAGTGCCATACCCAATAGATTAATGTGAGAGAGAACCTACTTTTGAGTAATGAAAGGCACATACCATCTGCTTGTGCATTTCTACCTCAAATGCTTTGACTATTTCTTTAGTAATAAATAGGAGGTTATGGGACACAATTTAAATTCTCAACATTCTGATAACCATTTTGTAATTAACTGGAAAAGGATGAGGAGTGGTGGGATGGAGGTAGGAAGGAGGGAGACCCAAGAATGAGGGATACACACACACACACACACACACGGCTGATCTTCATTGTTTTAAGGCAAAAATGAACACATTATAGAACAATTATCCTCCAGTTAAAATTTTTTTTAAATAATAAAAAAAGAATGAATGTTTTTAAAAATTAATTTGTTTCTTTTAATTGGAGGCTAATTACTTTACAATGTTGTAGTGGTTTTGCCATACTTTGACATGAATCAGCCATGGGTGAACATGTGTCCCCATCCTGAACCCCCCTCCCACCTCCCTTCCCATCCCATCCTTCGGATCATCCCAGTGCACAGGCCCTGAGTGCCCTGTCTCATGCATCAAACCTGGACTGGAGATCTCTTTCACATATATTAATATACATGTTTCAATGCTATTCTCTCAAATCATCCCACCCTTGCCTTCTCCCACAGTATCTAAAAGTCTGTTCTTTATATCTGTGTCTCTTTTTTAAAAACGGAAAGAAAGAAAAAGGAAAAGGAAGAATAGGCAGAAAGAAAATCATGACAACCTTTGGATGCTTTGACCAGACTTCCTGGCAAGAAGGGAGATGGGACTTAGCTAGACAGTAGTCCATAGAGGTGAGCACAAGTCAGACCTATAACTGCTTTCTGTTGTCTGTTGACATTCAATCTGAATTTATGTCATGATACTACAATAAGCCTAGTGTCATAATTATCAAGTAATACAACGTTTCAGTATCTCATTTACCTTTAAAGGCTAGTGGTTGAGTGATTTGAAATACCATTGTTAGTCATATGCTTCAGCTGCTGCCCTAGGACATAGAAGGCACAATCATATGAGGGCTGTACTATGAATTTTGTATAGGCTAGGTATAAAAGGAAATCTAAATTCTGTGAGAAATGTTTTCCATATTTTACATTTACTTATATTGTTTTTTTTTTTTTTTTGCAAGAGAATATCATCATGCTGCAATATTTTTCCTCTGGTACGAAGTGTGGCAACCTAGCATCACAGTTGACCTACATTTTGAGCTTGTGAATAATTCATTTCTCATAAAAGCAAGCAAACTAACAAACAAGTACTGGCCTACTTTTAAATTCTAGTTACTTTCTACCATTGCCAGCTCTTACTAATGATTGTATACCAGGAGTTGAAATGTTTGGTCAGAAAATATACATGTGTTCAACTTTAGTAGATACTGCTAGAGTTTGTTAGTCGCCCTCTGTGTATAAAAGTTCACACTGGTAATTGTATGTAACTGAAATGGGAAAACCAAATTCTGTTCATGGAGCCAAAGAACAAATTCCACAAACTTGCAAAATAAACATTCACACAAGCAAAGTTTATTTTAAGGATAGAAGTTCAAAGTTCTCAGCATGGATGCTGAGACAGGGAAGAGCCCCCAAAAGGCAGGGATTATATCAGTTGTATATCTTTACTATTATTGATCTGTACAATTTTGGTTGGCTTGTGACTTTAATATATGTCATTTTTGACCAATAAATTTGCATATTGCAATGTCCAGTTTACCATTGTTATGGCTTTTTTGGATCCCTTAGTTTCTCAGTTTCTCCAGACATTGTGAACCATCCCTCAACCCTTTCTCAAGACCCCAGACCATTATATAGGGGCCAACTGTATGTTTAAGAGCTAACGGTCCTCCTGGAGTTCTTCTCCTTGATAGACTGGATAGCAGTTAATGATTGTCTTGTCCTGGGTATGGATGTTTTATGACCGTCCAGACCAGGGAGGCATTCCTCTGAATGCCTAGAAACTGGAGCAGCAAATATAGCTTTGGGCTAATGGAGCAAAATGTTTTTGTGAGAGAATTAAAATTGAAATTAGAAAAGGAACCTAGGCTCTAACCCTACACTGATTACCTAATGATTTCTGCCTTATAATTATGATTTTAGTTTATGATGACTGATGTTGCTGGACCACATTATTTTTCTATTTTATTTGATTTTATTATAACTTTAAAAATTTTATTCCATCTGTTTTAATAATTTTGTGGAGATATAATTTATATCAAACTTCGCCCATTTAAAACATACAAGTCAACAGTTTTCAATATATTCACAAGTCATATAACCATATATTCACAAGTCGTAATATATTTACAAGTCATGCAAGCATTATCATTATTTGATTTCAAATAGTTCATTACCCTTGAAATAAAATCAGCAGTATACCCACCCTTTTCCCCATAGTTCTACCCCTAGAAAATCTTCATTCTATTTTTCTGACTCTATGGATTTACCTATACTGGACTTTTCATATTAATGTGATCATACCAATTGTCTTTTGTGATCAAATCTTCCATTTAGCATGATGTTTCTGAGGTCCCTCATATTTTAGCATGTATTGATACTTCAATTGTTTTTATCACCGATTATTATTTCATTGTATGGTTATACTATATTTTGATTCTCAGTGGCCATCTGAAATTCCTTTTATTGTAAAGTGCTGTTGAATTCCCTTTCACATTTGTCTTTTGGCTTGTCTGACTTTTGGTTATGATTAACAAGTTTCTTATATACTCATGTATTCTGAGTGTGTGACACTTGTTTGTTGTATACATTGTATATATCTTTTCTGTCTCTATGGCTTGCCCTTTCAGGGTTTTGAACTTGTATTTTGATGAAGATGATTTCTTAATTTTAATGTTTGGTTTATCAATCGTTTCTGTTTTGGTTAGTGCTTTTTGTATTCTGTTTAATAAATCTTTCTCAAGTCCAAATTCATGAAGGTATTTGATTATTCATCTTACCTAGAAGATTTTACCTTTTGTACTTGTAAAGCTGTTTTGATGCAGAGATAATGTATTTCTCTTGAGGGTCCTCATCAAGAGGACAGCATCTAGTGTGGAGCATGGCATCTAGAATAATATTTTAGTAAGTTTAATGGCAATATTTTTAAAGGTACTTAATGTAAACAGCTGCTCTCTTGCTAAGGGGAACTTTAAGAAAAGCAATTCTAAAGGGATACATTGGTGGGCACTTTACACAAGACACTCATCCAAGCCCTGAACTAAACAATATTCTAAGCATTTGTTGTTAATGTTCAGTCACTAAGTTGTGTCCAACTCTTTGTGACCTCATGAATTGTAGCACACAACTCTCCTCTGTCCTTCACCATCTCCCAGAGTTTACTCTGACTCACTTTTGCGGAGAAGGCGATGGCACCCCACTCCAGTACTCTTGCCTGGAAAACCCCATGGACGGAGCAGCCTGGTAGGCTACAGTCCATGGGGTCGCAAAGAGTCGGACATGACTGAGCAACTTCACTTTCACTTTTCACTTTCATGCATTGGAGAAAGAAATGGCAACGCACTCCAGTGTTCTTGCCTGGAGAATTCCAGGGACAAAGACACCTGGTGGGATGCCATCTATGGGGTCGCACAGAGTCGGACACGACTGAAGTGACTTAGCTGCTGCTGCTGCTGCTGCTAAGTCGCTTCAGTCGTGTCCAACTCTGTGCGACCCCATAGACGGCTGTCACTTCAGTCGTGTCCGACTCTGTGCGACCCCATAGACAAGGCTGCCCCGTCCCTGGGATTCTCCAGGCAAGAACACTGGAGTGGGTTGCCATTTCCTTCTCCAATGCATGGAAGTGAAAAGTGAAAGTGAAATCGCTGAGTCTTGTTCGACTCTTAGCGACCCCATGGACTGCGGCCCACCAGGCTCCTCCATCCATGGGATTTTCCAGGCAAGAGTACTGGAGTGGGGTGCCATTGCCTTCTCCAGACTTAGCAGCAGCATCAGCATATCCATTGAGTCGATGATGCTATCCAAACATCTCATTCTCTGTCACCCTCTTCTCCTCCTGCCTTCAATCTTTCCCAGCATCAGGTTCTTTTCTAAGGAGTTGGCTCTTAGCATCAGGTGGCCAGAGTACTGGAGCTTCAGCTTCAGCATCAGTCCTTCCAGTGAATATTCAGGGTTTATTTCCTTTAGAATTGACTGGCTTGATCTCCTTATAGTCCAAGGGACTCTCAGCAGTCATGATTCAAAAGAATCAATTATTTGGCACTCAACCTTCTTTGTGTTCCAACTCTCACATCTACACATGATTGCTGGGAAAACCATAGCTTTGACTACATGGACCTTTGTCAGCAAAATGATGCCTCTGCTTTTTAATACATTGTCTAGATTTGTCAAAACTTTCCTCCCAAGAAACAGTAGTCTTTTAATTTAATGATTGCAGTCACTGTTCACAGTGATTTTAGAGTCCAAGATAATAAAATCTGTTACTTTTCCACCTTTTCACCTTCTATTTGCAATGAAGTGATGGAACTGAATGCCATTATCTTAGGTTTTTAAACGTTGATTTTTTTTTCTTTTTATTGAAGGATAATTGCTTTACAGAATTTTGTTGTTTTCTGTCAAACTTCTACATAAATCAGCCATACGTATACATATATCCCCTCCTTTTTGAACCTCCCTCCCATCTTCCTCCCCATCCTACCCCTCTAGATTGATACAGAGCCCCTGTTGAGTTTCCTGAGCCATACAGCAAATTCCCATTGGCTATCTATTTTACATATGTCAATGTAAGTTTCCATGTTACTCTTTCCATATATTTCACCCTCTCCTCCCCTCTCCACATGTCCATAAGTCTATTTTCTATGTCTGTTTCCCCATTGCTGCCCTATAAATAAATTCTTACTTATTTATGAAGACTCCAACTGTTGGTTCTTTCAGATTGTCATTATCTTCCAAGTTTTTTTTTTTAAGTAATTTATGAAAGTGATAGTTGCTCAGTCACGTCCAACTCTGTAATCCCATGGACTATAGAGTTCATGGAATTCTCCAGGCCAGAATACTGGAGTGGGTAGCCTTTCCCTTCTCCAGGGGATCTTCCCAATCTAGGGATTGAACCCAGGTCTCCCACACTGCAGGTGGATTCTTTACCAGCTAAGCCACCAGGGAAGCCCTATATATGCATTAGAATACAGTATTTATCTTTGTCTTTCTGACTTACTTCACTCTGTATAATAGGTTTTAGGTTCATCCACCTCATTAGAACTGACTCAAATGCTTTCCTTTTTATGGCTGAGTAATATTCCATTGTGTACATTTACCACAACTTCTTTATCCATTCATCTGTCGATGGACATTTAGGTTGCTTCCATTTTATAGCTATTGTAAATAGTGCTACAATGAAAAATGGAATACATGTGTCTTTTTCAACTTTGGATTCCTCAGGGTATATGCCTCAGAGTGGGATTGCTAGATCATATGGTGGTTTTATTCCTAGTATTTAAAGGAATCTCCATATCATCTTCCATAGTGGCTGCGTCAATTTATATTCCCAATGACAGTGCAAGAGTGTTCCCTTTTCTCCATACCCTCTCCAGCATTTACTGTTTGTAGAATTTTTGATGATGGCCATTCTGACTGGTGTGTGGTGATATTTTTTTGTAGTTTGGATTTGCATTTCTCTAATAATGAGCAATGTTGAGCATCCTTTCATGTGTTTGTTAGCCATCTGTGTCTTCCTTGGAGAAATGGCTGTTTAGGTATTTTTCCCACTTTTTGATTGGGTTGTTTGTTTTTCCAGTATTGAGTTGTATGAGCTACTTGTATATTTTGGAAATTAAACCTTTGTCAGTTGTTTCATTTGCTATTCTTTTCTCCCATTCAGAGGGTTGTCTTTTCACCTTGCTTATAGTTTCCTTTGATGTGCAAAAGCTTTTGAGTTTAGTCAGGTCCCACTTGTTTACTTTTGTTTTTATTTCCTTGACTCTAGGAGATGGGTCATAGAGGATCTTGCTTTGATTTATGTCATCAAGTGTTCTGCCTATGTTTTCTTTTAAGAGTTTTATAGTTTCTGGTCTTAAATTTAGGTCTTTAATCCATTTTGAGTTCATCTTTGTGTATGGTGTTAGGAAGTGTTCTAATTTCATTCTTTTACCTGTAGGTGTCCAGTTTTCCCAGCACCATTTATTGAAAAAGCTGTCTTTGCCCCATTGTATATTCTTGCCTCCTTTGTCAAAAATTAGGTACCTGTAGGTGCATGGGTTTATTTCTGGGCTTTCTATCTTGTTCCATTGGTCTATATTTCTGATTTTGTGCCAGTGCCATACTGTCTTGATGACTGTAGTTTTGTAGCATAATCTGAAGTCAAAAAGGTTGATTCCTCCAGCTTCATTCTTCTTTCTCATGACTGCTTTGGCTATTCAGGGTCTTTGTGTTTCCATATGAACTGTGAAATTTTTTGTTCTAGTTCTGTGAAAAATGCCATTGGTAATTTGATAGGAATCACATTGAATTGGTAGATTGCATTTGGTAGTATAGTCATTTTCACAATATTGATTCTTCCTACCCAGGAACATGGAATATCTCTCCATCTGTTTGTATCTTCTTTGATTTCTTTAATTAGTGTCATAATTTTCTGTATACAGTTCTTTGTTTCCTTACGTAAGTTCATTCTTAGATATTTAATTCCTTTTGTTGCAATGGTGAATGGGATTGATTCCTTAATTTCTCTTTCTGATTTTTTGTTGTTAGTATATAGAACTGCAAGTGATTTCTGTGAATTAATTTTGTATACTGCAAATTTTCTAAATTCACTGATTAGCTCTAGTAATTTTCTGATGCTATCTTTAGGGTTTTCTATGTACAATATCATGTCAAATGCAAACTGAGTGATTTTCTTATTCTTTTCTGATCTGGATTCCTTTTATTTCTTTTTGTTCTCTGACTGCTGTAGCTAGGACTTCCAGAATTATGTTAAATAATAGTGGTGAAAGTGGACACCCTTGTCTTGTTCCTGATCTTTGGGGGGAATGCTTTCAGTTTTTCACCGTTGAGAATAATTGCTTTAGGCTTATCATATATGGCCTTTACTATGTTGAGGTAATGTCCTTCTATGCCCATTTTTTTTTTAAGAGTTTTAATCATAAATGGGTGGTGCATTTTGTCAAAGGCTTTTTCTGCATTTTTGAGATTACCATATGGTTTTATCTTTCAATTTGTTAATATGGTGTATCACGTTGATTGATTTGCATATGTTGAATAATCCTTACATCCCTAGAATAAACCCAGCTTGATTATGGTGTATGAACTTTCTGATGTGTTGCTGAATTCTGTTTGCTAAAATTTTGTTGAGGATTTTTCCATCTATGCTCATCAGTGATATTGGCCTGTAGTTTTCTTTTTTGTGTGTGTTGTCTTTGTCTGGTTTTGGTATCAGAGTGATGATGGTCTCATAGAATGTGTTTGGAAGTGTTTCATCCTCTACAGTTGTTTAGAAGGATAGGAATTAGCTCTTCTCTAAATGTTTGATAGAATTTTCCTGTGAAGCCATATGATCCTGGGCTTTTGTTTTTTGGGAGATTTTTGATCACAGCTTCAATTTCAGTGTTTGTAATTGGGTTGTTCATAATTTATACTTCTTCCTGGTTCACTCTTGGAAGGTTGAACTTTTCTAAGAATCTGTCCACTTCTTCCAGGTTATTCCTTTTATTTCCATGTAGTTGTTCATAATAGTCTCTTATAGTCCTTTGTATTTCTGCATTGTCTGTTGTAACCTCTCCTTTTTCATTTCTAATTTTGTTGATTTGATTCTACTCTCCTTTTTCCTTGATGAGTCTGGCTAAAGGTTTGTCAATTTTGTTTATCTTCTCAAAGAACCAGCTTTTAGTTTTATTAATCTTTATTATTGTTTTTTTCATTTCTTTTTCATTTATTATTGCTTGGATCTTCATGATTTCTTTCCTTCTACTAATTTTGGGGTTGTTTTTTGTTGTTGTTGTTGTTCTTCTTCTTTTCCCAGTTGCTTTAGGTATAAAGTTAGGTCGTCTATTTGATGTATTTCTTGTTTCTTGAGATAGGATAATATTGCTGTGAACTTCCCTCTTAGAACTGCTTTTGCTGCATCCTATATGTTTTGTGTTGTCGTGTTTTCATTGTCATTTGTTTCTAGAAATTTTTTGATCTCCCTTTTGATTTCTTCAGTAATAACCTGTTGGTTATTTAGAAACATATTGTTTAATCTCCATGTATTTGTGTTTCTTACAGTTTTGTTCTTGTAATTGATATCTAGTCTCATGGCATTGTGGTCGAAGAAGATGCTAGATATGATTTCAACTTTCTTAAATTAACTGAGGTTTAATTTGTGAACAGGATGTGGTCCAACCCAGAAAATATTCCATGTGCACTTGAGAAGAAGGTGTATTCTTCTGCATTTGGAGGTAATGTCCTAAAGATATCAATGAGAGCCATCTCATCTATTGTATCATTTAAGACTTGTGTTTCCTTATTAATTTTCTGTTATGATGATCTGTCCATTGGTGTGTGGGGGGTATTAAAGTCACCTATTATTATCATGTTACTTTCGATTTCTCCTTTTATGTCTGTTAGTGTTTGTCTTATGTATTGAGGTGCTCCTATGTTGGGTGCATAGATATTTACACTTGTTTTGTCGTGTTCTTTGATTGATCCTTGATCATTATGTAGTGTCCTTCCTTATCCCTTGCAATATTCTTTATTTTAAGGTCTGTTTTGCCTGATATGAGAATTGCTACTCCAGCTCTTTTGCTTCCCATTTGCATGGAATATATTTTTTCATCCTTTTACTTTCAGTCTATGTGTGTCTTTAGATATGAAGTGCATTTCTTGTAGATAGCATATATATGGGTCTTGTTTTTGTATCCATCCAGCTAGTCTGTGTCTTTTGGTTGGAGCATTTAATCCATTTACATTTAAAGTTATTATTGATATATGTGTTCCTATTGCCATTTTCTTAATTGTTTGGGCTGATTTTGTAGATCTTTTTCTTTTCTTGTTTTTCATGACTATATAAGCCCCTTTAACATTTGTTGTAAAGCTGGTTTGCTGGTACTGAATTCTCTTAATTTTTGCTGACATGAAAAGCTTTCTATTTCTCCATTAATTTTGAATGATATCCTTGCCAGGTACAGTAATCTTGGTTGTAGATTTTTCCCTTTCAGTACTTTAAATATATCCTACCATTCCCTTGTGGCCTGCATAGTTTCTGTTGACAGATCAGCTGTTAAGTGTATAGGGTTTCTCTTGTATGTTACTTGTTGCTGCTCCCTTGCTGCTTTTAATATTCTTTGTTTCTTAGTTTGTTTAGTATGCATCTTGGCATGTTTCTCCTTGGGTTTCTCCTGTATGGGACTCTTTGTGCCTCTTGGACTTGATTGACTGTTTTCTTTTCCAAGTTGGGGAAATTTTCAAGTATAGTCTCTTTAAAAATTTTCTCATACACTTTCTTTTTCTCTTCTTCTTCTGGGACCCCTATAATTTGAATGTTGGTGCATCTGATATTATCCCAGAGGTCTCTGAGACTATCTTCAGTTCCTTTCATTCTGTTTGCTCTATTCTGCTCTTCATGAGTTATTTCCACCATTTTATCTTCCAGGTCACTGATTTGTTCTTCTGCTTCAGATATTCTGCTATTGATTCCTTCTAGAGTATTTTTATTTTCAGTAATTGTTTTGTTTGTCTCTGAATGTTTATTCTTTAATTCTTCTATGTTTTTGTTAATTGATTCTTTCATTTTCTCCATTTTGTTTTCAAGGTTCTTGATCACCTTTACTATCATTATTCTGAATTCTTTTTCAGGTAGTTTGCCTATTTCCTCTTCATTTATTTAGACTTCTGTGTTTCTAGTTTGTTCCTTCATTTCTCTGCCTTTTTAATTTTTTTTTTTTAAATTATTGTGTTTGAGTATTCACAAGGTTGAAGGCTTCAGGGTTGAATTCTTTTTTCCTTTTGGTTTCTTCCCTCCTAAGGTTGGTCCACTGGTTTGTGTAAGCTTCCTATAGGGTTACCTTTGTGCTGAGTTTTTGTTTGTTTGTTTGTTTTTCCTCTGATGGGTAAGGCTGAGTGAGGTGGTAATTCTGTCTGCTGATGATTGGGTTGTATTTTTGTTTTATTTGTTGTTTAGATGAGGCGTCCTGCACAAGGTGCTACTGGTGTTGGGTGATGCCAGGTCTTGTTCTCAGGTGTTTTCTTTTGTGTGAGTTTTCACTATTTGATATTCCCTAGGGTTAGTCCTCTGATAGTCTAGGGTCTTGAAGCCAGTGGTTCCACTCATAAGGCTCAGGGGTTGATCTCTGCTGAGAATGGAAGATTCCACAAGTGGTTTGTTATGGCATTAAGTGAGATTAAAACAAATATCCAAACAGGAGAAACCAAAGATGAACCCCAGACAAATGGCAGTTACAAAATCAGGCAAATAATGATTAAAATAATGGAATATACACATATACCCATGAGAAAAGTCAAAACAGTCCAACAAAATGAAGTACAGTAGATTGATGCATCAAACAAAGGAAATCAAAAATTTTATTTATTAGTTAACAAAATTAACTAAAGCACAACTGGAAAATAAAACTAAAGCAAGATGCCAAGTGGGGAATGAAGCAATGAAAACAAAAGTAACAAATGTATTGAGAGGGAAGGAAAGAAAGAAAAGAAAGAAAGAATAGATTTGCAAAGTTAAATAGAGGTAGATGAAGAAGATTTATATACATTAAAGATTAACTGTGAAAGGAAAAATTACAGTAGGAAAAGAAATAAAGGAAAAAACATAGAAAAAATATGATAGGTTTAAAAAAATTAAAACTATAAAAAAGTGAAAAGAAAATAAAAAAGAAGAAAGATAAAAGGAAAAAAAAAAGTAAGCTCCACAGAACTGCAAAAGCCCAGTGTAGAGGCAGAGGTTTATAACAACAATAAAAAGTGTGACTGAATATACACATGCATATTCAGTCACACATATGCATATGCATATACATATGCATATACACCCATGAGCAAAATCAAAACCGTCCAACAAAAATAAAGTACAATAGATTGACCAGGAGAACAAAGGAAACCAAAATTATATCTTCCAGAACAAAACTAAGTAAAGAACAAACTGGAAAACAAAACTAAAGCAAGGTGCCAATTGGGGAATTAAGCAATGAAAATGAAACTAACAAATGTGTTGAGAGGAAAGGAAAAAAAGAAACATGTGCAAAGTTAAATAGAGGTAGATAAAGAAGATTTATACACTTTGAAGATTAACTGCAAGGGGAAATGAACAGTAGAAAAAGCAAACAAAGAAATAAACGTAGAAAAAATAATAATAGGTTTAAAAGATAAAAAATTAAAATTGAGGAAAAAAAAAAAAAAGGAAAACACAGAACTGCAAAAACCCAACGCAGAGGTGGAGGTTTATAACAGCAATAGAAAATGTGACTGAGGAAAAAAAAAAGAAAGCTCAAAAGCTTAATTAGATCAGATTTCATACTGCCAATAAAATAGACAACTGCAACAGAGGAGAGAAAAAATGAAAAATAATACAAAGGAATCTACAGAACAAGTAAAACATAAGAATAATAATAACTGTTTTTCTTGAGTTAGTGCTGTCAGAGTCCCTTCCCTCACTGGGAGTCACAGTCCACCTCACCTCCCTAGGATGCCCTCCAACACTGCACTGATCTCTGGACATGCTGTGGGGGCAGCTCAGATTCTAATCTTGTCCTACTTCTGTGTGTCCTTGCCTCCAATGTTCACAGTTAACAGAACTAGTTTGTTTCTTTGGGGGAGTTCTCAGTGACCTTTTATATAATACATAGACACAGAGTCTGCCTAGTTGATCATGTGGACTTAATCTGAAGCTTGCATAGTTGGTGGGAAGGTTTTGGGTCTTCTGCTTTAGCCACACTGCCCCTGGGTTTCAATTGTTGTTTTATTTCCACCTCTACATGTGGGTCGTCCACTGGGGTTTGCTCCTGAGGCTGCCCTGGATGACTTAGGTTTGCTTCTGTGAGGGCAAGGTGTGGAGGTAGTGCAGCTACTTAAGTTGGAGGGGTTCTGGCAGCATCAGGTACTCAGGGGAGTTGGCGACTAGAGCAGAAGGAAATTTAGTGCTCTAGAAGGGTATGGCAACCAATATTGGCCAATATGTTCCAGTATTCTTGCCTGGAGAATCCCCCTCCCTGACAGAGAAGCTTGGCAGGCCACAGTCTACAGGGTCGCAGAGTCCAGACACAACTGAAGTGACCTTGCGCAGATAGATGCAGGACTTTTTTTTGCCTGTGGCAGCTTTGCCACAGTGAGAGTTGAGCATGAAGGTGCCACAGTTGCCTGGTTTCTGGGGACCCTGGAGGCACCAAGTGTGTAGGGACATGGACTGCCTCCACTGCAGGAGTTATGGCCCTATCAGTCTTTTTTTTGAGCCTCTTGTAGCTGGTGATCAGAAGGCCTCTTTGGCTAGTCTTTCTCCATAGCTCCACACGTTCAGGCACTTGGAGGTCTCCCTTGCCTGGGGCCCTTCTCTGTTGATTGGTGAGTCAGGCACATAGAGGGCCCCTCCTGGGGTTGGGGGGTGGGGGGCGGGGTCCTACTCTATAGTTCAGTGCATCAGGCATTTAATGGACCAGCCTGTCTATTGTTCAGCTGCTGATGCTGGCATGTGGGGAGAGAGAGGCTATGGTGATGGCTCCACCCTCTACATGTGACTCAGCAGTATTGCCTTGCTTCCATGGCTGCCTGGCTTTCCACCACAGTCTCCTCCCTCACACCCCCTTCATCTGTCTCTCTGCAGTCAACAGAAACCCTCACCCTGGGATTCTTCCACAATCCCTAAACTCCAGCTCCAACCCCTGCGCCTTCTAGGGGATCTGCATCCCTGTCTAGGGTATGTATGGCTACTACAAGGACTGTCTGATTCTCATTCCATTTAGGCTGCCACAGATCAGCTGTTTCCCTCTCAGCCTTAAATGTTTCTCCTCTGACTCAGACAATCACCTCATGTGGGGATTGGGCCCCCTGCTTCAGTTCCCCCACCCGCCAAGGGCAGTTCTGGTTCTGCTAACACTCCTGCTTTTCACCCTAGCTCCTTCTTCCTACCAAGATTTTCCTGGTTCTATATATTCTTTTCCACTGGTCAGGTACTCCTGTCCTCTCTTAGCTGGTGTTCAGCATGCTCTTCTGTTTCAGAAGGTGTATTCCTGATGTATCCATGGAGAGACACGTACTCCAAGTCCTCCTACTGCTCTGCCATCTTGTTCATGAATGTTGAGTTTTAAGCCAGCTTTTTCACTCTCCTCTTTCATTCTCATCAAGAGTCTCTTTAGTCCCTCCTCACTTTATGCCATTAGAGTGGTATTATGTGCATATCTGAGGTTGTTGGTATTTCTCCCCACAATCTTGATTCCAGCTTGTGCTTCCTCCAGCCTGGTATTTCACACAGTATGCTCTGCATTTAAGTTAAATAAGCAAGGTAACAATATACAGCCTTGACAGACTCTTTCCCAGTTTTGAACCAATCATTTGTCCCAAGTCCAGTTCTAAGGATAAAGGTACAGTTCTATTGACTCTTAAGTTATCACAATATCAAAATAAAGACAATATATAACTATTAATCACTTTTCAAATACACAGTTTCATGACAAAAATTATTTATTATAATTGGCTTTGTGAGTTGACTTTATTGCAGATATTTTAAAAGAATTTAAGATGGTATGTTCAAAGATGATTTTAACTTTACATACATACCATTGTTCAAACATTACCTTTTAAAGGAAAAAAAAATATGTCAGTCTGTTTTACTTCTTATCTTGATTTTGTCTAGTTAAGTTTGATTCCTGTAACAGTTTTATTCAAGTCTTCTCACATCCTGTGTATTAAATTCTTTGTTCTAATTCTTCTCCTTTTGGTCATCCAAGCTAATAAATGATACAAGTAGCTTGGCTAGCTCAGCTTCTGTTATAAAAGAAATCCTATGATATTTAATGATAGGAAACCATTTAGTTAAATGATCTTCTTTAAAAAAAAAAATCAAAACAATGACCTGAATAGATATAGGGGTTCTGTGCTTAGTCACTTAGTTATGTCTGACTCTTTATGACCCCATGACAATAGCCTACCAGGCTCCTCTGTCCATGGGGATTCTCCAGGCAAGAATACTGGAGTGGGTTGCCATGCCCTCCTCCAGGGAATCTTCCCAACCCAGGGATAAAATCCAGGTCTCCCACATTGCAGGTGGATTCTTTACTGTCTGAGCCACCAGGAAAGCCCAAGCAAACTGGAGTGGATAGCCTATCCCTTTTATAGGTGATCTTCCACATCCAGGAATTGAACTGGGGTCTCCTGCATTGCAGGCAGGTTCTTTACCAGCTGAGCTATCAGGGAAGCCCTGAATAGACATGGATTCAATTATTATGAGTCTGTGATTACTATCTAGTAATCTTAATTACTAATTCAGATTAATTTGTTGTGCTGAGTTTATCTGTTGCAGAAAATGGAAAATAAATGTCCCAAGAAAAATTTCAGCTATAAATCTAATTCTTGTTAATTTTTACAGTCCATTAAAGAAGATGTGTGTCTGTGTAAAATACAAGTTCAAATAAGATGTCTTAATTGGGTGTTCTATATTTTTTTTAATAAATGAAGATCCAAAACAAAATTAATGACTGAGAACTTTAGGGATGGTGTAATTATAAAACAGGGGCTCATTTTTTAATCTTTTTTGCTACCTTGCTATTTTTCGGTTTCTCTATATAGTTCTCTCTCTATATATATAGTAATATATATATTTCTCTATAGAAATACATATGTGTTTATATAAATATATGTGTACATATATATATATATATGTGTGTGTGTGTGTGTGTGTGTGTGTATGCACTATATGTATATAGTTCTCATTACCTGAATCATGTGTAGCTTCTGTGTGTGAGTGATACTAGAAATGAAATTGTAACATATTAATAGCTTACTATACACTAAGATTTTGGAGCAGGAAATGGCAACGCACTCCAGTATTCTTTCCTGGGAAATCCCATGGACAGAGGAGCCCAGTGGGTTACAGTCCATTGGATTGCAAAGAGTCAGTCTGAGCACTCACACTAAGTTTTGGACCACTTTTCATGTTATCTCACTTAATACTCATGGTACCACATATTGCTACAACCTATCCCACATATTGCTATGTTACCAACAATTTACCCATTTTTATAGATATAGGAACTGAAACTCTCTGAGGTTAAGTAACTAATCCAAAGTCACCCATTTTGTAGGGCTTGATTCAAACTCTGATCTGACTCCAGAGGTCATGCTCTTTCCAGTAATCCCAGAGGTTGTGCTCTGCTGTGTTTTTTATATATGTCACATCTATCTCAATAATAAAATTTCAAATAATATTGCCTGGCACTGAGGCATAATTGCTTCAATTATAGAAAATAAGACCTCTGCTATAATTCCATTCAGAATGCTCTTTAATTTTCTCTACGTTAGTTACATTTTCCATATGCAGAAATATGAAAGAAATATGAGTAAAAATGTAGGATCTGCAATTGAACTTTCTAATTTTGTCAGAGGACATTGCTGCCAGCTAGAAGAGCTCTTTGGTTGTAACTGTGTGGAGTCATTTATTCCCAGTGAAGCCAAAAAGGCAACAAGTCTGTATGGTATTTAGGGCGATGTTTACTGAAAGGAGGGTGTCCTGATGTGTGAGAGGAGGGACACAGCACATTTATGGTAAAGTATTAGTGCAGAAAGTCGTTGGTCTTATTTTGGTTTTCTCTTTATTTCACTAAATGTCAAGTGTAATTTTTTTTCCTTTTCTCCTTAGTGAAATATGGCAAGATTTTCTTTCCTTATTCATGTTGATACATGGCAAAACCAATACAATATTGTAAAGTTAAAAAATAAAAAAAAAATAAAAGACACCTCTTATATAACTTCTGGCCCAAAAGAAGTTTTCTTCTTATATTTGAAAAATAAATCTTTGTATCTTAAAGCATATTAAAAATGCTTTTTAGAGTTTTTATAAGCTGAACTCTAATACTTCTCCATATGTAAACTAACAGTTCTTGTTATTAAAAATCACCCTTGTGTTTGTTAATAAGAAGGAAAATTGACCTCAACATATTACATTACTAGACAGAGGAAAAACAAATGTATTTTAAGAACAGGCACAAAAATAATGTGGTATTTGTGATAGATTCAGATCAGGCACTTTAAGACTTAAATTCTGAGTGTTCTTAAAATCTAATCCTAAAAAATACAGATACTTTAATAATATAATTGAACAAAATTGTCATCAGTTGCCATAATGAAATAAGTTTTATTTGCATGTTTGAGGTCAGGAAACTCTAATCTATTTAGTAAAAACTGGCAAGTTGTTTCATAATACACACAGTTGCCAGGTCTTGTTTCTGAAAGAGGAAATGAAAGATTAATACACTAGGAGAAATTGAAAGGCAAAATTAACATAATTTCATAAAATACATTTTTTCAGAAATAATCAGTAGGTACGGTGTATTCTAAAGCAGTTTTTTTTTTTTTTGTCACATTGGTGTTCAGTAGATGATTGTATATTTGCTAGGAGAATTTAATCATCATGAATGGATAATCAATAAAGGCAATTTACTTTTGAAATTAGGTTAGTGATATATTTAGCTCTAAAATATCCCCCAATAAATATTCGTCTATATTCTGACACCTGTTGTAAAAGCAGATGATTGTCTAGATACCTTATTATTATCTTTTAGAAGAAATGTGTTGAGATGATTATAACGAAACTGCTATTACTACAAATCTGTCAGTTTAATGTTACTCTAGAGCTGCCTTGTAGGATTTTATTACCAATTATGGTAAATAACACTTCTCTTGTGAAAATGTGAAAAATGAGTTTCAGTGGATCAGTTATCTTTTTCTAGTGTGAAGTCAGTGTACTGAAAAAAAAAAAAAAAAACTATGTCAGAGGTAAAGTTTATTCATTAAAATATTATACTGTTAGTCAAGCTGAATATGAAAAATTGAATACTATTTCATGAAATTTACGGAATACCAAACCTTAAAGAAACTGTGGATATTACTTTTAGAAATGAATCTTTATCAAAAAATGGTAAGTATAGTTGGTTTAACATTATATTTTCTATAAATTATTAATTTGACTTTAATATCCCAATGCTAGTCATATATTTAAAATGTGGATTGCATGTTAACTCCCCACACTTATGATTTATTTTAATATTTAGCCTACCCAGAGAGAAGTTTGCTAGTTGGAGTTAAGAGTACACACCTCTCTTGGGTTACAGTCTGTCTGCATTTGATTATTGCTAAGTAACTTCTGTCCCAATCACACCATATTATAGCCTATATATTTTTTCTAATTTTTATTCCCTCTTCTTTCCCAGCTACTATCCCAAATTAAAATTCCCGGTCCCCAAAACTGATTTCAGCTAGATATCATTCCTGATCAAATAATAGGTGGAAGCTTGATTATTCCAAAATTCCAGGAGATATTTTTATTATGATTTTTAAAAAACATATAACATGACAACTACCTTATTTACAAATTTTTAAGTGTATAATACAGTATTGTTCACCACATGCACATTGTTGCACAGCGGATCTCTAGAACTTTTTCATCTTTCATGACTAAAAGTCTATACCTGTTGCATAGTAAGTCTAGGAAGTATTTTAATCATGAAACATAAATGGAGCTTTTCTAAGTGGTACATTTTAAATGTTAACTCATATGAATGTTTCCTACCTTAATGTAAAATTTGTCTTTTTTATTATAAAAGTAATACTTGCTCAATCCAAAAATTTAGATAATATAAATACATATTAGGAAGAAAATAAAAGGCTCCACCAGTAGGAAAAAGCTATTGTTAATCATTTAGAGATTATACTTTGAGTCTTTGTGTTTAATACATGCATAAAGTTTGATCATAGCAATAAGATTACACAATAATGCTGGTTTTTATTCTCATACCATATTATGGGCAATTATTCACAACAAAATTACTGTTTTACAATATGAGTTTAATGAACATATAGTATGTCATTATATCAACAGACTATAGTGTATTCAAATTCCAATTGATAGACATTTATTCTATATCCACTTATCACTGTTGGACTAATATTATAAAGCCAAAGCTAATATTTATACCTTTTTATTTGCCCAGTTATTTTTCTGAATGTGGAATTTCTAGTTCAGAAAATATGTTGAATTTTAAAGTATTTGATGTTCTTTAAGAGTCCCTGGTGGCTCTGATGGTAAAGAATCAGCCTACAATGAGAAGACTCAAGTTCAATCCCTGGTCAGGAAGATCCCCTGGAGAACGGAATGGCTACCCACTCCAGTATTTTTGCCTATTGAATTCCATGGACAGAAGAGCCTGAAGGGCTGTAGTCCATGGGATTGCAAAGAGCTGGACATGACTGACCAACTAACACTTCACTTCTTCAAGTGTACAAAATTGGTACTGATTTGTATTTCTCAACCTTGTAGAGAGAGGCTGTTTTCCTCAAACCTGGCTAACACTGATATAACTTATTCTTTGTAATTTCTGCCTAAGGAATACATTTTTAAGTAGTAGAAAGTTTGGAAGGGGTAATTTTAAACTACCAAATTCCCAGGTTTCTAAGACTCACCCCCCAAAGCAAATTAACTAGTTTTTCAAAGATTAAAATAAAATTTCTATTGTTATTGTGAGAGTTTGTAATGTTTTCTCTTAAGCTCTGTACATTATTTTTCACATGAGAAAGGCTTGCTCTGCCTCCATCTAGGACTTATTAAATAAAAATAAAAAATATAAGTTGTATAATATTTTTCTAAACATGATATATCATTAGCTAACAAATAAAATATTGTTTATAAATGTATTTGTCATAATTATTACAATTAATATGCTGAAAATTTTATCCAATTATTCTTATATTTATACCATGTGGAAATATTGTTTAGAAACAATAATAATTCAACTCTTTTCAGTATTTTGGAATGAGAACTCCAATTAACCACATCAAACATAGCTATCAGAACAAATTGTTGAGACTATATATTCTCATGACTTAGTTTGTTCCCAAGAAATATTTGCTCAGGGAAGATAAAACTATAAAACAATAAATAACAGTATGCTTGCTTCAGAAAACTTATACTAAACAATATTATAAGATAGCTGTTCAAGATTTAATTCAAGATCTTCACTTTGTTCCATGTACCAATCTGAAAGTATTATGACATAGACTTTGAACAACTCCAATCAGTCCCCTGAAAGCTCTACCTTGAACTACTTGTGCAAAGACCCTGAGATAATATAAACATCCCACATCTGACATTCACTTTCTTCATCACTGCTAAGATCTTGCTAAAGATGGGGTTTTCCCTTACTACAGTGACCACTAGTGAACTTAGCATTTATTTATTAGCAGGTTGTCCAGTGATACTTTGGGCAGTTGAAAAGGTTAGAGAACCACTGGACAGTTCCACTGAGATCCATTCAAGACTTCCTCACGGCCATAGTTTGAAAGACTTGATTCAGAAATAATGTGCTTTACAGAGATTTGAGCCCCTTATGCAGGGGTCTTTCCAAACAAGCTGGTGGGATTAGTCTTTGGATCTCAGCAGATTTATTTTCTGTGAGTTTTAAGTGTTGTTTATTTTGCATCCCAGGAATGGATTCTTTTAGGAATCTTTTGGTTTTCTGATCAGATTTGAAATCACTCCTTATTAGTTGAAATTTACCTTGTGACTACAAATGCTGTTTGTCGGTTCTTGCCAATTTACACAGTAAATCTATAAGAAATATGTTATAGAAAGAAAATGAGCATGAGCTCAATAAGTCTGTCTTCAAGACAAGTTTTGAAAATCTGCAGGAATGCCTAGGTACATTTTACTTTGGGTTACATTTTCAAAAACTTATGAGGATTTTCCTCACTTGTCTTTGTAACTAATCTATTCAGCTCTTTCTAGGTGGATTTTACAAATTTGTTGACCCTTTTCACCACTTTAAATGTTAAAAATTGTTTGTCGAGTGTGACCAAGTTTGACCAAAAAATAAGTTTTTCTTAGAGGGCACTGAATCCATTAAATAATATGGGGAACATTGGTATTTTTATAATATTAGATATACTTATTAATATGTAAACATGGTATATTGCTATATTTATAAATATCTCTGAATTAGATTTTATAAATTTTTCTTTTTTAGGAGGGGCTTTGAACATGGTTTATTCATTTATCATTAATGCAGAAGACTTTTTTGATGAGCATTCTCAAGCATCAAAATTTAAAAATTTTTTCAGTAAAATAATTGAATATGATGTATCTGTAGAATCTCCTATTCCTCCCCAAATTACTTACAATAAATATTTAAAGCCCCCCTTATTATAAATTAGTTATTGGATTATGAATAAACCTTTAAATGCCTACTTATAATTTCCATTAGTATCTCTATCAGTGACACAGTTTATTTAGATATTTGGATACTTTTTGTTACAGTAGCTTTCTCTAAGAAAATTATGGGAAATGACCAGAGTATGCTGTTAACAGAGAATTTCAAATAGCATATACAGTAGAGTTGTTGTTTGGTCACTAAATCATGTCTGACTCTTTTGCAACCCCATGCCCGCCAGGCTCCTCTGTCCATGAGATTTCCCAGGCAAGAATACTGGAGTGGGTTGCCACTTCCTTCTCCAGGGGATCTTCCCAACCCAAGGATCAAACCTCCATCTCCTGCATTAGCAGGCAAACTCATTTTACCACTGAGTCACTGGGAAAGCCCTATATAGTAGAGTACAGATAGCTAGTGATCAAAGAATGAAAAATTATATGCAAAAATCCTAACTCTAGTGTATATTGCTAGTTATTAAATATTGCCTTTCAGCTCCATATTAACCCTTCAGTTAATATGGAGTTAATATTCAGTTCTGCAATAATCAAATTTCTGTAATTATCCCTTCTTCACAGTGATCACAATCTCAGTAGAGGGCTCTGTGGGATATTAGAGAAGAAAGAGAATCTCCTGTGGTTTCTGTCCACTGCACAGTGGGTCACCAGTGTGGGTGTAAGGACATTCAGTGATGCTCTGAAGGCCATGCATGCAGAACTGTCCCTCTTGACATGGACACCAAACACTGCAGGTCTCCTCCCTCACCAGGGCCCTGATTCTCTCTGCTCACTCATTTTTATGAGTGAGCATACCTAGCCCAGTTTCATCTCCAAGGTCTTCTGAACACTGTGGTCCCCCCAACAAGCTCTAGTCCTCGTGTTACATCTGTTCTCCCATTCCCTTTGAATGCCCATGTTCCCATCCACAAGCTCCAGCTTGTCTGACCCCACCTGCGCCCGTGACAGTTCCCCTGTTGTCCTAGTTCCTGTGCACACTCACACACCTAGCTACCAGCTGTGGATCACTTGAACTTTGGAGGATTACTTTACACTTGTCCTGTGAACACTTTGTCAATCCCTGACCGGGGCACAAAATCGAACTCTGTTACCAGTGGGTTGCAGCTACATCTTCTCCAACAAGGTCTGAGTTCCAGAATTTGGAAAGGAAATCCCTGTCCAAGTTTGTCCTTCCTTGGGAAATTTCATTGTACTGCAAAGGATATCTGAAATATTCCAGTATTATTATATTCTACAATTGCTCATTTATCAGAATTTAATAGGTTTTATATTAAATTTCCTGATTAAGCCACTCTCTGCTCTCTTTCTCTTGATTGGACACAGACTGCTACATGCAATTATCTCTAGTTTGTGGTTTAATGAGTGATTCCTAGTATCTTTTTATTTTTTTTAACCTCTACTTTGAAAACTTGCTGTTGTAGTCATAAATTATTTTTTGTAATAAGAAAAATAATATGAATAAAGCAACAAAAATATCTCTCTTTTGATCACAGCTCCATGCTTTCCAATTCTTTGTTTTGGTTGGATAGCTATCCTTCTGTTAGAGGTTGACTCCATATAAACAAAGCAATAGTCTTATTAAAACAAGCCTCAGTTATGTCTGAGAGGACACTAGAGAATAATTGATGGGAGAAGAATGCATGCACACATACATGAATGCACGAATTAACTACTACTGTGCCATTAGCCTCTAAAGATTAGTCTGTCAAATATCCTAGTTTTCAGTAGTGCTACTTTTTTTCTCTTTACTTAAACAGAAGCAAATGGAAATATAGTAAAGATGACTATTATTCCCCGATATTTTTGTTATCAATTTGAATATATATGGATTTCTATGCTTTGAATCTTAGTGTGAAATATATATAAATAGCCACCACTAATACAGGGCTTACTATGTAGCAGGTACTGTGTGCTTTACTTTTATATTAATATTGGTGGCAATAAAAAGTTTAAAAAGCAATTGTCATTTTTTTTGGAGTTTAATTTTGTATAGCTTTCTTACTCAATGATTTTGTTCTATTTTCCCTTCTTTCTGCAGACACTTTTATTATAGAGTATTTACTGTATAGCTTAGAGATTTTTGGAAGGGCAACCAAATTGACTGTTGAATGAAATTCCAAGAACTCTGGCAGAAGTGCTATGGAAGCATGCCAGGGCCACCTAGCAGAGGCACTGCTGCTGCCACTACAGCTTTACTCAGAACCAGGCCACTTCTGCTTCTATCAGCATGTTCAAGATGAGTACCCTCTGCCCCTGTAGCCCACTCTGTATCAAAGTCTAGCATGGGTTCCTTTGACTGGTATTGAAATTAATTACCTGTATCTTATCAACAAATGACATTCAGAAATACAGTTTTTTTGTATGACAAGAGGATTTGATTTACACAGACCTATCAAAATGTGGAACATTCAGCAGATTTCAGACAGCTGTGAATGACTAATGTCCATTGTATCATCTTGCTTTTCCACCTATAGAAGTTTACTTATCACCAACAATCACACAGATCCTATCTTTGTCGTAACACTGTTTATTTAGCACATGAATCATCAAGTTTTATTTGTGAAAAAGCTGAATCTAAGACAGAAAAGCATTGTAAAGAGAAAGCTACAATCAAGAAGGGAAAATACATCCTTTTTGATACAGGAAGAGATAATTTTTCATTTTTCAAATCTGTCCTTTGAGATCCTAACAGGTAGCCTCAGTTACAAAACAGGAACAACAAAAACTTACTGTAGAAAAGCCTGAAAAATTTGGCTTCTAGATTCTTATATACCCCCAAAATATATAATACAAATGGGAGACAAATGAGAGTCCTCACTTTTGTCTTAGGAGAGAGACTTACCTAAAAAGTCACTTTTCTATGTTTATAATGGTGGAAATTACAATTAGTTCATGTTTTTATTTACACTTATATGTGGATATGAAGATGAATTTTGCTCATTTACTGACCAGTGGTATGTAGAGGATCCATCCCTAGCACCATGGAGAGCATATCACAGTAATGCTATTTTATTTAAGAACAATGTGTTGCAAGGTGATAATGTAGAGTTTGTTTGGACCATGACATTCTACTTAGCAGTTATGGCCAAAAATAAATATAATGGCTTCTGGCTGGGTGCCTCAAAGAGCCTTGTCAGGCTTAGGAAGCCAGAGGTTTCTTGGCAGCTGTGCACTGTGGCAACACTTTCTGGATTACAGGAAACAGAGAAACCATGCTTGCCATATGCTCATCTTAGGAAGCTGTCTACCGAGAGGAGATGTGCTGTTTCAACTGAGAGATGCTCAGAAGTGGTTTGATAAAGCAAACTATGGGTAAATCATCATCATTAATTTATTAATAATTCAACAAATAATTTTTAGATTCTAATATGCATCAACATTCTATTTTTAAATATATTGGTATTTGAGACCTTAGACCAAAGAGCTATGTATTTATGTACTTTATATTATAGCAGGAAATAGACATATTAAGTAATAAAATAATATTATATTAGAAGGGGATAATAATTATAGAAATAATGAGACAAGACCAGGAGCTGACTGTGGCTCAGATCATGAACTTCTTATTACCAAATTCAAATTTAAATTGAAGAAAGTAGGGAAAACTACTAGACCATTCAGGTATGATCTAAATCGAATCCCTTATAAGTGTACAGTGGAAGTGACAAATAGATTGAAGAGATTAGATCTGATAGATAGAGTGCCTGAAGAACAATGGATGGAAGTTCATAACATTGTACAGGAGATGGTGATCAAAACCATCTCCAAGAAGAAGAAATGCAAAAAGGCAAAATAGTTGAAGAGGACTTACAAATAGATGAGAAAAAAAGAGGAGCAAAAAGCAGGGGAGAAAAGGAAAGATGTATCTACCTGAATGCAGAGTTACAAAGAATAAAAAGAGATAAGAAAGCCTTCCTAAGTAGTCAATGCAAATAAATAGAGGAAAACAATAGAATGGGAAAGACTAGAGGTCTCTTCCGGAGAAGGCAATGGCAACCCACTCCAGTACTTTTGCCTGGAAAATCCTATGGATGGAGGAGCCTGGTAGGCTGCAGTCCATGGGTTCACTAAGAGTTGGACACGACTGAAGTGACTTAGCAGCAGCAGCAGCAGCAGCGGCAGAGATCTCTTCAAGAAAATTAGAGATACAAAGGGAACATTTGCCTTGAGAACCTCATGAAGTGTCAGTCAGTTCAGTTCAGTTGCTCAGTCATATCCGATTCTTTGCGACCCCATGGACCATGGCACACCAAGCGTCCCTGTCCATCACCACCTCTCGGAGTTTAACCAGACTCAAGTCCATTGATTGGTGATGCCATCCAACCGTCTCATCCTCTGTCATCCCCTTCTCCTCCTGC
>NW_011494948.1:3768621-3777134 GCF_000754665.1 Bison bison bison | reverse complement strand
ATGATCTCCTCTAGGATGGACTGGTTGGACCTCCTTGTAGTCCAAGGGACTCTCAAGAGTCTTCTCCAACACCACAGTTCATAGCATTAATTCTTTGGTGCTCAGCTTTCCTTATAGTCCAACTCTCACATCCATACATGACTACTGGAAAAACCATAGCCCTGACTAGATAGACCTAGTTGGCAAAGTAAAGTCTCTGCTTTTTAATATGCTGTCTAGGTTGGTCATAACTTTCCTCCCAAGGAGTAAGCGTCTTTTAATTTCATGGCTGCAGTCACCATCTGCAGTGATTTTGGAGCCCAAGAAAATAAAGTCAGCTGCTGTTGCCATTGTTTTCCCATCTATTTGCCATGAAGTGAAGGGACCAGATGCCATGATCATAGTTTTCTGCATGTTGAGCTTTAAGCCAACTTTTTCATTCTCTATGAAAAGGCAAAAAGATATGACACTGAAAGATGAACTCCCCAGGTCAACAGGTGCCCAATATGCTACTGAAGAAGAGTGGACAAATAACTCCAGAAGAATTCGAGATGGAGTCAAAGCAAAAACAATGCACAGTTGTGGCTGTGACTGGTGATGGAAGTAAAGTCTGATTCTGTAAACAGCAATATTGCATACGGATCTGGAATATTAGGCCCATGAATCAAGGTAAATTAGAAGTGGTCAAACAGGAGATGGCAAGAGTGAACATCGACATTTTAGGAATCAGTGAACCAAAATGGACTAAAATGGGAGATTTAATTCAGATGACTATTATATCTACTACTGTGGTCAAGAATCCCTTAGAAGAAATGCAGTAGCCCTCATAGTCAACAAAAAGAGTCCAAACGCAGTACTTTGTTGTGATTTCAAAAAGATAGAATGATCTCTGTTCATTTCCAAGGCAAAGCATTCAATATCATAGTAATCCAGGTCTATGCCCCAACCAGTAATGCTGAAGAAGCTGAAATTGAATGGTTCTATGAAGACCTACAAAACCTTCTAGAACTAATGCCCCCAAAAGATGTCTTTTTCATCATATGGGACTGGAATGCAAAAGTAGGAAGTCAAGAGATACCTGGAATAACAGGCAAATTTGGCCTTGGAGTAAAAAATGAAGCAGGGCAAAGGCTAACAGAGTTTTGCTAAGAAAATGCACCGGTCATATTAAACACCCTCCTTTAACAACACAAGAGAATACTACACATGGACATCACCAGGTGGTCAATACCAAAATCAGATTGATTATATTTTTTGCCAGACTGTAAGATGTTAAGATGGAGAAGTTCTATACAGTCAGCAAAAACAAGACTGGGAGCTGATTGTGGCTCAGATCATGAAACTCCTTTTTACAAAAGTCAAACTTAAATTGAAGAAAGTAGGAAAACCACTATACCATTCAGGTATGACCTAAATCAAATCCCTTATGATTATACAGTGGAAGTGACAAATAGATTCAAGGGTTTGATCTGATAGAGTGCCTGAAGAATTATGGATGGAGGTTTGTGACATTGTACAAGAGGCTGTGATCAAAACCATCCTCAAGAAAAATAAATGCAAAAAGGCAAAACAGTTGTCTGAGGAGATCTTACAAATAGATGAAAAAAGAAGAGAAGCAAAAGGCAAAGGAGAAAAGAAAATATATACCCATTTGATTGCAGAGTTCCAAAGAATAGCAAGGAGAGATAAGAAAGCCTTTCTCAGTGATCAGTGCAAAGAAATAGAGGAGAATGATAGAATGGGAAAGACTAGAGATTTCTTCAAGAAAATTAGAGATACCAAGGGAACATTTCATCCAAAGATGGGCACAATAAAGGACAGAAATGGTATGGACCTAACAGAAGCAGAAGATACTAAGAAGAGGTGGCAAGAATATACAGAAGAGCTACACAAAAAAGATCTTCATGACCCAGATAACCACGATGGTGTGATCACTCACCTTGAGCCAGACATCCTGGAATGTGAAGTCAAGTGGGCCTTAGGAAGCATCGCTACAAACAAAACTAGTGGAGATGATGGAATTCCAGTTCAGCTATTTCAAATCCTAAAAGATGATGCTGTGAAAGGGCTGCACTCAATATGCCAGCAAATTTGGAAAACTCAGCAGTGGCCACAGGACTGGAAGAGGTCAGTTTTCATTCCAATCCCAAAGAAGGTCAATGCCAAAGAATGTTCAAACTACTGCACAATTGCACTCATCTTGTATGCTAGCAAAGTAAAGCTCAAAATTCTCCAAGCCAGGATTCAACAGTATGTGAAACATGAAGTTCCAGATATTCAAGCTGGATGTTAGAAAAGGCAGAGGACCCAGAGATCAAATTGCCACTGGATCTTCGAAAAGCAAGAGAATTTCAGAAAGAAATATCTACTTCAGCCTTATTGATTATGCCAAAGTCTTTGACTATGTAGATCACAACAAACTGTGGAAAATTCTTCAAGAGATGGGAATACCAGACCACCTGACTTGCCTCCTCAGCAATGTGTATGCAGGTCAAGAAGCAACAGTTAGAACTGAATGTGAAACAGCAGGCTGGTTCCAAAATGGGAAAGAAGTGCATCAAGGCTGTATATTATCACCCTGCTCATTTAACTTATATGCAGAGCACATCATGTGAAATGCCGAGCTGGATGAAGCACAAGATGGAATCAAGATTGCTGGGAGAAATAACAATAACCTCTGATATGCAGATGACACCACCCTTATGGCAGAAAGTAGGGAGGAACAAATGAGCCTCTTGATGAAAGTGAAAGAGAAGAGTGAAAAAGCTGGCTTCAAACTCAACATTCAAAAAACGAAGATCATCACACTAGGTCCCATCACTTCATGGCAAATAGCTGGGGATCAATGGAAACATTGAGAGACTTTATTTTTGCGGGCTCCAAAATCACTGCAGATGGTGACTGCAGACATGAAATTAAAAGACGTTTGCTCCTTGGAAGAAAAGCTGTGACGAACCTAGATAGCATATTAAAAAGCAGAGGCATTACTTTGCTGACAAAGGTCCATCTAGTCAAAGGTTTGGTTTTTCCTGTATTCATTATGGATGTAAGAGTTGGACCATAAAAAAAGCTGGGCACCAAAGAATTGATGCTTTTGAACTGTGGTGTTGGAGAGGACTCTTGAGAGTCTCTTGGACTGTAAGGAGATAAAACCAGTGAATCCTAAAGGAAAACATTCCTGAATATTCATTAGGTCTGATGCTGAAGCTGCAATATGTTGGCCACCTTATGCGAAGAACTGACTCATTGGAAAAGATTCTGATGCTGGGAAAGCTTGAAGGCAGGAGCAGAAGGGGGTGACAGAGGATGAGATTTTTGGATGGCATCACCCACTCAATGGATATGAGTTTGCGCAAGCTCCGAGCTTTGGTGATGGAGAGGGAAGCCTGGCATGCTGCCGTCCATGGGGTTGTGCAGAGTCAGACATGACTGAGCGACTGAACTGAACTGAACTGATTTTTGTGACAGGTTGTTATTATCAAGGATTGAAAGAATCCAATCAGGAGTGAGCCAACATGCCATGTTATACTTGATATTCAATGATTATTTTAAATTATTTTGTTTGATTCTCATACATGACAGCATTGGGCTTCCCTGGTGGTTTAGATGCTAAAGAATCTACCTGAAATGTGGAAGACTTGGTTCCATCCCTGAGTTGGGAATATTCCCTGGAGGAGGGCATGGCAACCCACTCTGGTATTCCTGCCTGGAGTATCCCTGAGGTCATAAGGGCCTGGTGGGCTACAGTCCATGGGGTCACAAAAAGTTAGACATGACTGAGTGACTAAGAACAGCACATGCAGCAATTCCTTCCCTGTATGTTTGTTCTTTTTGGAAATCTGTCTATTGGTTTTCTATTGTTTACTTAGAAGCAGTACTATCTCCCACTTTCTATATCCTGGATGAAAGCAGAAAGCTCATAATTATTTTCTTCTGGAAATATATTTTACAAACACAATTTTAAAATACTTCATTGTTTAAAAAGAAATAATAATCACTTCCACTTTTCAATGGGCCTTCAAATATCTTATTTTCCCACTACCTCTTTTTTTTTATTTTATTTTTAAACTTTACATAATTGTATTAGTTTTGCCAAATATCAAAATGAATCCGCCACAGATATACACATGCTCCCCATCCTGAACCCTCCTCCCTCCTCCCTCCCCATACCATCCCTCTGGGTCGTCCCAGTGCACCAGCCCCAAGCATCCAGTATCGTGCATCAAACCTGGACTGGCATCTCGTTTCATACATGATATTTTACATGTTTCAATGCCATTCTCCCAAATCTTCCCACCCTCTCCCTCTCCCACAGAGTCCATAAGACTGTTCTATAATGAGCTTTTGTTGAATCATAACCACAATCAAATAAATCTAAATTCCTTTGTCACTTCTGTCTTTAAATAATGTAGAGGAAAATGATAATGAATGGCATTTTCTGGCAGAATTATTATCAATGAGAATAATCAAAAGCTAAGTGGTATTTTTTTCTTTAGTTGTATTCATTTTCACTTTCCACTGTCTTCACTCTCTTTTGTGTCATTTTGAAATATGCTGTTTATACTCTAAATTTCTGTACCAAAGACTGTAAAATACCAAAAAAATCCTCCAAAAACCAAAAGAAAATTCCCACTAGTCCCTCCATTTTATAGGGTCCTGGTCTGTGATTCTGTGCTATTTATAATATCATCATATTTATGGATTTCAAATTTTTCACCACTAAAAAGCATAGATCTGTGAGTATAGAACTCTGTACTTTCTGTGTGCTTCTAATATCTTTTCCTTATTATGTGATTTTATATTGGAATCTGATGTTATAAATCCACCAGTAAGAGCCTTGCGGTAAAAGCATGTACCACATTCTGTTTTACTTTGTTCTTTTACCAAGCCCAGATAAACTTTTGTGGCTTCTAGATGGTGTTTTCTTCTTTGGAGATTCCAGTGCCTTATGGAACATTTAAAATAGTACAGACCTAGGAAATAAATCCATCTATCAAGGCTTTGAGGTAACATGACTTCAAAGAGTAATCTGAAAACTTCAGAAACTTTGACAAACTCTGTCATGCCCATACATTTTTAAGTTGATAGCTGTATTTTAGTAATTATTTTCAAATAATCATAAAATATTCCATTTTAAGAGTACAGCATGTTTTTGTGCTTAAAAGATATTTGTTATTAAAATTTTATTTTACCGTTAGCTAGTGCTTATTCAATTTATGGAAAAACAAGTTCCCACTATATGGTGAAGTTAATCTTCATTGCCAAACCAATCAGGAAATCAAATATACAGTCAGAAAGGCTGTGTTCAAATCTGAATTTTCCTAAAATAGCTAGCTAGATGGCTAGCTGGAGAAGAGGGTCCTGAGTCTTGCTATTAATAGTTTATCACTTAGATGATGCATGAAAATGAAAAGTGCCTTTGGTGCCACAAATGGTTTGTTTCATTTTGTTTTCATCCAGGACAATGTTAGGTTTTGATTTCGTAAATTACGGAAGAACACTTTTGTGAAAGACAAGGGGGGAAAAGGAAAGAAAGGCAAAGCTCAGATACTGATGAGTTTTACTATTAGATAAATTATACATGAATGTGTATTGATATTGAGGATCTGAAAACATGTTCCACTTAAAACTGGTGGGTCCTCTGTTTCATCTGGATGTATTTATTACATTTAGGAGTTTGTGTACTCTAGCTGGAAACTGCTACTTTAGTTTACTTCCAGATAGAATGTTTAGTTTACTTAGCTTATTTAGTTTAGAATGTTTAGTTTACTTCCAGGTAGAATGACCTGAAGAAAATACCTTTTACCTGTTTGCAGACCCAAGTTCACTCAATCCTGCTGCTGCTGCTGCTGCTGCTAAGTCGCTTCAGTCATGTCCGACTCTGTGCGACCCCACTAATTAAATTTACTGAGAGCTTACTCTGTACCAAACAATACTATATGATACAAAGTAACTGTATGGATTTATTATTATTATTATCTCCCTTGTAGTGTAGTAAACTGAGGCTTGTTGTTGTTTTTCAGCCACTAAGTTGTGCCCAACTCTGCGACTCCATAAACTGCCACATGCCAGCCTTCCCTGTCCCTCACTATCTCCCAGCTCAAACATGTCCATTAAGTCAATGATGCCATCCAACCATCTCATCCTCTGTCACCCCCTTTTCCTTCTACTCTCAATCTTTCCAAGCATCAGGGTATTTTCCAATGATTTGCCTCTTCCCATCAGGTGGCCAAAGTATTGGCACTTCAGCTTCAGCATCAGTCCTTCTAGTGAATATTCAGGATTGATTTCCTTTAGGATTGACTGGTTTGATCTCTTTGCCATCCAAGGTACTCTCAACAGTCTTCTCCAGCATCACAACTCAAAGGCAAAAATTCTTTGATGCTCAGGCTTTTTTATGGTCCAATGCTCACGGAGGCTTAGACATATTTATAAGTAACCTGATTAAGTTAAAAGACCTACTAAGTATTAGGATCCAGGTAGTTTGACCCCAGAACCCAGGTACCCACAGGCTATGTTTCCTTAGAAAGCATTTCTTAATTATCTCAACAGAGGTTTTTTTTTTTTTTTTTTCCCTTTGCTTTTTAGGTTGATAGGATGTAGAGTGAAAGTGAAGTCACTCAGTCGTGTCCGACTCTTTGCAATCCTGTGGACTGTAGCCCACCAGGCTCCTCTGTCCATGGGATTCTCCAGGCAAGAATACTGGAGTGGGTTGCCATTTCCTTCTCCAGGGGATCTTTCTGACCCAGGGATCGAACCCAGGTCTCCTGCATTGCAGGCAGATGCCTTAACCTCTGAGTAGGGTATATCAAATTTTAACGCATGTGTAGATCACATAATGATTTTTTAATGCATATTCTGTTTCAGGAATGCATGCTCTTGCAGAGTCTGAGAAGTTTCAGGTGATGTAGTTCTGCTTGTCCTAGTTCTCTGCTCTGAGTGACTCAGTGGTTTTCAATCCTAAATACACAGCAAACATCTCCTGATTTTGTCTACTTCTGAAATTTGAGAATGGAGCACAGACAAATTTTTTAAACTCTCACAGGTTATTCTGAATAGTATCCAGAGTGATATAGACTTCTTTATATCTGGAAAATCATAGATTTAGAGCAAATATAATTGCTTTTCAATTGTATGTAGTTTTTGAAATTTGTCTCCAGTTTTACGTCTTCTTACCCCAAAATAAACTATAAACACCTCTAAAAAGAGAGAAAAGACTTACAGAGTCATCTTAAGTTCTTCTGCTAAATGAAAGAACTCATTGTGTGCTGTGTTTATTAATTTATCTATTCAACAAATCTTTACTGTGCCAACATTTTTTTAATGGCGAACACTGTAATAGAAAAATAAAGGTATACAGCACAGCCCTTTTCCTCAAAGAGCTCAGTCTAATAAGAAAAATTGTTGTTGAAGTGAAGTGGTAGTCACGTGTCTGACTCTTTGTAACCCCATGGACTGTAGCCTGACAGGCTCCTCTGTCCATGGGATTCTCCCGGCCAGAATACGGATTGGGTTGCCATTTCCTTCTCCAGGGTCTTCCCAACCCAAGGATTGAACCCAGATTTCCCACATTGAGGGCAAATTTTTTACTATCTGAGCCACCAGGCAAGCCAAATGAAAGTGAAATTCGCTCAGTTCTGTCTGACTTTTTGCGACCCCATGGACTAGTTCTTGAGGCCAGATCACTGGAGTGGGTAGCTTTTTCCCTTCTGTAGCGGATCTTCCCAACCCAGGAATCAAATGGGGGTGTCTCCTGCATTGCAGGCGGATTCTTTACCAACTGAGCTATCAGGGACGCCCTAGTTGTTGTTTAGTCGCTAAGTCGTGTCCTATGCTTTATGACCACATGGACTGTAGCCCACCAGGCAGCTCTGTCCATGGGAATTCCCAGGCAAGAACACTGGAGTGGGTTGCCATTTCCTTCTCCAGGGGTTCTTCCGGACCCAAAGATCGAACTCATGGCTCCTGAATTGGCAGGTGGATTCTTTACCTCTGAGCCACCAGGGAAGCCCAGTAAGGGTAGAGAGGGAAGTAAAAATATGCTTGCCCTAAGTATGTATTGAAGTGTTCTGAAGAAATTTTGTTTTTATTTTATTTTAAAATCTTAAAAAAAATATATTTATTTTATCTATTTGGTTGTGTCAGGTCTTAGTTGCAGCACGCAGGATCTTAGTCCTGGCACGCAGGATTATTCTTTGCCAATGCACAGGCTTCTTTCAAATTGTGGTGCGGAGTGCACAGGCTGTAGTTGCCCCGGCTCAGTAGTTGCCCCGCAGGGGATTAGTTGTTCAGAGGCATGTGATATCTTAGTTCCCTGTGAAGTGAAAGTGAAGTCGCTCAGTCGTTTCCAACTCTTTGCAACCCCGTGGACTGTAGTTACCAGGCTCCTCTCTCCATGGGATTCTCCAGGCAAGAATACTGGACTGGATTGCCATTTCCTTCTCCAGGGGATCTTCCCAACCCGGGGATTGAACCCGAGTCCCCCGAATTTTGGGCAGACGCTTTAACCTCTGAGCCACCAGGGAAGCAGCAGA
>NW_011494948.1:3768103-3768521 GCF_000754665.1 Bison bison bison | reverse complement strand
TACTGGAGTGGGTTGCCATTTCCTTCTCCAATGCATGAAAGTGAAAAATGAAAGTGAAGTCACTCAGTCGTGCCCGACTCTTAGCGACCCCAAGGACTGGAGCCTACCAGGCTCCTCCGTCCGTGGGATTTTCCAGGCAAGAGTACCGGAGTGGGGTGCCATTGCCTTCTCTGAGCAACCCCTGACAAGGGATCAAATCCTCCGTTGGAAGGAAGATTCTTAGCCGCTGGACTGCCAGGGAAGTTTCCTGAAGAGATTTTGAAACTCTTAAGAACCCAGCCTAGGAAGTTTATTCTGTAATTAACAGAGTAAAAAGAGAAACGCTGGGCTGGAAGAAGCACAAGCTGGAATCAAGATTGCCGGGAGAAATATCAATAACCTCAGATATGCAGATGACACTACCCTTATGGCAGAAAGT
>NW_011494948.1:3754359-3767886 GCF_000754665.1 Bison bison bison | reverse complement strand
AGTGGCAGACTTTATTTTTGGGGGCTCCAAAATCACTGCAGATGGTGATTGCAGCCATGAAATTAAAAGACGCTTACTCCTTGGAAGGAACATTATGACCAACCTAGATAGCATATTCAAAAGCAGAGACATTACTTTCCCAATAAAGGTCTGTCTAGTCAAGGCTATGGTTTTTCCAGTGGTCATGTATGGAAGTGAGAGTTGGACTGTGAAGAAAGCTGAAAGCTGAAGAATTGATGCTTTTGAACTGTGGTGTTGGAGAAGACTCTTGAGAGTCCCTTGGACTGTGAGGAGATCCAACCAGTCCATTCTAAAGGAGATAAGTCCTGTGTGTTCATTGGTAGGACTGATGCTAAAGCTGAAATTCTAATACTTTGGCCACCTAATGCGAAGAGTTGACTCATTGGAAAAGACTCTGATGCTGGGAGGGATTGGGGGCAGGAGGAGAAGGGGATGATAGGATGGATGGATGACATCACCGACTCGATGGACATGAGTTTGAGTAAACTCCGGGAATTGGTGATGCACAGGGAGGTCTGGCGTGCTGCAATTCATGGGGTCTCAAAGAGTCAGACACAGCTGAGTGACTGAACTGAACTGAAGTAGATCTAGGTTCAGAGACCAAGTATAGGTTTATTTAAATGGGTCACTTTGAAATAGATATTGAAATGGCTTTTTTTTTTTCTAAGCCTAGTGACCTTCTTGGCTACAGAGTCAAAATACCAATTAGTGAAAGGGATACAAAATTAAACACTACTTGTGTTACTAATCAAACTTAGTTCTACTTGTAGGCATGTAGTATAGCTAATCTACTGACACTGGCTTATGATAAAGGAAAATGCAACATTTATTGTAAGGCACCAAACAAAGAGTACTGGCACCTGATGCTCAAAAGACTTTAACTCCCTAATGGACTTAAGTGAAAGGTTTTTAAAAACAGGGTGAGGGAGAGGGTTGTGGAGTGTGTGATTAGTGTGTGGTCATTCTTCTAGTTGGTTGATCCTAAGGTAATTGAGAGTCATGATCAACCTTCTGGGGTCTACATGTGTGTACTCAGAATGTAATTAACTTCATCCACCTGGATGGGATTTCAGTATCTGCTAAATAGTTCAAAGATCATGTCTCAGCATATTATTTGTATCTTTTGAGATAAAACTAAAGTTCCTTGACTTTGTTTAATGGCTAAACTGTTATTTTGTCTTGCATGACTGTTTTCTTTGTTTCTGTGTATTCTCACTTCTCTGATTAAGTGTATTCTTTTGATTTAGGAGAGGCCTAGGAGGCCACAGTTTTTTTCCACAAAAGAGAGACAGATGGAGGACATGGGGGTGGGGAGAATGGTGTCTATCTAGATTATATTTGCTAAGTAAATTTTATTCACTATTTGTGTGAGTCTGTAGGCAACTTCTTTAATAGCAAAGGAGAAATATTTTTTTGTAAACATTTTGGCATCATTCAATGTAGCCACCTGTGCATACTTCTGTGAGAAAATAAAATGCTTTTAATTGGTGGTTTTATGTTTAAATACCTCTGGAGGCCTAAACCATTTAGAAATAATACATTGAGGTTATATAGTCAATACAGAGCTGTTGTATTACAGATCGTACAAAATAAAACAAGAGAAAAATACCCCCTAATATATAGAACAGAGATAATGAGGACACCATCTCCATTTGTTCTTCAAATTAAAAACATTTGGCAAGCCTGTTTTTCAGCTGCCTGTAGTGAAAGCTGCTTTATAACATAATCGAAAGCATATTATCCCAGGGGTTATTATTTCTAACTTCCTATGATATGGACAAATCTATTTATAGAGCAAACAACATGTGCTCTTCCTTTTTACAAACATCAAAGCAATTTGGGAGGTATATGGAAAGTTTGTGATCACCTCTCAATTTTTGGTTGGCCCTTTTAGATGAATGTATTTGCCATGGCTAGATAAGTAGAAAATTGTCCAAGATCATAAAAATAAAAAATAAGAGATCCTTTGTTCCAAGGGACATATTTTCACATGAGTACATCTTTTCTTAATACAAGGTGAAAAGATTACAGCTGAGCTGCAAACCCCCACAGACTACCTAACCTGTGGCTCATATTCCCATGTCCCAGGCAGGTACTCTCCATAGATAAAGAATACAGATTCTTTCTTTCTGTGTCTGGAAAGTTAGGTTTAGAATGAGAAAGGCAAATAGGAAGCTAAAGCAATTTTATGAGTAATTCAGACAAAGTCAGTCTCTTTCCATTTGCCATCAAAATATCTACCAATTTGTAATAAATATTGTTTAAAAAAAATGAACCATGTTAGTGTGTGTATTCTTTTTTCTGGTAAGTGTAACTGTTTACTAGGCTTACTGGACTTTTCTAAGTTACCCTGCAGCATTAGTTTTGAGTTTCTTTTTGGGCTAGGTTGCATTATGCTCTCCACCACTTCCCAAAGATGCCCAAGCCTTAATTCTGGAACTTATGGATATAATCTTACAGCAAAAAAGAAATCTTGCAGCTGTGATTAATTGAGGCTTTAATGATGGGGCAGTTACCCTGAATCATACAGGTGGGCTCATGTAATTACCAGGAACCTTGTAGGAAGGAGCCAGAAGAGGCAAAGTTAGTAGTAGGAGATGGGAGGAAAGAAGCAGAAGGGAGGTGAAGCAAGGAACAGGCCATGGGTCAAAGGATGCCCTCTGACTCTAGATGCTGAAAAAGGCAAAGAAGTGGCTGTTTCTTCAGTCTCCAAGAGATATCAGGTCTGCTGACACCATGGCTTCGACACCCCATGACTGACTTTGGATTTCTAGCCTCCAACTGTCAGGTAGTAAAACTGCTTTCTTGCAAGTCACAAAGTTTGTGGTAGTTTGTTACAGCAGTAATAAAAAAAAGTAATAATCTAGTTGTAGCATAATTAGTTACTCAAATAATGGAGATTAAATGAAGTAAAAGAATGTATTTAATTTCAAATGCTAACCTAAAAATGTAGCATGGGAAAAGTAACTGAGGCCTAACTACTGGACCAGCCAGGGAATTACCCACTTACCTTCTGCTGCTGCTGCTGCTGCTAAGTCGCTTCAGTCGTGTCTGACTCTGTGTGACCACATAGACGGCAGCCCACCAGGCTCCTCCATTCCTGGGATTCTCCAGGCAAGAACCCTGGAGTGGGTTGCCATTTCCTTCTCCAATGCATGAAAGTGAAAGTGAAGTCGCTCAGTCATGTCCAACTCTTCAGGCTCCTCTGTCCATGGGATTTTCCAGGCAAGAGTACTGGAGTGGGGTGCCATTGCTTTCTCCCATAACTATCCTGACAGTTACTCAAGCCAGATACAGAAACGTCCAACCTCTTGTTAACTTTAAAGTTGAGGGGGCAAGTTATAACTTTTTTCAAGAAATGTGAGGAAGAAATGTGCACATTCAACACCGAATGTCTGCTGGTTAACGTGGTACAAATAAATTGGGGAACCTCCTGACAATTTAAACATGTGATTATTTTCTTTGTGGAGCCGGTCATGATTTGGGCATTTTTGACTGATAAAGTCTACATAATCGCGTAGTATAGGATGTGCTTCTTCCTATTGGCAAATGTTGTCATTGTGACTTGAACTCCTGGAAGAAATAGAGTTAATTCAGATGTAACAGACTTCTAATTTGAGAAAGTTCACTAGACTTCTTAAAATTTTCATTATGGTGCTAGTTTTGTTACTAAAGGGAAGTTCTTGTATAAATTACTAACAACACTTGTAAAGGTGGTGTGACTTAAGAAGCACTGTTTTTGGTTAATATGAATTATCATCTGTGAATGTGTGATCCATCCCCAATTTGCTCTAAAAACACTTAAGTTTTAATCATGTCTACAATTTAAGTAAAGAGTGTGATATAGGATAGAAACTACATGCAAATGAAGTTTGATTCTGATTCTCTGTGAGTCATGATGGCAGCTGGGTGGTGCTGTTTGCACCAGTGCACGGGTTCTTATCTAAGCATGTGAAATGCTCTTCCTTTTAAACATACTAGAAATCAGTTTCTCTTGGCTTTATACAGGATCCAACGCAAAATAATCAAATCCTATGCTGTAACATACTTTGTCAGTTTCTAAAGGTGAGATTATCAGAAAGAAGTTTGGGACAGTTGCTTCAAAAATTAGTGGAAAATTCAAAACATACACAGAAATTGATAATATCCCAGTGTTCCAGCATCAGTGGCCATCTACTTATGGCCTATTTTGTGTCATGTCATCTATTATCCCCTTCTTTCCAACTACTCTCAACATGCTAGTTTATACTCCAGCTTTTATCATCCTAATAGCATCAGAGTTCTTCAGCTGATTCTGATAATTAGCTTTTAAAAATTACCTTCTTAAAGAAACTTTAGTCTGTTCTTTTTCTTAGCTTTTTTTCAGTTATTTTGTTAACCACATAATTGCTTTCCATATTATTGTTTAATTTCTTTTTTTTAATACTGAATATGTAAAAAAAAAAAAAATCCTTTAGAGAGAACCTACAATAGATTTTCTCTCTGCATAGGTTGATAGCTCTTGAGAGAGTCATCTTTTCTACTAAACTGTTGCGATTTTAAAATGGACATCTATTTTTAAACACTTAAGAATAACTTAAGAGCAACAAGGTTGGATTTAAAATTTAAACTAAGAACAGTGTATTACTTTCCAGTTTCTTAAAGTAGTAGATTGTCTAAATCAGAACCATGTCCACTGTGACATTCCAGGGCAACTGCTCAATTCAGGAGTTCCTGTGGTCCAAGGCAATGTAGAGACTGTGATCTTGATAATTCAGAAGCTCTAATCCAGTTTGTCTAAACCTAGGTGTTAGATCTGGTAGGGAGCTCTATAGAGGACTAACAGAAGGACTCTGAGACAAGTCTGGAAATGTTCTTCCCTTAAGTTCTCAGAAACTACCCAAACAGAACCCAGACAAATCCTGTAGTACAGACTTCTGGGCTGTCTGTCATGTGTAGAGGGAAAGGAACAGATTTTTTCCCCCCTACTAGGTACAAGCGTGCTGCTCTTAAAGTTGTGTCTGAAGTATGTACCTCCTCCACATGAGGTAATTCAACTACCAGAGTAATCCTCTTATCTTTGGAGACTTCCTGCCTAAAATGATTTGATGGCTTTTAATTATCATGAAAATAAAACCTAATATTTTTAAGTCAGCTTTATAAATCCTGTATAACCAGGGTGTACTTCTCTTAACCTCCCTTGAATATTTAGGTGCTACCCAACTGGACTGCTTCCTGCCTCTGAAATACAAATGGTCTTTTCTCCTCCTTAAACCTCATGTCTTATTGTCCCCATGTGGCCCTTTTTTTCTGTCATCCAAGATATGATAGTCCTGATGCGTTTTGAATCATAAAGGAGTGGGCAATGAGAAAACACACTTAGCCAGCTGGAGGAAGGAGTTGAAATGCTTGACAGAGGCTGAGGATAAATGTGTATGTGTTCCTCCTTCCTGCTACGGCTTTCTGTTAACCCCCACCTCAGCTCGATTTTGCTGTTTCTTTTCTCCTTTCTCTCACTGTCATGCCAAACTGTGAGAAAAGGCTGAGATAATGGGCCCTGTGACTATATGTTTTGTTACTTGTTATGTGACTTTTTTGTTGGATAGAAACTGTCCCCTGCTTTTGTCTTCTTGGGAATCCTAATTTTTTTGGAAATAAGTCTTATAATGTGGTGAGGTATTTGCCCCTCCTTCCATTCTAAAAACAAAAAACAAAATAAAGCCATCTTCATCTCTTCTGTGCTTTCTGGCTTCTGAACTCCATTCTCCAGACCATCATTTTAGGACCTTTGACTAGCTGTTCTGTGTTTTGACATTTAACTATTTGCTGTCAGTTCAAATAGTTTGTCCTCACGCATCATGTTTTCTTACTTGTTGGCCATAGAATATATGATTTTCTAATAATAAAAAAATTTCTATTATTTCTAATAATATTAGAGATTTTCTAATCTTACTGCAAAATGAAGTTGTAGTGATTGCCCTCTTGAATGAGGCTACTGGAAATCACCATCACCTTTAATAAAATATCTAGTTTCACTGAAAGTTGATGCTGCTGCTGCTAAGTCGCTTCAGTCGTGTCCCACTCTCTGAGACCCCATAAGATGGCAGCCCACCAGGCTCTGTCCCTGGGATTCTCCAGGGAAGACTATTGGAGTGGGTTGCCATTTCCTTCTCCAATGCATGAAAGTGAAAAGTGAAAGTGAAGTCGCTCAGTCGTGTCCAGTTCTTTGCAACCCCATGGACTGTAGCCCACCAGGCTCCTCCGTCTATGGGATTTTCCAGCCAAGAGTACTGGAGTGGGGTGCCATTGCCTTCTACAGAAAGTTGATGAGTGGCCTTTAAACGTCCTGACTTGGCACTTGTTCATGCAGTCAGTGCTCTCAATCATGCATTCATCATTTTATTGAAGGATAGCAGGTTGCCTCATAAAATCTTTAAGATTTAAAATTGTGCTTCTACCTAGTGTAAAATCCTTACCTCTTTATGTGTATAACTATTCTCATAAGCATTAGAGAAAACTTTTCTCACTATTCTAATTGGGATTTTTGCACAGAAGATTCTCTAATATGAATATAAAATTCTAAAATTCTGTGCAAGATTAAAAAAAAGTATCAGTTTATTTCTGAGATTAGTTGTCTTTTCTCCCATTCTGAAGGCTGCCTTTTCACCTTGCTAATAGTTTCCTTTGTTGTACAGAAGCATAGTTTCCATCTCTTGCCATTTTTCAGGCATGGTGTGCATAAAACAATATTAGTTAACAATGCTGAGTTGCCTTTCAACTTCTTGCATTCCTTCAAGCTGTGGATATTGATCATTTTTAATTTTGAAATAGCAAAAGTGAGATCACATGGGCAATCAAAGCTACCTAATGGCATTAAAAGAGTTAACACTTTTAAAATCTTTTCCAATCCTGTTAAACTTTGAATTATGTGTGACTTTAGCAAAGTCCATGAATTTCAGGTTTCTCATCTGAATTATCATCTTTTAGGATCACTATGGGTTACATGATACAGCGTGTAGAATTATGGGGCTTACATTCTTAGACATAATTGTCTCATGCTATTCCTTCCCTCTCTTAACCTCTGCCCTGTATGATCTTCAGCATCTTAAGAAAAAGGATTGTTACAGTTTAGTGAACAGGTTATTTTAAAACAGGGTGGGAAGAGACTTACAGATCTAGACACTGCTTTATCTTCTGTGCCTGGGTTCAACTTGGCTTACCTTCTAATTGGTAAGGACCCTTATTTATATCATCTTACTGCTATACTACTAATAATGATAATGATCACTGTTAACACTCACTGCAGTGCGTGTAATCCTTATAAGAACTGAGAGTCAATATTTATATCTACAATGTACATATGGTAAAACCAAGGGAAAGGATGCTGAGAGTTGCCCAAAGTGTCCAAATAAGCTCCCAGGTGGTCTGACTATGAATGTGACACTGAAAGGTTACCTCTCCCTGTCCCTCGTATTTTCTCTCCACAGCATAGCATAGGGAAGAGCTTGTCTTTGGAGGCCTGCTGTCTGGGGTTAAATCCTGGTGGTGGTCTCCAGTGTGTGAACTTGAGACTCTAAACTTTTCTGTGACTCAGTTTATGATCTGTAAAATGAGTAGCATTTATAAAACCTTACTGAAGAAGTATATTTAAGTGCTTTGGTCAATGGTTGGCACAAGAAAAATGATGAATAAGTTAGCTATTTCTGCCAATGGTTAGAAACACCCATTGTCTTTTCTTCTCTGCTTTGAGGCTCTCTTGAAAGCATTCATGTAAACTTTCTTTCTTTCTTTTTTTTTTTTTTCGAAGTAAGACTTTTTTTTCCTTCCGTGATCCTTAGAAGCAGTTAGTTACCACTAACCAGTAGGAGTCTGCAGCCCAAGATGACCATGATACAGGACTTCCTCTTAAACTCCCTTGGTCCCATTCATGACTTACCTAAAAGTATGTAACGCCCAGCCTGACTACACTATATTAAAGTGAATTCAGATAATGAATAAGACTTTTTTTTTTTTTTTTAATAGAGGACATTGCTTTAATGGCTCTAGTTTTTATGGAGAAGAATTTATTTAGCCCTTTTAAATCTCTAAAATGGAAGCTAAATCTTTTTCCTCCTAAGACCTTTCCTCACTGACATAACAAAGGCCTGCCCTAGAAACAATTCTAATAAAAATTATGTTTGAAAGAATGGAATGACTTAACAAAACATCTAGCAAAAGCTGATAAGAATATTTCCTGATATTTTGGATATGCCAAAAAGAGAATAAACTGTGGAAAATTCTGAAAAAGATGGGAATACCAGACCACCTGACCTGCCTCTTGAGAAATCTGTATGCAGGTTAGGATGCAACAGTTGGAACTGGACATCAAACAACAGACTTGTTACAAATAGGAAAAGAGTACGTCAAGGCTGTATAATGTCACCCTGCTTATTTAGCTTATATGCAGAGTACATAATGAGCAATGCTGAGCTGGAGGAAGCACAAACTGAATCAAAATTGCTGGGAGAAATATCAATAACCTCAGATGATATGGCAGAACGTGAAGAAGAACTAAAGAGCCTCTTGAGGAAGGTGAAAGAGGAGAGTGAAGAAGTTGGCTTAAAGCTCAACATTCAGAAAACTAAGATCATGGCATCCAGTCCCATTACTTCATGGCAAATAGATGGGGAAACAGTGGAAACAGTGGCGGACTTTATTTTTCTGGTCTCCAAAATCACTGCAGATGGTGATTGCAGCCATGAAATTAAAAGACGCTTACTCCTTGGAAAGAAAGTTATGATTAACCTAGACAGCAGATTAAAAAGCAGAGACATTACTTTGCCAACAAAGGTCCATCTAGTCAAGACCATGGTTTTTCCAGTATTCATGCATGCATGTGAAAGTTGGACTATAAAGAAAGCTGAGCGCTGAAGAACTGATGCTTTTGAACTGTGATGTTGGAGAAGACTCTTGAGAGTCCCTTGGACTGCAAGGAAGTCCAGCCATCCATCCTGAGTGTTCATTGGAAGGACTGATGTTGAAGCTGAAACTCCAGTACTTTGGCCACCTGCTGCAAAGAGGTGACTCATTTGAGAAGACCCTGATGCTGGGAAAGATTGAAGGTGGGAGGAGGTCGACAGAGGATGAGATAGTTGGATGGCATCACTGACTCAATGGACATAAGTTTGAGTAAACTCCAGGAGTTGGTGACAGACAGGGAGGCCTGGCATGCTGCAGTCCATGGGGTTGCAAAGAGTCAGACATGACTAAGTGACTGAAGTGACTGAAAAGGAGAAAATCAATAGATCTATAGATGAGACTGTCTGAAGAATATTTGAATCCGGCAAGTACAGTTGACCCTTTGTATCTGCAGGTTCCACATCTACAACTATGGATCAAAGATTTTCAAACATCCCAGGGAATTTCACAAAAGCATAATATGAGTCTTCCATTCTGATAACTATTTACATAGCATCTGCATTGTATGTTAGATATTATAAGTAATCTAGAGAATTACTTAAATTCTTAAATCTAATTTAAAGAATAAATCATGTATATAGATTATATGCAGATTCCACATTGTATAAAAGGAACGTAGGCATCCATAGATTTTGGTATTCATGAGAGTCTTGAAACCAATCCCCCGTGAATAGCAAGGGACACACGTACATGGCTGCCTATATGAGTTAGTCTAGAATATGTCACATATAATTCAGGAATTGAGAAGAAACTTTCCTGTCATGCTAAAATAATAGTCTTAGGTCCCACTTTCTTCTCTAGGTATACAAGAAGAATTGTTGGCATAGATGGCTTCTTATCTACAAGGTCAACAACTCAAAGCTATTAAAATTAGTGATGATATACATTCCCTGCAAATATCATAGATGATGATAACATAGATATATGCAGTCCCCAGTTCTACCTCAAATAACAAAAATTTTATCATAACTTTGTATAAATGGTCATCAGATTTACCTAACACTATATTGCATGGCTTATTTATTATTTCACTTAATTTTTATATTAGCATAATATGCATTTATACTAAGGTTTGCCTGCCTCCTACTTCCCAGTGTCATAACATTTATCACACTGTATTACCAGTCAAGTAAGTAATCATCATCAGGGCAAAAACAATACTTGGTCCAGGCTTTAGTTGAAACAACTTGAAGCACAGTGCCTGTCATATTGTGGGCTTCACTTAATGTCTGACTGAATCTTTACTAATCTGTTGGGAAGTTTAAACCCTTTGTGGAAATAGGCTAACTTTATCATACCTTCCCTGAGTGACTGAAAATAGAAAGAAAAAAAGACACCAGAAAGTCTTTCTGATTTATTCCAAGATTCAGTCAAAACCATCATTTCAGCAAATATATTGTTCACCATTTCTCAAACAAGGAATAGATGAGGAAGGCATGTTTGCTGTATCTCAAATTTCTTGGTTTTCTAATTTGTAATTCTAGAGTTGGAAGATACATACGTTGGTAATTATAGTTGAGAAAATAATGTATCCTTGTGAGACACTTAAAAATACAAATTGTAAATATATGCATATGTTTAAGAGATATTGGATGCTCACTTAACCTAAGTTTTAATTCATTGGTGAAAGGGAATATTGGTATTAAACTACTAATAGATTTTTTGAGGATTTTGAGAAAATTCATGCTAAGCCTTCAACAATAATAGTATTAGCCAATAACATGTAAATATATATCCATTTTCAGTTCAGTTGCTCTGTTGTGTGCGACTCTTTGCGACCCCATGGATCTCAGCATGCCAGGCCTCCCTGTCCATCCCCAACTCCTGGAGTTTACTCAAACTCATGTCCATTGAGTCGGTGATGCCATCCAACCATCTCATTCTCTGTCATCCCCTTCTCCTCCCGCCTTCAGTCTTTCCCAGCATAGGGTCTTTTACAATGAGTCAGCTCTTCGCATCAGGTGGCTAAAGTATAGGAGTTTCAGCTTCAGCATAAGTCCTTCCAATGAATATTCAGGACTGATTTCCTTTAGGATAGACTGGTTGGATCTCCTTGCAGTCACAATTATGACAATGTCAAATGAACATGACACTTCATATGTTTCCATCTTTTCACTATCTCTTCTCTGCCTTAAGATATATGCTCTATGAGCATCAAAGTGCTTATTGTTTCAGAACACACTTTGATGTTTCTAATCCACTACCATTAGTGATGCTGTCTCTTCTATTGGGAATAACCTCTTGTTTGAATTCACCATAGTATGCATTCATCACTTAGTATGCTAAAAGCTCCCAGAAACAGATGCCTCATGCATAGTACTTGGTGTATATATGTTTTGATTGCATCTTTACATTATTTTTATCTTATTATACATCTCCACACATCCCTACATTGCTCTTGTCCAATATTATACTCTATTATACTCAAACAGTTTCATGTGTTTTAAGGGAAATGATTATGTCTTAATATGTTCTATACCCATATACGCTTCAATAAATGTTAAATGAAAAGATAAAAGATAAGTAAAAGGGTTTTGAAATATCTCCATCCTTTTATATTAATGGAATTCTCACTGTAGGGGCAATACTGGGACTTTTATCGTGATTATGCATGTGATACAACTGAGACTCAGTGATGGATCCAAGAATATATCAAGAGCCTTATTTTAAATAATCCATTCTGGAATTTTAATGTAATATGACTACATACAGTACCACAGTGGGTACATATCAGACATACAGCTGAAGCAGTGAATTGTAGACAACCTAAATTATCTTAGATTTTCCTATTTTACCTTGTTTGCAAAAATTAATATATATATATATAAAACAGAAATAATTTGCCCTTAGATACAGATCTGTATCCAAAGAGATTCTCAAAATCACCTCTTGACTTGTATTCAGCATTTTGTTAGGTTTTATTTTATGTTTCCAGAATTTTAGATGCACTATGAAGAGGGCTAAGCTCTCATCTAGCATGGGGGAAAGAATAATATTAATATAACTGAGAAAAACATGATGACCAGGACTGATGTTCTACTTCCTTTTCTATGTGCCACCCCCACCCCCCAAATAAATTCTGCAGAAGACAAACTGCTTTTATTCCCCACAAAAATTGCTATTTAATTTACTTATTTAAAAAATTTTATTGAAGTGTACTTGATTTACAATGTTTTAATTTCTGCTGCACAACAAAGTGACTCAGTGTGAAAGTATCATTGCTCAGTCGTGTCTGATTCTTTATGACACCATGGACTGTAGCTGGTCAGGTTCATCTGTCCATGGAATTCTCCAGGCAAGAATACTGGAGTGAGTAGCCATTTCCTTCTCCAGGGGATCTTCCCGATCCAGGGATTGAACTCCAGCCTCCCACTTTGCAGGCAGATTCTTTACTATCTAAGTCAGTAGTTCAGTTCAGTTGGTCAGTTGTGTCGGACTCTTTGCGACCCCATGGACTGCAGCATGCCGGGCTTCCCTGTCCTTCACCATCTCCCTGAGCTTGCTCAAACCCATGTACATCAAGCTGGTGATGCCATCCAACCATCTCATCCTCGGTCGTCCCCTTCTCTTCTTGCCTTCAATCTTTCCCAGCATCAGGGTCTTTTCAAATGAGTCAGTTCTTTGCATCAGGTGGCCAAAGTAGGAAAACCATATGTATATATGTGTGTGTGTGTATGTGTGTGTGTGTGTTCTTTATTATATTTTCTGTTATGGTTTATCACTGTTGATATAGCCTGTGTTATACATTAGGACCTTGTTGTGAAAAGTTGTTGCTGAACCATGAAAAGACGCCAGGATTCTTAGCCTCCGGAGGAGATGAATTCAATCCGGGGCCAGAGATGAGGCTTGATCGCTCAGAGCTTTTGTGTAATAAAGTTTTATTAAAATGTAAAGGAGATAGACATAGCTTCTGACATAGGCATCAGAACAGGGCAGAAAAAATAACCCCCTGCTAGTTTTTAGCTGGAGGTTATATAGTCACTAGCAGTCTGTTAATGAAAGAAAGGAATGTCTTAAAACTCAGAGAATGGCACCAGGTCCCTCATCCATAAGATGTATTTTGGGATAATCTTGGCACTAGATGAGTCATCCCGGGCCACAAAATGATTCACTTGAATCTTGTAGAAAGTTAAATTACCGTACAAATAGTTTCGTTTACATAGATTAGGGAAACAATGTCTGAGTATAATATAATGGTTTGTCAGTTCTGAGCCATTAGAGTCTGGGGTAAATGCACAGTATATTAACATAGCTTAATATAAACATTTCCATAAGAAAAATGCATTGGTTAACTCAAGGTTTGAGAATAGTTAACTTCAGGTGGAACCAGGTGTCATTATAGCAACACAGTATTTTAAGAGAAACCTCCTTTTTAAATTTGTATAGAGAAGGGAAAAAAATATATCACTGGTTTGTGTCCTCCTGCCACTTAAGAGCAGAGAAGGCAATGGCACCCCACTCCAGTACTCTTGCCTGGAAAATCCCATGGACGGAGGAGCCTGGTGGGCTGCAGTCTATGGGGTCGCGAAGAGTTGGACATGACTGAGCGACTTCACTTTGACTTTTCAC
>NW_011494948.1:3752176-3754259 GCF_000754665.1 Bison bison bison | reverse complement strand
AGAAGGAAATGGCAACCCATTCCAGTGTTCTTGTCTGGAGAATCCCAGGGACGGGGGAGCCTGGTGGGCGGCTGACTACGGGGTTGCACAGCGTCTGACACGACTGAAGCGACTTAGCAGCAGCAGCCACTTAAGAGAGAGCTGAAAAATGTCTGACACTTGCAGCCTATTTCCTCCGTTTGGAGACCCCTGGCCTTCCTGCCTGTTGCCCTTTCAGTTGTTTATCAAAAAACTTTTTTAATATAGTTCAGATTTTAGGTTTCAAAGGAATGGACAAAGATAAAGTAATAATTTTAACACAAATTAAAATGTAAAAACAATGATATTTTGTAAGGGGAAAGATGAGTTGTATTTCCATTACCCTAAATTAGAGATTCTGTTAATCAATGAAACATGTCCTTTCCACATAGAAATTGCATGGCAATTATAGGGTGAACTCAGGAAATTAGTTTAAAGCAGATAAGCCTGAATTACCTTTGTAACTATAAGATCCTTGTTTCTCCATGTAATTACATGTGAATTATAGTTTAAAATGTTAATAAAGAACCCACCTAAATTACTGACACAGTATAGAAATGGTTCTTCCTCGAGTACTTTCCACTGTGATTATTTTCATCTTAAAACATAGATTGATCCAAGTACACATGGGACTTTTGATGAACATTGTAAGCTGCAAAGCTCTTTGATTTTGCATTTTACTTTCAGTATTTTTTTTTTTCTAAAATTCTATTTCTGTGAACAACTTGCCATTTTTTTTTGTTGTTGTTGTTCTCTAAATGAATTATGGAGACAAAACAAAACTGGCAATACTCTTCCTCTAATATTCAACTGCTGCTACTGCTAAATCACTTCAGTTGTGTCCAACCCTGTGTGACCCCATAGACGGCAGCCCACCAGGCTCCACCATCCCTGAGATTCTCCAGGCAAGAACACTGGAGTGGGTTGCCATTTCCTTCTCCAATGCATGAAAGTGAAAAGTGAAAGCGCATCGAGCAATTCTGCTTTAGATTCAGGAAGAAAATCTTTTTATAAAGAAGGGATTCTATTACCCCTATGGGCCACAAATACTGTAGAATCGAATACAGAAACACACTGTGTTAACACTTTAGAGTTTCTACAGCTCACTACCTCAGCTGTATGTCTGCTGTGTATGCTTATCCTGTGTACCTATCCTACTCCTGGGCAGAGAACATGCTGGATTGAAATAGTACCGTCAGCAGAAAAAACACTCCAAAATGCATTCCATTTAATCTATTTCCCCTTTTGGGAGATATATCCAAAATGTACTTTTGTCTGCTTTCAGTTTTCCTTTGATTTTAGCCCATGTGCTTAATTCAGGTCCTTTCATCCACCTGCCTAAGGACCATTTTTGCCTGGATAATTTTGATGTCTAATTATAAAACCCCAATTAAACTTACTTCCAAGCCTGCTTTTCCTACCTTTGAGATTCCCTGATAATATTATCAATTTCTAGTCACACAAATCATCTGTAGTGACTGTATCAGTTTACATTCCTAGCTATTGCTCTGCATTTGCAACACTTTTATTTTATTATTATTATTATTATTTTTTAGTTTTAGCCATTCTAGAAGGAAGATGTATTGTGTCTAATAGGTATATTGTCTTAACTTTTTTCTTTATTTAATGCAAATGATATTGCTAGCCTTTTGTTTGCCATCTACTTATTTTCTCTGAAGTGTTCAGATACCTGTTTTACACTAGGCTGGTTTACTTACCATTGAGTTTTAAGATTTCTTTGTATATTTGATAAAAGTTATTTGTCAGATAAGTGCTTTGTTAATATTCCAAAACTGAAGCTTCTTCAATTCTCTCATTGGTCATTTTAAAGAATAGAATTCTTTTAGTTATGTTAAGGTACAATTTATCATTTTTGCCCCCCATTGACATATCATGCTTTTGGTTTTGTAGCTAAATAATCCCTGCTGAATTCAAGGTTACATAAATTTTATGTGTTCTAGAAGTTTTACAGACTTGTTTACTATTTAGATGTATAATCCAATTTTAATCAGATGTATTTTTAACATGAGTGTCCAGTTGTTCCAGTATAATTTATTTAAAAGTT
>NW_011494948.1:3750498-3751040 GCF_000754665.1 Bison bison bison | reverse complement strand
GATGCCATCCAGCCATCTCATCCTCTGTCATCCCCTTCTCCTCCTGCTCCCAATCCCTCCCAGCATCAGAGTCTTTCCCAGTGAGTCAACTCTTCACATGAGCTGGCCAAAGTACTGGAGTTTCAGCTTTAGCATCATTCCTTCCAAAAAATCCTAGGGCTGATCTCCTTCAGAATGGACTGGTTGGATCTCCTTGCAGTCCAAGGGACTCTCAAGAGTCTTCTCCAACACCACAGTTCAAAAGCATCAATTCTTCGGTGCTCAGCCTTCTTCACAGTCCAAATCTCACATCCATACATGACCACAGGAAAAACCATAGCCTTGACTAGCCGGACCCTTGTTGGCAAAGTAACGTCTCTGCTTTTGAATATTCTATCTAGGTTGGTCATAACTTTCCTTCCAAGGAGTAAGTATCTTTTAATTTCATGGCTGCAGTCACCATCTGTAGTAATTTTGGAGCCCAGAAAAATACAGTCTGACACTGTTTCCACTGTTTCCCCATCTATTTCCCATGAAGTGGTGGGACCAGATGCCATGATCTT
>NW_011494948.1:3749050-3749828 GCF_000754665.1 Bison bison bison | reverse complement strand
AGAGGCAGATCAGGTGGTATGGTATTCCCATCTCTTTCAGAATTTTCCACAGTTGATTGTGATCCACATAGTCAAAGGCTTTGGCATAGTCAATAAAGCAGAAATAGATGTTTTTCTGGAACTCTCTTGCTTTTTCGATGATCCAGCGGATGTTGGCAATTTGACTCTGGTTCCTCTGCCTTTTCTAAAACCAGCTTGAACATCAGGAAGTTCACGGTTCACATATTGCTGAAGCCTGGTTTGGAGAATTTGGAGCATTACTTTACTAGCGTGTGAGATGAGTGCAATTGTGCGGTAGTTTGAGCATTCTTTGGCATTGCCTTTCTTTGGGATTGGAATGAAAACTGACCTTTTCCAGTCCTGTGGCCACTGCTGAGTTTTCCAAACTTGCTGGCATATTGAGTGCATCACTTTCACGGCACCATCTTTCAGGATTTGGAATAGCTCAACTGGAATTCCATCACCTCCACTAGCTTTGTTCGTAGTGATGCTTTGTAAGGCCCACTTGACTTCACACTCCAGGATGTCTGGCTCTAGGTAAGTGATCACACCATCGTGATTATCTGGGCCATGAAGATCTTTTTTGTACAGTTCTTCTGTGTATTCTTGCCATCTCTTCTTTTTTTTTTTTTTCCATATCTTCTTAATATCTTCTGCTTCTGTTAGGTCCATACCATTTCTGTCCTTTATCGAGCTCATCTTTGCATGAAATGTTCCTTTGGTATCTCTGATTTTCTTGAAGAGATTCCTAGTCTTTCCCATTCTGTTGTTTTCCTGT
>NW_011494948.1:3748271-3748651 GCF_000754665.1 Bison bison bison | reverse complement strand
CAAAGAAGGCTTTCTTATCTCTTCTTGCTATTCTTTGGAACTCTGCATTCAGATGTTTACATCTTTCCTTTTCTCCTTTGCTTTTTGCTTCTCTTCTTTTCACAGCTATTTGTAAGGCCTCCCTAGACAGCCATTTTGCTTTTTTGCATTTCTTTTCTATGGGAATGGTCTCTATCCCCGTCTCCTGTACAATGTCACGAACCTCATTCCATAGTTCATCAGGCACTCTATCTATCATATCTAGGCCCTTAAATCTATTTCTCACTTCCACTGTATAATCATAAGGGATTTGATTTAGGTCATACCTGAATGGTCTAGTGGTTTTCCCTACTTTCTTCAATTTAAGTCTGAATTCGGCAATAAGGTGTTCATGATCTGAG
>NW_011494948.1:3734719-3747525 GCF_000754665.1 Bison bison bison | reverse complement strand
CATGGGGTTGGTCCTCCTGGCCGCCGCCCCTGGCCTCGGGCTTAGGGGCGTGGGGTAGCTCCTCCCGGTCACTGCCCCTGACCTCGGACGTGGGGTAACTCCTCTCGTCGCTGCCCCTGACCTCAGACGCTGGGTATCTCCTCTCGGCCGCCCCACCTGACCTCGGACGCGGGATAGCTTCTCTTGGCCGTTCGGCCATCGCAGTCTGGTACTCTCGGCTGCTGCCCCTGACCTTGGACGTGGGGTAACTCCACTTGGCCGCCGCCCTTCGGGCATGGGGTCCTCCCGGCTTCTGCCCCTGACATCAGAGGTGGGCTTTGGCGCGCCCATCTCAGCCGCCTGTGCTTTGGTGCGCCTGTCGCAGCCGCCTGTGCTTTTAGCTTACTACAAAGTTCTCAGACTTTCAACCTAACCTTATGTCATCCTATTTTTACTCTTAGCTGGTTCAAGAAACTGGCAATTTAACTTTTCAGCATTGGTGTTAGGTTATTACATACCTGCTACTACTGCTAAGTCGCTTCAGTCGTGTCCGACTCTGTGCGACCCCATAGACGGCAGCCCACCAGGCTCCCCTGTCCCTGGGATTCTCCAGGCAAGAACACTGGAATGGGTTGCCATTTCCTTCTCCATACCTACTTTTCTTTAAATTTTCACTGAACATATGTTGATACTTAATGATTACTATAACTCATTCATAAACTTGTGTTTTCTCTTGTGGTTGTGTGGAAGAAATTTTATTTAATTCCTTCATTGCTAGAAAGTGAGGTAGTTCATTGCTTTGACATTTCTTTTACTGAAACATGGATATGTCTGTCACTATGTAAGTTTACCTCCTTAAAGATATTTCCCATGTCTCATTCACCTCACTATTTCCCACACTACTGATCTGAAATGATTAATTGTGGAAAATGGATACTTCGGGAATGCAACACTAAATAAATGGCAACTTTCTAAATCATGTCATACAACTTTTTGTTTTAGGTCTGATTCTTGAGGTAGTATTGGATTCTTTCTATATGAAATATAGTTAACCAGCTTTGAAAAATCATATGCACATATAAAAAGCAATCACACTCTGAATCCAAGTAGTGCTTGAGTGTTTAAGCTTTTGTGTTCATGTAGAAATTCTGATCATCTGATCCATAATCTCTGTACTCAGTCTCTATAATACTTCGGCCTTGGGAATTTTCAGAGCTTTTGTCTGTTTTTGTGTAAGTCAGGGTTGGGATAGTTTCCCCTCAGTGTAATTTACATTTTCTCTTTTCCCCAGAAAAGACAAAGAATAATATTACAAATACTAAGTTGAAAAGTAAAATATTTCTTCAAAATGAGTTATTTTTAAAGAACAGAACATCATTCATGATACTGAAAAATTTTGAAACATAAACAAAGACTAGAAATAATTGCATTTAATATACTGTAAAAGATTAAAAGCAAACAAAACAGGTAGCTTGGTGGGAAATATGCTATCTTAAAAGGTTTTATTCTAATTATAATGTTACTATTCAAAATATCTTGGCTGTCTGTTGACAAGTACTTCTGATGGTGTTTCAGGAACATGTAGTTACACTCAGTCCTAAAAAAATCTTTGTCCTTTGAGAGGAACATTATTTTTTTAATGGTACAGAATATATTCAGAGTTATGTGTTGTGGGTAAGGTTGGTGATAGAGAAACAAAATTTGAGTACCAAACTGGCGGGTAACAAAGTAGAAGGATAAAATCATTTTGTGAGTCATGAAATTTAAAACATCACATAAATTAGAATTTTAATATTTAGAGAGTCTGCCTTAAATGAATGCATATTATTTATTGCTTTATAATCTTTTGAGTACTTCTAGGATGATAGTCCACTCCTAATTCTGCTACTTAATACTCATTTATTCACTCATTCATTCATTCTTTTTCAGTTAGATGTTTCCTATTTAGTGCTATAATGTAGATATTTTGACCCCTTGGCTGAGAGCTAAAGAGGATCTGACTAATAGGTTTTCAAAGCCTAGTTTATGATGAAAGGAGGTTAGTTCTCTGTCCTCTATTCCATTGCTTTGATAAAATGTAAGATTTTTCAGCATTTAATTTGATTCAGTTCAGTTCAGTCGCTCAGTCGTGTCCTACTCTTTGTGACCCCATGCACTGCAGCAGGCCAGGCCTCCCTGTCCATCACTAACTCCCAGAGCTTGCTCTAACTCATGTCCATAGAGTTGGTGATGCAATTCAACCACCTAATCCTCTGTCATCCCCTTCTCCTCCTGCCTTCAAGCTTTCCCAGGATCAGGGTCCTTTCCAATGAGTCAGTTATTCGCATCAGGTGGCCAAAATATTGAAGCTTCAACTTTAGCATCAGTCCTTCAAATGAGTAGTCAGGACTTACTTCTTTAGGATAAACTGGATTGATCTCCTTGCAGCCCAAGGGACTCTCGAGTCTTCTCTAGCACCACAGTTCAAAAGCATCAATTTTTTGTGCTCAGCTTTCTTTATAGTCCAACTCTTACATCCATAATGACTACTGGAAAAACCATAGCTTTCACTAGATGGACCTTCGTTGGCAAAGTAAAGTCTCTGCTTTTAATTATGCTGTCTAGGTTAATCATAGCTTTCTTCCAAGGAGCAAGCATCTTTTAATTTCATGGCTGCAGTCACCTGCAGTGATTTTGGAGCCCAATAAAATAAAGTCTGTCACTGTTTTCATTGTTTCCCCATCTTTTGGCCATGAGGTGGTGGGATCAATTGCCATAATCTTAGTTTTTTGAATGTTGAGTTTTAAGCCAGCTTTTTCACTCTCCTCTTCTACTTTCATCAAGAGGCTCTTTAGTTCCTCTTCACTTTCTGCCATAAGGATGGTGTCATCTGCATATCTGAAGTTATTGAAATTTTTCCCGGCAGTCTTGATTCCAGCACCCCACTCCAGCACTCTTGCCTGGAAAACCCCATGGACGGAGGAGCCTGGTAGGCTGCAGTCCACGGGGTCGCTAAGAGTCGGTTACGACTGAGCGACTTCACTTTCACTTTTTACTTTCATGCATTGGAGAAGGAAATGGCAACCCACTCCAGTGTTCTTGCCTGGAGAATCCCAGGGACGGGGAGCCTGGTGGACTGCCATCTATGGGGTCACACAGAGTCGGACACGACTGAAGTGACTTAGCAGTAGCAGTGATATACCCAGCTGGACATTTTGCATGATGTACCCTGATGTACCCTGTAAATAAGCAAGGTGACAATATACAGGCTTGATGTACTCCTTCCCAATTTGGAACCAGTCTGTTGTTCCCTGTCTGCTTTTAACTTTCTTCTTGATCTGCATACAGATTTCTGAGGAGGCAAGTCAGGTAGTCTGGTATTCCCATCTCTTGAAGAATTTTCCACAGTTTGTTGTGATATACACAGTCAAAGACTTTGGCATAATCAATAAGGCAGAAGTAGATGTTTTTCTGGAATTCTCTTGCTTTTACAATGATCCAGTGGATGTTGGCAATTTGATCGCTAGTTCCTCTGCCTTTTCTAAAACCAGGTTGAATATCTGGAACTTCATGTTTCACAAACTGTTGAAGTCTGGCTTGGAGAATTTTGAGCTTTTATTAGCGTGCGAGATGAGTGCAATTGTGCAGTAGTTTGAGCATTCTTTGGCATTGCCTTTCTTTGGGATTGGAATGAAAACTGACATTTTCTAGTCCTGTGGCCACTGCTGGGCTTTCCATATTGGCTGGCATATTGAGTGCAGCCCTTTCACAGCATCATCTTTTAGGATCTGAAATAGCTCAACTGGAATTCCATCACCTCCACTAGCTTTGTTCAGAGTGATGCTTCCTAAAGCCCACTTGACTTTACATTCCAGGATGTCTGGCTCTAGGTGAGTCATCACACCATCATGGTTAATTTGGTCATGAAGATCTTTTTTGTATAGCTCTTCTGTGTATTCTTGCCACCTCTTCTTAGTATCTTCTGCTTCTGTTAGGTCCATATATTTCTGTCCTTTATTGTGTTTATCTTTGCATGAAATGTTCCCTTCAGTTCAGTGCAGTACAGTCGCTCAGTCATGTCCAACTCTTTGCAAACCCATGAATTGCAACACGCCAGGCCTCCCTGTCCATCACCAACTCCCGGAGTTCACTCAAACTCATGTCCATCGAGTCGGTGATGCCATCCAGCCATCTCATCCTCTGTCGTCCCCTTCTCCTCCCTGCCCCCAATCCCTCTCAACATCAGGGTCTTTTCCAATGAGTCAGCTCCTCACATGAGGTGGCCAAAGTTTCAGCTTCAACATCAGTCTTTCCAATGAACACCCAGGACTGATCTCCTTTAGGATGGACTGGTTGGATCTCCTTAAAGTCCAAGGGACTCTCAAGAGTCTTCTCCAGCACCACAGTTCAAAAGCATCAATTCTTCAGTGCTCAGCTTTCTTCACAGTCCAGCTCTCACATCCATACATGACCACTGGAAAAACCATAGCCTTGACTAGACTGACCTTTGTTGGCAAAGTAATATCTCTGCCTTTCAATATACTATCTAGGTTGGTCATAAATTTCCTTCCAAGGAGTAAGCGTCTTTTAATTTCATGGCTGCAGTCACCATCTGCAGTGATTTTGGAGTGCAAAAAATAAAGTCTGCCATTATTTCCACTGTTTCTCCATCTATTTGCCATGAAGTGATGGGACCATGATCTTCGTTTTCTGAATGTTGAGCTTTAAGCCAACTTTTTCACTCTCCTCTTTCACTTTCATCAAGAGGCTTTTTAGTTCCTCTTTACTTTCTGCAAAAGGGTGGTGTCATCTGCATATCTGAGGTTATTGATATTTCTCCCAGCAGTCTTGCTTCCAGCTTGCACTTCTTCCAGCCCAGCGTTTCTCATGATGTACTCTGCATAGAAGTTAAATAAGCAGGGTGACAATATACAGCCTTGACGTACTCCTTTTCCTATTTGGAACCAGTCTGTTGTTCCATGTCCAGTTCTAACTGTTGCTTCCTGACCTGCATACAAATTTCTCAAGAGGCAGGTCAGGTAGTCTGGTATTCCCATCTCTCTCAGAATTTCCCACAGTTTCTTGTGATCCACACAGTCAAAGGCTTTGGCATAGTCAATACAGCAGAAATAGATGTTTTCTGGAACTCTCTTGCTTTTTCCATGGTCCAGCAGATGTCCGCAATTTGATCTCTGGTTCCTCTGCCTTTTCTAAAACCAGCTTGAACATCTGGAAGTTCACGGTTCACGTATTGCTGAAGCCTGGCTTGGGGAATTTTGAGCATTACTTTACTAGCGTGTGAGATGAGTGCAATTGTGCAGTCGTTTGAGCATTCTTTGGCATTGCCTTTCTTTGGGATTGGAATGAAAACTGACCTTTTCCAGTCCTGTGGCCACTGCTGAGTTTTCCAAATTTGCTGGCATATTGAGTGCATCACTTTCACGGCACCATCTTTCAGGATTTGGAATAGCTCAACTGAAATTCCATCACCTCCACTAGCTTTGTTCGTAGTGATGCTTTCTAAGGCCCACTTGACTTCACATTCCGGGATGTCTGGCTCTAGGTCAATGATCACACCATCGTGATTATCTGGGTCATGAATATCTTTTTTGTACAGTTCTTCTGTGTATTCTTGCCACCTCCAAGCCCATCTTTGCCTGAAATGTTCCCTTGGTATCTCTAATTTTCTTGAATAGATCTCTAGTCTTTCCCATTCTGTTATGTTCCTCTATTTCTTTGCATTGATCACTGAGGAAGGCTTTCTTATCTCTCCTTGCTATTCTTTGGAACTCTGCATTCAGATGCTTATATCTTTCCTTTTCTCCTTTGGTTTTTGCTTCTCTTCTTTCACAGCTATTTGTAAGGCCTCCCCAGACAGCCATTTTGATTTTTTGCATTTGTTTTTCATGGGAGTGGTCTTGATCTCTGTCTCCTGTACAGTGTCATGAACCTCCATCCAGAGTTCATCAGGCACTCTGTCTATCAGATCTAGTCCCCTAAATCTATTTCTCACTTCTACTGTATAATCATAAGGGGTTTGCCTTAGGTCATACCTGAATGGTCTAGTGGTTTTCTGCACCTTCTTCAATTTAAGTCTGAATTTGACAATAAGAAGTTCATGATCTGAGCCACAGTCAGCTCCCTGTCTTGTTTTTGCTGACTATATAGAGCTTCTCCATCTTTGGCTGCAAAGAATATAATCAGTCTGATTTCGGTGTTGACCATCTGGTGATGTCCATGTGTAGAGTCTTCTCTTGTGTTGTTGGAAGAGGGTGTTTGTCATGACCAGTGTGTTCTCTTGGCAAAACTCTATTACACCTGCTGTGTGCTTCATTCCATACTCCAAGGCCAAATTTGCCTGTTACTCCAGGTGTTTCTTGACTTCCTACTTTTGCATTCCAGTCCCCTATAATGATAAGGAAATCTTTTTTGGGGTGTTAGTTCCAAAAGGTCTTGTAGGTCTTCATAGAACTGTTCAACTTCAGCTTCTTCAGCGTTCCCTTGGTGTCTCCAATTTTCTTGAAAAGATCTCTAGTCTTTCCCATTCTATTGTTTTCCTCTATTTCTTTGTATTATCACTGAGGAAGGCTTTCTTATCTCTCCAGCCATTCTTTGGAACTCTGCATTCAAATGTGTATATCTTTCCTTTTCTCTGATAATTTGATTATAATCTGGTCATTTGGTTATCTAATCTTGTATTTGGTTATCTTTTTTTTTTAATGTGAATCCTGTAAAATTTCCTTCTATGATTAATTATAAAATTTGATTATAATCTGACCATTTGGTTATCTAATCTTGTATTTGGTTATCTTTTTTTTTATGTGAATCCTGTAAAATTTCCTTCTATGATTATTATAAAATTAATTGAGAAGTGGCTTACTTTTAAAAAAAAGGCTTAATATTAAAACTGAGTTTTATCTTATCCTGTTGTAGAATTTCATTCTAAATAAGATATAATTCAATCTCATGCATTTGTAATGCTTCCCAGCTAGTCAATATAGCCCTTATTATGAGAATTTTTTCATTATGTATACATCATAGTTACATGTACTGCTTACTCTATTAATGTTGATGTACACAAATATTTCTGAAAACACATAGAAATTGCTGTGGGTAAAAGTGGACTGGTTGAGGCTGGAGGAGAGAGAACTATTATTATACATGACATGAATTTTTAAAGTGCATGTTGTAGTATTCTACTGGAAAGAAAAGGAACCCATGAATGTGAACTAGTTATTATTTCATAGCCTCATAAATAATAGACTTTCTATTTCTGCATATTATTTGATATTGTTTTAAACTAGTAAGAATTGTTTCCTGCTATCTTATATATTTTAGAAATTGTGTTCTTATGAGCAATAGTTACATGTTCAAAATGTTAGAATAAATTTTTAAAGCTTGTATTCTATTATGTATGGCAGATCCAATACAATATTGTAAACTAAAAAAAAAAATATTTAAAAAATGTATATCAAAAATTATCAATTTAGCAGGGAAAAGTTGAAAAAAAATTAACTTCTTCTAAATAGAAGAGTTAGTTGGGACTATTTATAGAATAATGACCTTCACTCTAGGGCCTTAGATACTTAGAGTCCTTCAAGGTAATATTTGGATGAAAAGAAATACATTACTATAACACATAACTAAGAAACCATGGACTTATACACACAGCAACTTGAAGGTTTACTGTAATGTTGAGTGTGTGTACACTATTTCTTAATGGCATTCTATGTCTGTAGGCACACACATGAAAATAAAACTATGACAGGAAGTGTGAAGTATATGGAATGGGCATAAAATAAAGCATTTCAAGTGGCATCTACAAAAAACTGGTTCCAACACACAAAACTGGTTACTTCAGCAATGATTGCAGTGTGGCAGGAATGAGATGTAAGTCACCGTGTGTAAATCAGATCCACTAATATCAGAGGGAGTTAAAATACCATATTCTGTACTACATTCTGCACAGCAGTTCGTCATTGTATTGGGTTGACCAATGTTACTAGTTCCATAACATCTCATGGAAAAACCCGAACAAACTTGTTAACCAACCCAATATCAGGCTTCTCCAGAGAAAGAGCCCATAGTGTATGTGTGCATGGAGGGATGTGTTTATATACAGAGATTTACTTTGCAGAATTCACTTATATAATTATTGACTCTAAAAGCTGCAGTTCCAATGTGAAGGCCATCAGGAAGAGACCCAGTAGAGAGTTGATGTTGGAGTTTGTGGTTCCAAAGGCCATCTTGGCTGCCAGAATTCCTTCTTGCTAGGGGGATGGCAGTCCTTTGTCATATTCAGGTCTTTAGTGGATTAGATGAGGCCTGCCTACATTACAGAGAATGATCTTCTGTACTCAAAATCCCCTAATATAAATAATGCATTCTCAGTTGCTCAGTCATACCTGGCTCTTTGCAACCCCATGGACTGTAGTCCACCAGGCCTCTGTCTATGGAATTTTCCAGGCAGGAATACTGGAATGGTTGCCATTTCCTCTCATCCAAAAACACCCTTGCAGAAATATACAAAATGTTTGACCACATACCTGGGCAGCATGGCTCAGCAAAGTTGACACACAAAACTAACCATCTCAGTTATGACTTAAAAAAAAAGTTCATAAGCAAAACAGATAAAGCATCACCTTTTCATTCTTTAGGTCTTTAATGGTACCACTAATTCCTATAATTCTAAGATTCATTACTGCATGTAATTTTATTCTCTTGGCTAAAATGGTAAGGGGCATTCTCTGGGACTTCCACTCTCTGTTCCTCGCCATAATATCCCTCATTCCACAGCTTTGTGAACCAATGTGGGAGTTCTAGTTAAGTATATAACTCCTATGAATGAACTTATGAACTTCTCATGTTTAGTTCTCAGAGAAATAATTGTTAGATGGATCTGTAGACCTATCAGGAACACTGTATGATGGACTTGGAATAAACTTAATTTATCCCCTGGTCTCCATAAGCCCTCACTCTAACATGATAATACTTCAGGTACTTTATTTTCAGTGTCAGATCTAACTTCAAACAGTCAGAATTCGGTGTATTATCCTTTTCCCAGTAAAGTCTGGCAAATGGCCCTGGAACTCTCTGGGGAATACAAGTATATACATGTACAATGGTACTGCACAGCACTTCCTCCATAGGTGCCAGCCTTCCATTCAGTCTATGGACTCACAAGTCAGTGAACCAACTTGGTTGTAGAAAATGGGAGAGGGACAGTAGTTTTCCATTGTAGTGACTTATGTCAAGTTTCCACTCACATTTTTTTTCCAATTATATAATTGAACAATACCCTAGTAAGTTATATATAAATCTTGTCACAAGGAGAACCATGGTGTGTTAGTCCTTGACCAAAAATGCCTGTGGAACAAGGTACCATGACAGCCAATGTAGTGTTGCTAAGCATTATAGCATTTATAACTTTTAGGTCAGCTTTGCTTCTGATGTTTACCTGACTTCTGTTCTACATTATCCTTCTCAATACTACAGAGTCCAATGGTCTCCCATCTTCCAGAATGTAGCCAACTTTTAAGCTTTTCCATGTTACTCTTTGCCTTGTCACTAATGTACTGTTTCACCTGCTAGAGTAACTTTGGATCTTCTGGGCTGCCCCATGGACACAAATGAGGTGGTAAATTCTCTAATCTTATAAATCTGTTCATATCATATCTTATAAAGCTTTCATATCAGCCCATACCTTTGGACTTCGTGAATGCCTTACCAAAAACAGTCCTAACACCTCTACTTCACTTGCTGTGGGCCATAAGGCAAGCCTCAAGGAGTTGTCCCAATATATGCATTTGGGCCATGTGTTTCTGCCTGAACATTGAATTCACATCATGAGTAGGTTCTGTGAATCAAATTCTCCACCTGTCCAGCTGTATGTTGCCTCCTCCTTGACTTTGGACTAATGAACTGAGTAGACTCCTATAGGTTTAATTTTGGCCCTTGCTATCATTTATTAACTAGGTACTGTAGTCCTTGGATAGATAAGCTATTTCATCCCAAAGCAGAGATCGTGCTTCTCCATTTAGATTGTACTGAGACCTCACCCTAGTTATTGGAAGGCAAGGCGAGATTATAGCCAGGGATCTTGAGGAGAATAACATTATCTTTTGAAAAATCTATTTTTAGTAATATCCTTATATATCGCTCAGGCAAGGGGAGTTGTGATTTTCTTCAAAGTTTCAGGGCACTACTTTTTCTGACCCACAGGATTCAGAGAAATTCAGATCAAGCTTCACAGGCTCATCCACTCAAAACCCCTCATAAGAGTTCCTTTCCTATACCATTGAAGGGCCATGACTTTGTTACAGGTCTCTTTACACTTAGTTTCCTCTGCAATTCTTCTGCCTTTGCGATTAAATCCTAGGTCTGATTTTTCTGACCAGTCTGCCTTTCAATTCAGGGGGATGAGGATAACTTCTAAATCTTCAGTAGAGGCTCTAGGCTTTTGTGGCTTTCTCTGGGCTAGAGTTGGATGCCTTAAGCCTATTCCTTTTATTTATTTTTAAACTTTTTATTTTTTATTGGGGTATAGCCAATTAACAATGTTATGATAGTTTCAGATGAACAATGAAGGGATTCAGCCATACATATACATGTATCAATCCTCCCCCCAAGCCCCCTCCCATTCAGGCTGAAAATAACATTGAGCAGAGTTCCATGTGCTATATGATAGGTCCACATTGGTTATCTGTTTTAAATATAGCAACGTGCACAGGACCATCCCAAAATACATAACTATCCTTTCCCCTGGAAACCATAAGTTCATTCTCTATGTCTGTGAGTCTCATTCTGTTTTGTAAGTAAGTTCATTTGCATCCTTTCTTTTTAGCGTCCACATATAATGGATATCATATGGTATTTCTTCTTTTCTGTTTGACTTACTTCACTCAATATGATATTCTTTAGGTCCATCCATGTTGCTGCAAATAGCATTATTTCATTATTTTTAATGGCTGAGTAATATTCCATTGCATATATGTACCACATCTTCTTTATCCATTTTTCTGTCAATGGACATTTAGGTTGCTTCCATGTCTTAGATATTGTAACTGTGCTGCAATGAACATTGGGGTGCACATATCTCTTCAGACCATGCTTTTCTCTGGATATATGCCCAGGAGTGGGGTTGTAGGGTCATATGGTAGCTCTATTTTCAGTTTTTTAAGGAACCTCCATACTGTTCTCCAGAGTAGCTGTACCAGTTTACATTCCCATCAGTCGAGTAGGAGGATTCCCTTTTCTCTATACCCTCTCCAGCATTTATTGTCTATAGACTTTTTAATGATAGCCATTCTGGCTGGTGTGAGGTGATATCTCATTGTACCTTTGATATGCATTTCTCTAATAATTAGCAATGTTGAACATGCTTTCATGTGCCTATTGAGCCTATTTCTTTTATCTTAAGGCTTCTAATTTATTTAACAGAAGCCATATCTTTCTACAATTATCATTGTCCACGTGCTATCAGAGGGCTCAGTTCAGTTCAATGGCTCAGTCATGTCTGACTCTTTGCAACCCCAATGACTACAGCATGCCAGGGTTCCATGTCCATCATCAACTCCCAGAGCTTGCTCAAGCTCACGTGCATCAAGTTGGTGATGCCATCCAGCCATCTCATCCTCTGTTGTCCCCTTCTCCTCCCACCTTCAATCTTTTCCAGCATCAGGGTCTTTTCCAATGAGTCAGTTCTTTGCATCAGGTGGCCTAAGTATTGGAGCTTCAGCTTCAGCATCAGTCCTTCCAATGAATATTCAGGACTGATTTCCTTTAGGTTTGACTTGTTTGATCTTCTTGCAGTCCTAGGGACTCTCAAGAGTCTTCCCCAACACCACAGTTCAAAAGCATCAATTCACTCAGCTTTCTTTATGGTCCAACTCTCACATCCATACATGACTACTATTAGAGGGCTACAAATAGCTAATGTTTCACCTTCATCCTACATTTGATCCTAATTAACCATAGGTAAAAAGCTTTAGTATTTGTGTTTGCATGTCATGAATTCTTACCACTCTAAATACAACCAAAGGTGGAATCACTTACTTTCATACCAAGAGTAATACAGCCCCTAGATCCTTTTCTCAGAGTCTTTCTAGTTTCCTATATGTTTTCCACTGTCTTTAACCCAGTTTATCAAGAAGTCAGAACAAAAAATAGTCCTACTAGTATTGTGAGTAACACTCCTTGCTAAGAGGAATAAAGGACAAGTGAAATGAGGAAAGGACATAGGAGTAGAGAATTTTAAAAAGTAAATATACTTTAACAGGCAGGAAGTCCTAGTATGGAGAATGCTGAGCTTTAGTTTCAATCTTAAAAATCTTTAAAAATACCTACTACTTGCCTAAAGTATAAAGAATGGGAAATTCAAGCATGGATTAATAGACCATTTTACAATTGAAGATTTTGCAAAGAACCTAGAGGTCAGTTTTCATCCCAATCCTAAAGAAAGGCAATGCCAAAGAATGCTCAAACTACCTCACAATTGCACTCATCTCACATGCTAGTAAACTAATGCTCAAAATTCTCCAAGCCAGGCTTCAGTAATACATGAACCATGAACTTCCAGATGTTCAAGCTGGTTTTAGAAAAGGCAGAGGAACCAGAGATCAAGTTGCCAACATCTGCTGGACCATGGAAAAAGCAAGAGAGTTCCAGAAAGACATCTATTTCTGCTTTATTGAGTATGCCAAAGCCTTTGTGTGGATCACAAGAAACTGTGGGAAATTCTGAAAGAGATGGGAATACCAGACCACCTGACCTGCCTCTTGAGAAACATATATGCAGGTCAGGAAGCAACAGTTAGAACTGGACATGCACCAACAGACTGGTTCCAAATA
>NW_011494948.1:3723250-3734298 GCF_000754665.1 Bison bison bison | reverse complement strand
GGTTTTTCCAGCAATCACGTATGGATGTGAGAGTTGGACTGTGAAGAAAGCTGAGCGCCAAAGAATTGATGCTTTTGAACTATGGTGTTGGAGAAGACTCTTGAGAGTCCCTTGGACTGCAAGGAGATCCAACCAGTCCATTCTAAAGGAGATCAGCCCTGGGATTTCTTTGGAAGGAATGATGCTAAAGCTGAAACTCCAGTACTTTGGCCACCTCATGCGAAGAGTTGACTCATTGCAAAAGACCCTGATGCTGGGAGGGATTGAGGGCAGGAGGAGAAGGGGACAACAGAGGATGAGATGGCTGGATGGCATCACTGACTCAATGGACATGAGTTTTAGGGAACTGCGGGAGTTGGTGCTGGACAGGGAGGCCTGGCGTGCTGCAATTCATGGGGTTGCAAAGAGTCAGACACGACTGAGCGACTGAACTGAACTGAACTAGAGGGTAAAATTATATATCATTAAATCATTGATTCTGTCCTTTTGCTCTTATGTTTGAACTTTATCTGACTTGTGATTTTTCTAGCTAAACATGTTATTCTATTTTATCAGATACCCTACTGCAGAAATCTTTCACTCACCATCTTGTTACTGCTTCAGTTACAGTGGTGCTCACTGTATTTTAATATTCTTTTATTTACACAATATAAATCTACTGCTGCTGCTACTGCTAAGTCACTTCAGTCATGTCTGACTCTGTGCAACCCCATAGACGGCAGCCCACCTCTACTAGATGATTTATTTTCATTAAAATAGCTTTTATAATTTGAATGTCAGTCTTGTTCTTGCAGTTACCCTTTCATTGTCATAAAATCTCAATTCTCCTTTCCTTTGCTCCTACTAAGTTCATGTCTTACACAGTACTGTTACTTTGGGGGAGTGTCTGTTAGGCTGATAATATTCTCCTTTTTCTCTTGCAAGAATGGTTCTGAAGTCACTGCCATTGGATCATGGAAATTTCTTGTGCACACTTCTTAAAACATTTGCCTAAGTACTGAACCTTTATCCTTAAAATTATACCTTTGTAAGACACAGATGTAGCAGAGTACTGGATCATCAGGTAAACAAGTGCATGACGAAAGAGGAGCTAGAAGTGCATAGCTATTTAATGACTTCTAACTTATCTTTAATTTTTGCTTTTATTTGCCCTTAACTTTGATGTTTGTCATGTTTTATTCAGTCATTTTTATCACTAAACACTCAAAAGAGCTTAAACACTTTCCAGTCATGATATTAGGCACTGGAGATGGAGTGGGTTGAGTGCAGATAGCAGGAGAAAAGAATGGCAGCCATAAGGGATGCATGCCTCTTCTTGAAATGTCCTAATCTGAAAGGGAAGACAGTCCTGTTGAAAAAAACTACAGTGACAATTGTGCTGATAGAAAAAACGACAATGCAGTTCGTAAGTACAGTCAAGGGAACAACCACCTTTATTGTGAGGGGAGTAGCTTCATCTTCGTAAAGATGACTTTTGAATAATTTTGAGTCACGAGGATCACAGAAGGCAAGCAGTTAATACATTTGAGGATCATAGATAAACATCTTGGCAATTTGTCATGCTCTGAATTTCAATTTTTGCTTTCTCTCTGTTCTCTTAGTGAAGTCATGGGGAAAAAATGGTACTTTGCAAACAGGATATTCTTCCAACAAGGAAACGATAGCTTCCTTCTAGATTAATGAATTTCCCGAGCACTTGTCTTCCTCTATTGCTACCTTTCTTGATTTTTTTCTCTCTCGAGATAGATTTATTTACTCTCAGGGATGTCCAACTTAATAAAATAACCTTGGTAGGCACTTTTATGTGTAAAAAAAAAAATTTAGTTTCACAAGAAAAGGTCTCTTTTTGGATAATGATTTTAGTCTTTGGAACCAAGAATCAGGATGATTCTAAATTGGACTTTCACTATACCCACATGTCATTTTGAATTTTATACTCATCTTGAGAGCACATGTTAAATATAATAAACAAGGGAATTAGACACCTAAACTTTAACATAACATATCAAGCTTCCTTGTTGGAAACTAAGTGAAGAACTAGTATAATAAAATGCTCGCCATGTTGAATGAACTTCTAAATGTAGAAATACATGATAAAGGGAAGTGTCAACACTTTAGCTCATTAAAATATTGATTTTTTTTTTTTTTTATAAAAGTTGATTTCTATTTCCAGTTTTTAAGGAATCTCCACACTGTTCTCCATAGTGGCTGTACTAGTTTGCATTCCCACCAACAGTGTAAGAGGGTTCCCTTTTCTCCACACCCTCTCCAGCATTTATTGCTTGTAGACTTTTGGATCGCAGCCATTCTGACTGGCGTGAAATGGTACCCCGTAATGGTTTTGATTTGCACTTCTCTGATAATGAGTGATGTTGAGCATCTTTTCATGTGTTTGTTAGCCATCTGTATGTCTTCTTTGGAGAAATATCTATTTAGTTCTTTGGCCCATTTTTTGATTGGGTCATTTATTTTTCTGGAATTGAGCTGTAGGAGTTGCTTGTATATTTTTGAGATTAGTTGTTTGTCAGTTGCTTCATTTGCTATTATTTTCTCCCATTCTGAAGCCTGTCTTTTCACCTTGCTTATAGTTTTCCTTGTTGTGCAGAAGCTTTTAAGTTTAATTAGGTCCCATTTGTTTATTTTTGCTTTTCTTTCCAGTATTCTGGGAGGTGGGTCATAGAGGATCCTGCTGTGAATATGTCGGAGAGTGTTTTGCCTACGTTCTCCTCTAGGAGTTTTATAGTTTCTGGTCTTATGTTTAGATCTTTAATCCATTTTGAATTTATTTTTGTGTATGGTGTTAGAAAGTGGTCTAGTTTCATTCTTTTACAAGTGGTTGACCAGTTTTCCCAGCACTGCTTGTTAAAGAGATTGTCTTTAATCCATTATATATTCTTGCCTCCTTTGTCAAAGATGTGTCCATATGTGCATGGATTTATCTCTGGGCTTTCTATTTTGTTCCATTGATCTATATTTCTGTCTTTGTGCCAGTACCATACTGTCTTGATGACTGTGGCTTTGTAGTAGAGCCTGAAGTCAGGCAGGTTGATTCCTCCAGTTCCATTCTTCTTTCTCCAGATAGCTTACACACTGAGGAAACCAGAATTGAAAGATATAACATGTACCCCAATGTTCATTGCAGCACTGTTTATAATAGCCAGGACATGGAAGCAACCTAGATGTCCATCAGCAGATGAATGGATAAGAAATGCTATGCTATGCTAAGTCACTTCAGTCGTGTCTGACTCTGTGTGACCCCATGGACTGTAGCCTACCAGGCTCCTCTGTCCATGGGATTTTCCAGGCAAGAGTACTGGAGTGGGGTGCCATTGCCTTCTCCAATGGATAAGAAAGCTGTGGTACATATACACAATGGAGTATTACTCAGCCATTAAAAAGAATACATTTGAATCAGTTTTAATGAGGTGGATGAAACTTGAGCCTATTATACAGAGTGAAGTAAGCCAGAAAGAAAAACACCAATACAGTGTACTAACGCAAATATATGTAATTTAGAAAGATAGTAACAATAAACCTGTATACGAGACAGCAAAAGAGACACTGATGTATAGAACAGTCTTTTGGACTCTGTGGGAGAGGGAGAGGGTGGGAAGATTTGGGAGAATGGCATTGAAATATGTATAATATCATATATGAAACGAGTCGCCAGTCCAGGTTTGATGCACGATACTGGATGCTTGGGGCTGGTGCACCGGGACGACCCAGAGGGATAGTATGGGGTGGGAGGAGGGTTCAGGGTGGGGAACACATGTATACGTGTGGCAGATTCATTTTGATATATGGCAAAACCAATACAATATTGTAAAGTTGAAAAATAAAATTTTTTAAAAAGTTGATTTCTATTTTTGGTCTAATCTCATTTTATATTTTTAGATATTTTCTGATTTTCATGAGCAAATAGAACTCTGCATGGCTGCCAAAATCAGCATTTTAATGTATATAATCATTACTCATTTTGTTATTTATATTATAAAATGTTAATGAGTTAGCACATATTCATAGTTTTTCTTCACAGAACATTTTGCTTCAGTTAAAGCATTTTATGTTACAGGTGACATGAATAGGTTTTTACTTCTTATTTTATTGTGAAGATCTCTTTGTGTAGGCACAAATTGGGGGAAAAAAAAAAAAACACTGGTAGCTCTAGAGCTTAAATACTTGATGCCTGTGTGGGTATTGAGATATTTACATGAGAATCTTTCCAACCTTCGCAATGACCAAACTGTAGTTCAAGAAACTAAAGTCTACGGTGGAGGAGGTTTGGGGGTGCCATAATTAGGAGACCTGTGATTTAAAAACGCGTGTGTTTTCCTTCTACAGTATGAATACACCTCAGTTAAGAGCAGGCAAAAGTCAAAGCAGGCCTCAGGAGTAGATCTCTTTGGGAGCTCATAAGCAGCCATTAAACCAGTGCTTTTTCTGTAAAAGTACTTTTTATTTTTGCACGAAATTTGAAGAATGGATCTTTTTTAAAGTTAATTCCATTCAATTTATCTGATGCCAGTCAATAACATAGGCCTTTTCAAACATACATTGGCTTTGTACATCCCTCACTTCTACTTACCAAGTTGTAATACAGGTAGTTGTCCACAAATTCATCTCACTCACTCATTAAATAGGCATGCACTGAGTACTCCCCACTTACTAGCTATTTTGTCAAATGCTAAATATTTTTAAAATCCTTGCTTTGAAATTGCCTATCACCTAGTAAGGAAGATGAGCACATAGTCAAATTATTTTAGAAATGGTGCAAAAAAACTGGGATTTTTGTTTGTGTGGCAAATCTAAGTACTTTTCTAGAAGCAGTGTTCTGCCCATGAAAGGGAAACATGGGAGAGGGCATAAGGATCTAAAAGGTTTCTCAGATTTTAATATGTAATAGCTCTATTGCCATTCAGTTTATGTTGCTTTAAGTTAATTTCTTGCCTGGTTATTCACATTAAAAATTTTGCAAACATAAAGGTTGTTTATGTGTATCCTTTTGTTACTGACTTTCAACTTACTCCCATTGTATTGAGGGAGCGTTATTCGTAGCATCTCAACATCTTAACTTACTAAGGCTTGCTTTCTGAAGTAAACCTGGTCTACCTTAACTTGTACATGAACATAGTATATGTGCTCTTCAGTATGTACCCTCTGCACTTGTCATTATTCCTCCATTCTAACGTCCTCCTCCTCATTTCACTAAAACCCATGTTCTCACAGTCACCCGTGATTTCTACATTGTGAGTAAGATGGACAATACCCAGTCTTCATCTTGTGTGACTTATCAGCTACAGTTGACACAGTTGAACATGCTCTGCTATTTGAACCAGTTTTTGCTTGGCTTCCGAAACACCACTTTGTAACTTACCTGCACACCTCACTAGTCCCTTCACTCTTCTTTTCTAGTTTCTTTTCACTGTTTCAGTCTCTGAAAGCTGAAGTGTTCAAGACTTCAGCCTTTGGACATCTTTCTTCCCAAACCACACTCACTGCTTATCTCAGGACTTTTTAATGCCATTTATGGTGGGCTACGGTCCATGGGGTCACAAAGAGTCAGACAAAACGCAGTGACTAAACAACCACAATGTTCTAAAGGCTTGGAAATTCACATTTCTGGGTGCATTTCCACAGTCTCAAAGAGGCCTACCCTTTCTCTTTCTAGTTCAAGTTGAAAAGAACCTCCACCTCCTCATACTCTCAGATTCAAGTCTGTCAATATAGTGTATTTGCTTAATTAAGTATTTTCTGTTTCCTCCAAGTAGAAGATATGCTTCAAGAGGAAGGTTTTGTCTGCTTTCTTTACTGAAAAATTCATAGGCGCTTGGGACGTTGCACATGGTATTCCAAATACCTGTAGAATGAATGAATGAAATTAGTCTCAGGTTTCTGATTGACATTGCTATTTTTTAGTACATGGATTCCTACGGAGTGGTGATTGTCCTTTGGATTCCACTGATAGAGGGAAGGCTGAAGCAGAGCCTGACTGCCCATACAAGTCTACAGTGCAGCTCACTGAAAATATACTCCACTACATATTTTAAAAGCAACTAGTGTCACATATATGTGGAATCTAAAAGAAGGCACTGATGAATTTATTTTCAGGGCAGCAGTGGAGAACCAGACATAGAGAACAGACCTATGGACATGCGATGAGGGGAGGAGGGAGAAGGGCAGATGTATGGAGAGAGGAAAATAGAAATTTGTATTACCATATGTAAAATAAATAGCCAATGGGAATTTGTTGTATGAATCAGAGAACTCAAACAGGGGCTCTGTGACAGGCTGAAGGGTGGGGTGGGAGTGGGATGGGAGGGAGGTCCGGGAAGAAGGGGACATGGGTTTACCTATGGCTGATTCTTGTTGATGTATGACAGAACACCATAAAAATTTTAAGCAATTATCCTTAAATTAAAAAAATAATAATAAAAAAAGCAACTAGGAGAAAAAGAAAGAATAAAACCCAAAAGAAATGAACTCTGCCTGTTAGGACACCTACCAATTTGTTGCTAGCCTAGTTCTAGTTCCTTAAAGCCTGACTTTGCTGTAAAGTTGTGGATGTAGTTTCGTATTGTGTACCAAGTGAGGAGATTTGAACCAGGCTTGTGTGCATGCTAAGTTACTCCAGTCGTGTCTGACTCTTTGAGACCCCTATGGACTTTACCCTGCCAGACTTCTCTGTGGGATTGCTTCTCTGTCCATGAGATTCTTCAGGCAAGAATACTGGAGTGTATTTCCTTCTCCAGGTGATCTTCCCAACCCAGGGACTGAACCCACGTCTCTAATGTCTCCTGCATTGGCAGGCGGGTTCTTTACCATCTGAGCGACCAGGGAAGACAAAGTTGTGTTTAGTTCAGTTCAGTCCCTCAGTCACGTCCGACTCTGCAACCCCATGAATTGCAGCACACCAGGCCTCCCTGTCCATCACCAACTCCCGGAGTTCACTCAAACTCATGTCCATCGAGTTGGTAATGCCATCCAGCCATCTCATCCTCTGTCATCCCCTTTCCGCCTGCCCCTAATCCCTCCCAGCAACAGAGACTTTTCCAATGAGTCAACTCTTCGCATGAGGTGGCCAAAGTACTGGAGTTTCAGCTTTAGCACTGGAAAAACCACAGCCTTCATTAGACGGACCTTTGTTGGCAAAATAATGTCTCAGCTTTTGAATATGTTATCTAGGTTGGTCATAACTTTCCTTCCAAGGAGTAAGCATCTTTTAATTTCATGGTTGCAATCACCATCTACAGTGATTTTGGAGCCCCCAAAAATAAAGTCTGCCACTGTTTCCACTGTTTCCCCATCTATTTCCCATGAAGTGATGGGACCAGATGCCATGATCCTAGTTTTCTTAATGTTGAGCTTTAAGCCAACTTTTTTACTCTCCACTTTCACTTTCATCAAGAGGCTTTTTAGTTCCTATTCACTTTCTGCCATAAGGGTGGTGTCATCTGCATATCTGAGGTTATTGATATTTCTCCCGGCAACCTTGATTCCAGTTTGTGTTTCTTCTAGTCCAGCGTTTCTCATGATGTACTCTGCATAGAAGTTAAATAAGCAGGGTGACAATATGTGGCTTTGACGTACTCCTTTTCCTATTTGGAACCAGTCTGTTGGTGCATGTCCAGTTCTAACTGTTGCTTCCTGACCTGCATATAGATTTCTCAAGGGGCACGTCAGGTAGGCTGGTATTCCCATCTCTTTCAGAATTTTCCCTTAGAGGCTTGCAAAGTCTGACCTCAAGCTTCTGCCCCAATTCAGGGAAGATGCAATGAAGCAGATTGCCACCAGAGGGCACTGTGGTACCTCTTTGCGAGGTTTAGTTTTCCAGGATGTATAAGATTGCGGAAGCTTGGGAAGCTTTTTAAAAAACCATAAACATAGAGGAATATTTTGCTCATGTCGTTAATGACTTTGCTTCATTTTGAAAACAATAAGAAAAACTGTTGAACTGTGGCTATAGTAATAAAAATTATGAAGGCTGATAATAGAAATTTCACATGAAAATATATGCAACATCCCTTGTTATCTCAAGATACCAAACCCACTCACAATTTTTAGGACTGCTGATGAGAGCATAAATTTGCTTGATTTTCAAGGAGGATCATTGGTCAATATATCTGAAAGTTACAAATGCATTCATCTTTGAACTCGCTCTACATGCTTGTAGGAATGTTTCCTGCAGATGAACTTATGAGATACTAACTTACTTTTTTACTAAGTCATTTATCATAGCCTCTTAATAACAGTGAAATTTTTGAAAAACAAACGTTAAGGAAGTTCAGTTAAAGAATTTATCAGAATTACCATATATCAGAACAATAGAAATACATGAAACTGAATATGATTAAGATACTGTTTACTTGATAAATGATCTCAAAGTTACTTTAGGTGGAAAAAAAGGCTCATAATAGTGGATAAAATATGCAGTTTTTAAATAAGGGAATGAGGAGTGAAAATACACATACACTACTGTATTTGCAGAAAGAAGTTTAGCAAGGGCTCACAGATGCTAGGAAATGTCTTATTGAGGATGACAAATGGAAAGATTTGGAATCAAATGGGAGTAAACCATTTTATACCATTTTTTCTGAGACTTAGACTCAGGCAAATTAATTACTTACTCACAAAGCAGACTATATTTAATTGGTGGGGAAAAACTTTAGGTTACTCATTGAGAAAATGTTGGTGATTCAACTGGTTGTTTCATCACTCAAATGCATCAGATACATAGAAGTGTTAGTTGGAGTTAGCTAATTCTGTGAGTTAATGAATTCTATTAGGACTAGTGCTTCTAGCATGCTTGCATGAAGTGAATTTTCCAGCAAGGTTGTCCAAGGAAAAAAAAGGCAGAGTTGCTTGGATTTTCCTTTGGGACCTCTTTCCCACTGTCTTTAGTCCCCCATATGAATAATTGATTACAGATTGATATGCCCTTTGGGCAAAGAATGAAGAAATTACTGAGCCTTTTCCTTACATTTTTAACAGACTTAATCTAGTAATACATATTCATTTATTCACTTAATATTTATTGAGTACTAAGAACCTGGCAGTGAACCTCCTTCTGAGGATACAAATCTGTCAGCCAGAAGCTTATCTTTCCCTCAGAGAGCTCACAGTCAGCTAAGAGGACAAGCATGGTCCAATTGCTTTGCAGAGTGATATGTGTGCCATAGAGAAACAAAGAATGGGTTCCTTTCTTGAGAGAGACTGGAGAGAGCCTTCATATCTTATTATGAGTGAGTGCTAAGTCACTTCAATCATGTCCAACTCTTTGCAACCCTGTGGACTGTAACCTACCAGGCTCTTCTGTCTGTTGGTTCCTCCAGGCAAGAATACTGGAGTAGGTTGCCATGCCCTCTGCCAAGGAATCTTCCTGACCTAGGGATAGAACCCATGTCTCTTAAGTCTCCTGCACTGGCAGGCATGTTCTTTACCACTAGTGCCACCTGGGAAGCCCCTCATATCATATTACAAACTTCAAAATCTGAGTGAATTTTCTAGGTAACAAGATTGACATAGGGGAAGAAAAAAGCCCTTAAGTAGAAGGAAGAATGTTTAGGAAAGTCAGACTTAAACACATGGTCTATTGGAACAAGAGCTGAAGAGTTTAGCATGACTGTGTGTGTGTGTGTGTGGTGTGTGTTTACATTTTGAGAGAATTACTGCTAATGTTAAGTACTTAGTATGTGCTCTAGGTACATTATGCTGTCTTAAAAAAAAAAAACACTCTGAAGTATATATTATCCCCATTGTACAGATAACAATACTGAGAAATAAAGTAATTTGTCTAGACTTACGCATGTAGGTAGAGCTAGGACTCAGATTTCCATCTGATTCCAAATGTGATGCTCCAAAGTATGAATAAGAGTGTTTGCTAGATCTCTTCTGTTTGCCTTTCAGATGCCCTGTCTACCATTCTTCATCCTAGTCTGTAAAACTGGAAACTAGCCTGGATGAAGTCTATCAACAGGCTTTTATGCTGTTAGAATTCCTGTGTGGTCAGCCCCATAGGTAGCATAGACAGGAAACCAGAGAGAAGGGAAGAGGAGTATTTTATCCCAGGGCTCCCTTCTGTTCTGCCTGCTTATGCTACCTGGTATCCTTGGCAGAGATCACTGCTGATGTGCAGGAAGCCTTCTGTGCACACCTGACTCCTGAAGTGAAAAAAGTGTTAGTCGTCCAGTCATGTCTGATATTTTGTGACCCTGTGGACTGTAGCCCTCCAGGCTCCTCTGTCCATGAATTCTCCAGGCAAGAATACTAGAGTGGGTAACCATTCCCCTCTCCAGGGAGTCTTCCCAAATCAGGAATCAAACCTGAGTCTCCCACACTGCAGGCAGATTCTTTACTGTCTGAACCACCAGGGAAGCCCACCTGACTCCCAGGCAACAGTAACTCTTCCCTGTTCTTGTCCCTGCACGCCTGGGGTGAGAGCGACTCTTCTACACCTTCCCTTGTGGTTTCTTTACATGCCACCCACTGTTTTTTAAATAGTATTTTTATTAAACTCTCTTCAAATTGTCCTAATTTTAAAGTACCATCTGTTTTCAGTTGGCACCGTATCAACATTTAGGAAGTTGTTTTTTTTTTTTTTTTTATCTAAGCGAGAGTTGATGAAAGTCTATTGGGGCAGTAGTTTAAGATGAAGAGTTGGACGTGACTGAGCAACTGAACTGAAGTTTAAGGTGAAAGGGATGGGCTAGGTTGCAAAAAGAGAGAAATCTGGATTTTAAGAGGACTTTAAAGAAAGAACAATCATTCTTAAGGTTTGAGTTCTATAAAGGAATCCAAATAGACCTTTCTTTGCAAGTTTCCCATTTCATTACATAGACAAATTCTTCACCTAAGTAAATAGCAAGATAGAACAAAAGAGGTGGTTGCTAACTTGACACCTGAAGACATTTAGGGTTTGTATGTGTTGAAGTACATGGAGCCACATTATTCATTCACAGAGGGTGGCACCAGGTAATAAGTGGTGAGTCAAATAAGCAACTAGTGCTGAAAAGGTATAGCAAGAAGAGGGAGCCCAGGCAGGTGGATCAAGC
>NW_011494948.1:3705077-3723150 GCF_000754665.1 Bison bison bison | reverse complement strand
CAAGCAAGAAAGTGTGTCAACCTGCTCAGCCCTGGTTCTGAGAGTTCAGGATACAGTGAGCGTAAGGAGGAAGGTCAGCAAACAGAACTCCAGATCCTGGGGAAGGGGATGAAGGTGAAGCAAGTGCTGGCTGGAAAAACTGCAGCATGCCTGGCATATTGCTAGGGCTTCCCTGGTGGTCCAGACATTAAGACTTTGCCTGCAATGCAGGAGACCTGGGATTGATCCTTGGGTTGGGAAGATCCCCTTGAGAAGGGAATGGCAACTCACTTCAGTATTGCCTGGAGAATACCGTGGACAGAGGAGCCTGGCGGGCTGCAGTCCATGGGCCTGCAAAGAGTTGGGCACAAATGAGTGACTAACACTTACACTTTCAGTCTGTATCTCTTGGATATTTCCTTAAACCTCCCAATTGTATACTGGACCAGAGCAAGGCTGAGAGCTCTGGAGGTCAGGTGGTTGATAACTGAGAGGCCCTAACACCCCATTCACAAAGGCAACTCAGCTCTGAGATTTTTTTGAAGGCTGTAATTTTATCAAGTAGTTGAAAGGTCTGTTTTCATCTTATGTTCCAAAGCAGCAACATTGTGCATTTGGGGAAACAGGCATGTTCTTCATCAATGTCCCTCAAGTTGAAGAATTTTAAATAAGGCAGGCATAAAACCAAATGGAATTGCATTATTAAATTCCGTTTCCTACTGGGATTCCTTTTTGTGATGGGAACAAAGGAATTCTGAAATGTAATATTTTTAACACTAGCTTCTTTCTGGGGTTTAAAAATGAATTTTGATTTACAATCTCTGAAGAAAATATATAGAAAATAGTTTCCAAAATTAACACATGAATTAAACCAAATGGATGGTAATAATTGTGTGAAAATAATAAATCTTTTATAAAGAACATTATAGGAAATAAAATACGGATGTACCCTGTGACTTACATAGGTGCTATATTAATCACTGAGGTGTGAATTATAGAGGTGAAGAGTTTATGCTTCTTTCCTTTGTGTTGAGCATTCTGATAAATGAGAGTCTAATGTGACAGGAAAAGATAACATAATGAATATGTTATTATGCTTGAAGGAACATGAAAAAAAAAAAAAGTGACACTGCATTTTGTTCCAGGTGGGAGTAAAAAGCAAGCAGTTCCTGGCCCATAATACTCCAGTTTAGGATGTCTGACTGATGGCATGCTGGCACCAACCTTGGAGGAAGTGATGAGCTTCAGCTCCAGGTGAGTTCGGTACACCAAGACACAGTTTGTGCATCTTTCCTGCTTCTGCACACAGAATTCCTAAAATAACTCCACTGAGCCTTTTACCATTTAAAAAATATCGGGCTTTAGCATTTCTTTAAAGACTAGAGTTGTGAAGTTCTATAGTGCTTTAAAAGTCATTGGTTATTCTTCTTTTAACTTTCACTAGTAGAACAGGTAATTAAAGATAGGTTTCCTTCTGAACCAAGTGTTAAAATGCCTGAACTAAAAGCAGAATGAAAGATAAAACTTCACATAGTATTTGGGAGTAAGGAGGGAAGGCGATTTCTCTAAGAGACCTCAGTGGAAACCCAGAGTTACCATGAATCATTTCAGATGGATACATTGTTCCAGATCCTCCTTAGTATCAAGTACCTAATGGCTGAGTTACCCTTCAGGACCCCAGATTTTGTCAATTGCAGAGTCATGGCACAGTGGAGCAGACAGATAATCCAGTAATTGAAAAGAATTTCTGATGTCTGGTTTTCAAGAGATCATAAATAAGGGTCAAATACACTGTTATGACAAACCTAGAATATTAAAAAGCAGAGACATTACTTTGTCAACAAAAGTCTGTCTAGTCAAGGCTATGGTTTTTCCAATAGTCATGTATGGATATGAGAGTTGGAATATAAAGAAAGCTGAACGCACAAGAATTGATGCTTTTGAACTGTAATGTTGGAGAAGACTCTTGAGAATCCCTTGGACTGCAAGAAGTTCCAATCAGACCAGTCCTGGTGTTCATTGGAAGGACTGATTTTGAGGCTGAAACTCCAATATTTTGGCCACCTGATGCAAAGAGCTGACTCATTTGAAAAGACTGTGATGCTGGGAAAGATTGAAGGCAGGAGGAGAAGGGGACGACAGAGGATGAGATGGTTGGATGGCATCACCAACTCAATAGACATGAGTTGGGTAAACTCTGGGAGTTGGTGATGGATAGGGAGGCCTGGTGTGCTGTGGTTCATGGGGTCGCAAAGAGTCAAACACAACTGAGCAACTGAACTGAATTGAACACTGTTGCACAGATTATATTTATGATCGTCCTTGAGTCTGTACCTTCATGAACCCATAAGCCAAAATATATGTATAATCTAGAGTCATGAATATAAAGATTTTGTGGCTTGAAAAGAGTAATACACTATAGATTTAGGAGATGGAATATATTTCATTCAAAAACATTTTATACTTCATAAGGTCTACAAACTAGAACCAATATGTGTCTTACTTTAAGTTTATAGAATACCTACTTTTCAGAAACTAAAGATTAGTAAAGAAGATAAGCCAATCCAGACTAGTAGAGCAAGTACTATAAAATATATAAGAAACATGCAATGAATATTTAATCTATTTATCAAATGTATTAATAAATAGCAATTCTATATCTAGTGACTTAATGTAAGAAAATATTTATGGGTATCTGAAAAGATTTAGAGGATACTTCTCAGTCTGTTGTTATATCAGAGAAAATAATGAATAGCCCAAATACTTAACTGAATCATATTTATCAAATAGATTTTGTTCCAGAGAGTAGCATTCTATAGATTTATTAAAATAGGTATTAATGGTTTAGAAGAATACTCAAGACATAGAAGAAGGAGCGGGCATATTTTTAAAACTAAAACAGGAGATTAAAAATCCTTCATAGGATAACAGTTATAAATTTATAGAGAAAATTATATAGAAAGGAGACTTTTTTTTTTTAATTTTTAACACTTCTAATGTCTTCACAATGTATATTTTGATGATTAGAAACAAAACAAAGTATATAATCATTAGGTTTTTTCATAAGAAAATGTTACAGATGGTCATGAAAATAAAATCACTGTAGTTTTTCAGAGATTAAAAAAATGAGAAATGAGGTTAAAAGATAAATCAAAGTAAAACTGTGTGTTTAAACATAATGGCATGTGTACATATATTATTATATGCATGATTTCATAATAAGAAAAAAATTAACTTTTTCATTTAAGTAAATGAGAATTTCAGATAGTGAAGCCAATTGATTCCTATTTAGTTAAACATGTAAAGACACCAAAGATGGAATAAAATTTAAGTAGGACCTTGAAGGTTAAATATATGGAAATGTGCTTTCATTAGTATTGATAATTACTAAATTTGACTAGTTGAAATGGATAAATGCACATATGCTCACTTACCTTGTTCTAACTTTCATTTTGTAGACGATTATACCATAAAGGCTGCACATTGAATAAGTTTAGATATTAACATTTTTGTTTAAAGTTTGTTTTTAGTATATCAAATTGATTATTCTGTCTCTTATCATACACTTTGCAAACATCAATGCCTTTTAAAAAAACTGCATCATTGTATAAGTAATCACAGTGATAAAATATTTGTCAAATCTCTCAGTTACTTATTTTCATTACCATATTCTTTAATTATTAATTTTTTTACTTCAATGATGCATGAATAAGTTGTACTGTTATCTAAAAATTGAGATAATTTTGTAATTTCTTATGTGAACATCTTTTAAAGAGAAACTTTATAAAGAATACTGGTAGTATTCTTTCAAACTGTGTGACCCATTGGAGAAGGCAATGGCACCCCACTCCAGTACTCTTGCCTGGAAAATCCCATGGACGGAGGAGCCTGGTAGGCTGCAGTCCATGGGGTTGCTAAGAGTCAGACACGACTGAGCGACTTGACTTCACTCTTGCGACCCAACCACACCTTTGGCCAAGGCCCTCCCCTTGAACCCCTCGCCTTTGGCCTGTGTTCCTAAGTCCATGCTTTGCCCTCTAATTCCTACTGAATATTCTGTTTGGATGATGACATTGACACCCAAGTCTTCAATATACCCAAATTTATAACTGCATGAAACCATACTCTACTTGGCCACTAGGTCAAGATACGAAATGAACCACAGGTATCTTTTCACCCATATTTCTTCCCTCTTTCCTTCAGATGCCTCTCTAATTGGATCTCCTCTTTTCACTCTTCCCAATATTAAATGTGAAAAAGGAAAACCTTGCTTGATAGGCAAGAGTGTATGTGAGGGGCTGCCCAGATTGACTGAGTAGGCTTGAATCATCTTTAGTAGACAGGAGAAGGGGCAAGTTTTTTTGGATCAACATAGAAAAAGGGAGAAAAATGTTACCATCAATGAATTTACTCTTCATAATTGATCTTCTATGCTCTCCTCCAATATGTATATTATAAATGTATGAGCTATCGTTAGGTGGAAACTAGAAAAGTGGCAGAAAAAACGTATATAATGGCAGTTGAAAGTTATCAACATATTAACATGTGTATGGGAGGACAGATATGGTATTAATTGGGCTCAAATATTTACCCTGCTGTGAATGAGTTATGCAACCCAGAGCATAATTTTCTCTTTAAGCCTCTGAGACTGAAATTACTTGTTGTTATAAATCATCCCCATTCTGTAAGTCAACTAATAAAATGTTTGCATAAGCCTTTTATAAATGTTTAAGCATGTTGCAGATTCCTACCAACTCTAAAAAAAATAGTATTTATTTTACTTAACAAAACACACACACACATGTACATGCGTATATAAGTGGATGCATATGGAGCCACTTATTCTACTTGTTCCTGTACTACTTCTACTTCTTCCTGTGTAAAATGTCTTTGCTTTCCAGTAAAGTATCCTTAAGTATTTGCAGAGAAAGTTCCCTCCTCCTCACTCTATTCTCTGTGGCCTGCCCATGATATCATTATGGTTCAATAGTTTAGAAGGTGTTCGTGTTGCCCTTTGATCACAAAGGAAATTCAGCTCTGGAGAAAATCCTATGATAATGAGTTTGGCAACACCAAGCAACTTCCTTTTATGAATACCACTCACAAAATAAATGTGGTATGAAAATTAAAGACAGAATATTAAGATAGCATTGATTCATTGATCTGGAAATTATTTCTGACCATATAATATTAATAACCCTTCGTGACTTGAAATGTAAGCTGCAGCTAACATCACATGGCAACAGGAATGATTTAACATTGCCAACAACTGAAGTCATGTTGAATTTTTTAGCAGCTGAAATTACATTTGCTGAAGTACTATGATGAGGATATTTTGCAAACTATAATAAAATACTGGAAATTATCACAAGATGAGAACTTGTTTACATCAATCAGTGTTCATTAGTCATTCATGAATATATGCCTAAGATAAATCAAAATATAATGTATATTGATCACACTGAAACCACTTTTAGTGTCAAATAATGTGTAGCAAAATTTGGGAGAATTAGATTACTGCAAACCAAAAGTTGCAACCAGGCTTACCCTCTGTCTTTTATTCATATTTCTCAAGAAAATGTGAGTTACATGAGAATAGACCAGAGCTGGGGGGGGTGGTTATAAAAAAAAAGACAGTGACTGTTAGTGATGATTATCAATAACTAAAACTTGAAATCATTCACAAAACTTTAAGCATCTACTATCAACACTGTATTTCTCTAGACCTGTGGGGGATATAGATATCAATAAAGCATTTCTACATTCAAGTGACTTTCTTCCAGGAAAGAAGATATGCTGTATACACAGAGAGTATTCAATGTTATATTATAATGCAGGTGCACATATTTTTAATATGTTAGGCAACTCTTAGTGTTAGATGCTAAAGATAATGCATGATAGAGTCTTGTTTGCTGGAAGACAGATATATTTTGATTTGTATTAAAGCAATTATGAAGGCTTCTTGAAACTGAATCTGATATAAATAACAGGGATTATATATAGGCTGGGAATGACGTTGTGGATGGAGGGAACAATACATTTACAATGACCTCAAAGGTAGAGGACAAATAGTAAAGGAGAGTTAGCAATCCCTTTGTTTTCTCTGTTTCATAAAGGGTAGGAATACTGGGCTTACATGATGGCCCAGCTGGTAAAGAATCTACCTGCAGTGTGGGAGACCTGGGCTTGATCCCTGAGTTGGGAAGATCCCCTGGAGAAGGGAATGGCTACCCACTCCAGTATTCTGGCCTGGAGAACTCCATGGGCTATATAGTTCATGGGATTACAATAAGTCTGACACGACTGAGTGACTTTCACTTCTTCTTCAGTAGTATTAAAAAGGATGGTGATTAATTTTCGTGGACTTGAATATTATCAAGAAGTGTCTTTATTTTTATGATCCTCCTCCAGTGATCTGTGGATTTTCCTATTGTGCTAAATCCCCATAACATCACAAATACATTTTTTTCTGACTTAATTGGGAAATACTATATCTTTTATACCCATGAAGCATATCATAGTTTACTAATCTGATGCTTATAGTAGTACTTAAATATCAGTTATAAACAACATCAACCTCCAAAGTTTTATATTTTATATGCCATAACATTTTTCTACCACACTCAGTTACATATGATTTTCTACAGTAGACGTTTGTGTCAAAGTCAAAAAGCAAGAGTACTTGCAATTTTAAAACTAATATTAGAAAAAAATGTTTCCTGTAATATACCATTTGTACTAAACACATATAAATTCAAGTTTGTGATAAATGTTCAAAAGGTATAGCTTAAAAGCTGAGCGCCAAAGAACTGATGCTTTTGAACTGTGGCATTGGAGAAGACTCTTGAGAGTCTCTTAGACTGCAAGGGGATCAAACCAGTCTATCCTAAAGGAAATCAGTCCTGAATATTCATTGGAAGGACTGATACTGAAGCTGAAACTCCAGTACTTTGGCCACCTGATGTGAAGAACTGGTTCATTTGAAAAGACCCTGATGCTGGGAAAGATTGAAGGCAGGAGGAGAAGGGGATGACAGAGGATGAGATGGTTGGATGGCATCACCGACTCAATGGACATGAATTTGAGCAAGCTCTGGAAGTTGGTGATGGACAGGAAGCCTGGCATGCTTTGAACCCAGTCCATGGGGTTGCAAAGAGTCAGACACATCTGTGTGACTGAACTGAACGAATAGATTAAAATAAAAATGTAATGATAACAAGTAAATAATAATCTTTATCTTTCTAAACAAAGACTGGTAGGTTAAACCATGGTTTTGTCTTCTCAAAGCATTTTTGTCACATTCTTAAACCTGTAACTTTCCTGTTAACACTAGTTAGAAATTTTGGCCTCCAGTTTCAATTACAACTTCAGTAAAGAATGAGTCAAATGCATTTGAGGCTTAAAATTTTTATTTCTATTTTTCTCAATTCTGTTCATAAAATTGCCTTCATGTTTACTAAAATATTTAGATAATTCTTTCCTTTTCCTCCTCATTTCCATTCTACTTATTCAGAACATGTTTGTTAAAGTAAAGCATTTTTCTGAATCCTGAAAGTCTTCTTTCACATCCTTTATATTTTTTATATATAGATATATTTTCCTGTCTAATCAATGTTTTAAGCTCATTTTTCCCCCTTGACCAATTTTTAAAAAATCACTATTTCTCCTTTTTATCATATTGTTGCCATAGAAATCTTCTAAGATACAGCAGTATTTCACAGTTACTATTCCCTGCCCCATTATGGTATTGTATTTATACTGAAATTTTGAGAGTTTGACATGGTGGCAGAATACTGCAGTATATAAAGGTCTGAGACAAGAGTTAGAAGCATGAAACTGAAAAACTTAGAAGTTGGAGCTTGGTATTTGAGAAATCCCCACAAGTGATTTAACATTAGGGTGAAACCGATGAAGGAAAAAGCGGGAAAACAGGTGCTAATATAAATTTGTTTGGAGACATGGACATTGGAATACAAAAGGATAAAGATGAGTGAGAAGGAATTATCCCAGATGATTAAAGAGATGTAGGAAAGTTTAGGAAAATGTTAAAAAAAAAAAATTGTGTCATCTGCTGGATGGCAAAAAAATAGTTTATTAAAATGAAGTGTTTTATTTTTTTAATATGTGAGATAAAGCATAATTTTCTGGTTATATAGAAACATAAATCAGTCTCCTTCAAAGATCTACTATACATGAGACCTCAAATACAAAAATGTCAGAAGTTGCCCTTCTTTCCCCTTAGATTAATGTCAGATGCTGGAGATGACATGATTACGGTGAAAACTCAGAACTTGACAATGTTGTTCATTTGCGCAGTTGTGTCTGACACTTTGAGACCCCACAGGAGGAGGAAATGGCAAACTACCCCTGTATACTTGCCATGAGAACCTCATGAACTGTAGAGAAGAACTTGGCGGTAGTAGATATTAAATGTAATTTATTTCTTGTAGAGGGGAAGATACAAATTCCTGTTTGATATGGCAATGTTCTTTTATCTTAATAAATTAGAGGAATTTTCTCTCATTTTTAGGTATCACTTAAGCAATTGTTGCCTTTCTGTAATAAATAAGCAAACTTCAACACTAAAATCATGTCTTACACATGTGATTATCAAATACTTTTTGTTGCAATATGCTGAAACAGTTAAAAATATCTGAATTTAGATTAATACATACCATTGGCTACAGTCAGAGGTACTGGTAGTCAGTATTGGCAGCTCAATACTGGAACATTGGACATGTGGAAATTCTCAAATTCTGTTGCTGTTGCTGCTAAGTCGCTTCAGTTGTGTCTGATTCTGTGCGACCCCATAGACGGCAGCCCACCAGGCTCCCCTGTCCCTGGGATTCTCCAGGCAAGAACACTGGAGTGGGTTGCCATTTCCTTCTCCAAGGCGTGAAAGTGAAGTTGCTCAGTCGTGTCTGACCCTCAGCAACCCCATGGACCACAGCCTTCCAGGCTCCTCCATCCATGGGATTTTCCAGGCAAGAGTACTGGAGTGGGGTGCCATTGCCTTCTCCGAATTCTGTTGCTAACAGAGATAAATAGCACCTACTCAGGATAGGCCTTGAAAGTAGGGGCAAAATGTGTTTTATTTTCAAGTATTTTTAACAGTGGAAACAAATTATTTTATAAAATCTAGAGGGATATGGAATATTCTTACCCTGTATTAAACCCACGAAATTTTAGCTTTCAAATTTCAGAGAGTGAATGTTAATTTTTAAAGCAACTGTGTTTAGAAATGGGAAGGCAACAAGAATATCTGCTGGTTTCTTGGAAATTTCTTTTGGTAGGAAGTGGTTTTCCTTTCGGAAGTATGTCATAACACTGGATGGTGTTTCTTTTTAAAAGGTTCTACACAATTCCAGCAGAGGATGGACATCTCTCTGCAATCTTCAGTGTACACTGTTGTTGAAATGGTTGAAGCAGTTGTAGAGCCCTAAGAATTATTCTCTTTACTTTTTTCTAAATAGGAAAGAAACTGATCATCTAGTAATTGGATAGTATTTAGAGGCTTATAATAGCAACAGAATCATAGCATCTTGCTCCACATTGTCTGTCCTGTAGCCACATTCAATAGAAAAAGGTCCAACTTCTACCTGTTTATCTTGGTAATAACTTTGCTTATTTTTAATTTATGTTTCTATTGTTATCTTGACTTATCAGTTCTAAACATAATCTACTAATTTCCTACTATGATACTTTAGAGGATATAAGCCAGCCACTGATCACAGAACTTTTTTTTTTCCACTCTCCTCTCAATATGTTGAAAAAAATTGTTGTGTTGAACTTAGTACTCAATGTTTACTTAATGACTTTGTAGATACTGTGTTCAGGTTAACATTGTTTGGGGCTAAGATCTTTGTTTTCCTGAAGCTTAACAGATTATAATGTCTTCAGATTTCAAATGTACAAAATCATTAAAATATGTGTCAAATTCCTTATTTTGAAATTCTATTCCTCCAGCCTTCCATCATTTTGTTCCCATCTATCTGGCTGTTCTCTTATGCACCCTGTCTGTTTGGCTCTGAATTTCTTGTTCCTGAATTGTATTTACTACTCCTTCTTGATTGGACCTCTCCCTCTTTTTGCAGAAACAAAACAAGTTTCTAGTAGCTTCTTAAAAAATAGTGTGAAAAGTACATATGTTGGACCCATGCTTGTCTTCAGAGGGCTTACTTCCACCCTTCCATGTGACTGATATTTGAGTATATGCTTTAGTATCTGGGATGAAAAGGATTCTCCTTCATGACTATGATAAGATCATTCTAATGCCAGTCTGATCTCTTTTCATTTGTAGGTGACTTTTGTTTTACTTTTCTCTTTGTAGAACCTCATGATTTTTAAGGTTCAAGATGGTGTGCCTTGATATGGGACTAATTCCACTTAAGAGTAATTTTTCTTTGATGTTGAAAATAATATGTAATTTCTTTGATAACTTTATCTTATCAACTGTCTTTATATCATTACTCAATTATTGAAACTTCTAGATTCAGGTCTTAAAGTTTTTCAACTCTTACTCCCTCTCTCTCTCTCTTTTTTTTGGGGGGGTTCTCTATTTTAAATTTCCTTGGCTTTATCTTTTACCTTTCTATTGATTTTTAAGAAAATAAAAACATCTAGGAAGCTGTGGGAAAAATACAAGAAACACTTCAGTACCTTTTACCAGTAGTTAACATTTGCCTCATCTGCTTTCTTCTTAAAGTACACTCAGTAACCCAAACACACTATCTCTATGCTTTCCTTCTTTCCTTTCCTTTGAGAGTAGATTGCATATATGACTTTCCTTCACCTCTAACTACCTCAATTTTTTTTCCTGAAGAACAAAAATAATTTCTAACATATTTACAGTAGGGTAATAAGTTTCAGGCTTCCCCAGTAGCTCAACTGGTAAGAACCTGCCTACCAGTGCAGAGACACAAGAGATACAGGTTCCATCCCAGGGTCAGGAAGATCCTCTGGAGAAGGAATTGGCAACCCACTCCAGTATTCTTGCCTGGAAAATTCCATAGACAGAGCAGCCTGGAAGGCTGCAGTCCATGGGATTGCAAAGAGTTGGAAATGATTGAGTGTGCATGCACGCATGCAGAAGAAACAAAACTGGAGACAATCAGCTTCAGTAAATGTGTAATGAATAAAACATTTGGAACACCAGCAAGTAGATTATATCAGTGTTAGCAACTGTTATCAGCCAGTTCTTCATGGTACTTTTTTCCTTCAAGTATGGGATCCAGCCTAGAATCATATATTGTATTTACTTGTGTTAAAAGGTAAACTGAGACATGTTAAATTTCAAGAGTGAAGAAAAATCAGTATGAATTGGTCAGCACCAAACCAGAAGTGATTAGCTGTGCTCCATGGAGAGGAGTTGGGGAGAGACTTGAGAGAGAGAATGCAGAAGCAAAGCAAGGAGATTATTGATTGGCTATAGCTTAAAACATAGTTTACTATTTGGTTGACTTAGATTTTGATTTTGTAATCTCTGAGGCATTTATTGCCTTGGATTCTGCTTTGCTTACAAATACCTTCATGGCATTAGGCCACCTCAGACTAACAGCCTCATTGTAAAAATAACAGGTGTCTTATTCTGCAGACTCCTTCAATCTAAAACATTGCCTCAGCCTTCTTTATCTTTTATGACAATGTCTTTTTAAAGAATAGTATCCCTTTTAAAAATGAGAACATTTTGGTTCATCCATTCTGTTTTTAAAAGTTCTTCTAATTTCCAATTTTGTGCTTTACTTACTATAGCATTCTGCTTTTATTGTCATAATATCATAATCTATTCATGTTCAGCACTGATGCCAGTGATGTTTTTGGTGTGTGCTCTTAAACTTCTGTATTGTCTCTCTTTTGTTTCAGTGTTTTTGGTTGTTACTGTAGGATTTAGCTAAAGGTCACAGTCGTGTTGCAGTTTTGCTCAGATGACCTTTTCTTTCTGGCTTACATATTAGAGAAGGGTTTTAGAGTAGGATCTGTGGTCGTACAATTTGATTGCTATTGTTCTAGAAACCAAGGAGAAGGGGATTCCAGTTTCTTTGGTTAAGAATGCAGCTTGAAATAAGGGTTCTCGTTAAAGTGTACCAGGCTTATTGTCTCCAAAGCAAATACTTAGAATTCAGGGTTTCTGGATGGGAGGTGCTGAGGAATGGGGAACAATTGCCAGCTGTGGGGGATGAGAGAGCAACCACTTTACAGTATTAGGATTTTTTTTTTTTTTTCCTTCAAACTGCATCCCACCCCTTTGTTCTAAACATCCACTCCTTCCAGTGAATGGGTGGCTTCATGGGCTGATAAGCTGACTTGTATGTACTCCACACTCTGGGCACATAAGGCAATACCTTGTCAGCTCCACTACATCAATCATCATTTCTCTGTTTCTTGTCCTCTACAATTTGAATATAACACAATGATTAAGGGTATGATTCTGAAACCAGACTGCCTGGATTTGACTCCTAGCTTTATCACTTAATGAATATTTGATTAGCAAGTTGCTTGATGTCTCTGTGCCTTTATTTTCACATTTATGAAGTGGAGGTAATGATAGGGATGTTACTGATACTGAGTTAGAACAGTGCCTGACACAGTCACCTGCCCTTAACCTTGCTGCTGTCATCATCTCGCTTCTAGTAGTATCGCCTCGCTAAGTTGATTTTTTAAAACAATTATTTTGATGTCATTTGCCTGATATTTGAGAAAAAGAAGTTAATGCCTGTGGTCAAACCATCAGTCTTTTTTTAAAAACAATATTAAGGCTTTTTAATTTTATTATCCTCATTCTCCTGCCATTTTTTTCCTGAGCAATAATATATTTGTGTGATAAGATCCCTTTTAGTAAACTCCTTCATTTCATCCTAAAAAACTAAGAATTGTAACGTCTAATACACCTAGATTAATTATAGGATTTTATTCATCTTTATAAAAAGTACTCATTCTATTTTATAAACATTTTTTTAGAATTTTAGGTTCAAAATATCAAACTCTTACATCATTGATTGTTTTGAGACACAGCTATCCATGAGAACTTACTACAAGATGATTTAATGAAACATTTCAAATTAATATTAAACTACAGAAATTTATTAAAAAATTTATTCTACTGCTATCTGTAACCTATTAAACAGGCAATAGAATCCCTATCTTATGTGCATAGATATTTATGTTATAGAAATTCAGTTATTTAAATATTTATAAAAAGTGAGTTGAGAGCAAGCAGCACTTTCAAAAAGCAATTAATAATGAACAAACTTCAAGGGAGCTATCATTATAACAACAAAGTGCTTTGCAACTTCAGTAACTTCAGTGGTACAGAAATAGGCCATCAAATATAATTAAAAGCGGTCAAAAATAAACAGAAATTGAACTGTAAAAGGCTGTCCTTTGCTAGGAGCTTAAGGCAAAAAGAAAGCCAGGAAGAACCTTGAAAGTAGTAATGAATTGATAAGCCTTATTGCCTGCAGCTTGTAATGTGCTCTGTCAGATTTTAGTATCAGTTAAAGTAGATTAATAGAGCAATCACTGATTCTCTGTCTTAAATTCTTCTCTGTTGTTCCCTGATTATAGGCTCCCATGATAGATGAAAGCCTGACTGGGTTAAAATTTCAATTCATTTTTCTGCTCAGTTGCTTTTTAAGTAATGCTGGCATCTACATTTGCTGGACACCAGCATTCTCTATGATGTTTTAAAAACAGAAGTAAATTCAGTTATTGACATATTTTAGTCCTCATTTTCGGGGAGGGTTAATTCCTCTGTATTCAACAAAGGAAGAATTGCCCTGGAACATGAGCAGTTGACATATTTCTACCACTAGGGGCTACCATAGTGAAGTGTGAAAGTGAATAGTGAAGTGAATGATAAAGAGAAGATAACAAATTTATTGTGGCTCTAAATGCTCAGATTAATGTGAATCTGCAGAAACTGTACCACAAGGACAGAAACAATTTGCCCTTGATCATTTTATTTTTATAATAATGTTCTTTAATGAAGCTAAAGCCTCCCTGCTGTGACCTTATTATGTTTTTCAACATCAATGAGAAATAGATTCTTCTGAATTGTGAGAGCTCGTGAAACAGCAGGCATATTGAAATAGAAGATCAATTACTTCTTTTGCAGTAATTCTGAACTTGAAATGGCTATAGCACAGCCTATGTAGACAAGACAGAGCAGCATATTGAAAAGCTGTATACAAATTAAATTTATCAGAAAAAGCTGAGATAAACTGTTTTGTTTTCTAATATCTTATGATTATTAGTCCCTTTGAAAAGCACATGCTAAAGACTCTGTTGTAGTCGAAGCAAACAAAAACTTAAAGTTTTATCCTCAATTTAAATGTAAAAAAAATTAAATATATTTAATAGTCCTCCTGAAAATTACTTGATACCACTGCTTATGATTTTCATTTTACTCATTTTAACCTGAAGAAGGATCTTTGATTAAGATGGGAGCTTAAAGGTCCTGATGATAATGGAGACAGATGAGTCTAGATGTTATGAATGTAACAGATTATTACTGCATTTATGAAATACTCTAATTTGTGAAGTAATTTGTTTCCATTATGTCACTCAATCCTGGCAGCAATCCTAAAAAGACATGAGCTCAAACAGTGCACTGACAGCTTTGCAACTGCAACAGTAAGGCAGACTGAGGCTCAGACAGGTTAAATGAAGAGCACTAGGTCATGCAACTACCTTACTGCTGGCACCTGGACCTACATAGTAGCTCAGTATTCTGTCTTTCCCTTTAGGTTTTGCAAGAACACCGAACTTTCAAAATGCAAATCATTTTGCTATAATAAAGTCAGTGTTACCAGAGTATATAATTTCCATTTTCATCTGCCACATTCAGGCAGGAGCTTCCCATTTGTGCTGATAGTGGAGTCACACGGATCAATGGGCCTTTAGAGAATGAAATGCTTTATTTAAATGATTGTCCTGCGGCACATGCAGGACTACGCAGCACTGTAAGATGTAGGAAACTGAGACAGTGGAAGGGGGCTGTCTGAGACCCTTCTTCAGAAAAGGGCAGATACATTGAATGCTTCATTCTTTGCTGGGCAGGGACTTTCCTACCTGACAGGAGATTTGGGTGGAACTCTGGCTGCAACACCATCCATCATCCTGGTCAATGAGATTGACTTAAAGAGACTGCTGAGGGTCAACATGATAGAGTCCTGAAACTACTTAGGAGGAAGAGAAATGGACTTTCAAAATGAGGATCACAAGAAAATGGTATATGTGAAATTCGGGAGAATGAAAGAATTATTTTAAAATATGGTAGGAGATCAGTGTGAGGAGCAAAACAACTGAGAAATTAGAGGTAAAAAATAGTGGAAATACAAATGATAAGCTTATTCATACTCATTCAAATGAGTGATAGTGTTTTATTTATATATTTTCAGCTTTTTCTAAAGCTATTTTCCATTCTTTTACATAAACCAGTGAAAGGCTGCTAATAACTTTCTACCTCTAATATTTCAACATCAGTATTAATATTTTTGTACTAACAAAAAATAATGGTATTCACTGTATTGTGACTATGTATCAGACACTTCTCTAGAACACCAAATGTATTAACATATAAGCTATTAATCCTATTTTAAATATCAAGATAATACTGTGTTTCAAATTTAAGGAGCTTGCTTGCCCATGAAAACTACAAAGCTCAGTGGCAAAGTCAGGAAGTTTAATTCTACAGCCTTCATCCATTCCCTAAAATAATAATCTGCTTGCTCATTAGAACAACTTTGCTATTTGCTTTTTAAAAATAACATTTTGGTAAACCCAAAAATTTATGTGATACTTAAACTACACTGATATTGCTTGAATATTTCTAGAATATTTTGGGTTGGGACAAAGTCCACTTTGCCTTAAGATTATGGCAAGAAAAAAAATTTTCATTTTTAACAATGATCATAATTCCTTATGAAGTGCAATGGCTAATAGCACTATATGACTTTCTATAAAAATTGTTGCCATGATGCATGGAGATGCACAATAATAGTTACTGTCACACTATCTTTAAACATGAACCTGAGTTAAAACCATTTACTTAAAACATGGTTTTTAGCATAACTGAATGTTATAACTATTCCATTACTGAAATTCATGTAGATCAACTCTGTGTATCTGAGTGTGTTCAGATATATACTGTTGATCTTTATTTCATTTTTCTGAATTTTCCTACTGCCTAAAAATTTTTGTTAACCCTAAATCAGTGCTTATAGAATGTTGTCATTCCCAGACATGCTCAGAACAGTAAAAGTGAGTCTCCCTCCCCTTAAAACTCCCAGCTAAGGTGGAATGAGGTGGTACCTTCCCTTCTCATTTGACATTCACATTGATAAACAAGTATCCTTTTCATGGTCTACTAAGTGTGACTGTTTTTAGAAATGTCTTCATTTTTTGTGGGATATTATGGTATTCTTACTATTTTAAATGGCCCCCAGTTGTAGTGTTGAAGTCAGTATTCCTAGGTGCAAGATAACAGATTTGCTTTGTGGAGAAAATATGCGTTAGACAAATTTCATCCAGGCATGAGTTATAATTTTGTTTGGCTGTATATTTAATCTTAGTGAATAAATGATATATATTTAATACGGTGTTTTTAAACTGCCATACTGTCTTGTACACCATTCTTTTCAGTAAAAGCGTACGATAAACATATTTCTATGTGTCTTAAAGTATAAAATTCTTAATGGTCTTATGAAAATTCACTGCATGGATTCATTGGAATTGTTTTTTTACTTGTTTCCCTTATTTAAGTCTGTGTTGTTTCTAACTTTTCTTCATTAGAAACAGTATTCTAATAAGGATACTTGCACAAACACTTTTGTTAACATGTTCTGTTATTTACTCAGGATATATTGCAAAAAGTAGAAGTGGAACTGCTAGATACAAGTCTATGTATGTCTTACCCTGTCAAATTGCCCTCCAGGCAACTATGCTGGTTTACATTCCCTCTAAACTCCATATAAGTCCCTCTCCCCACACCTTTTGCAATTCTGGATAAAAGTTTCTTTTCAGTCACTATCAGTTACATGTAGTTCTAGTTTAAAAAAAATGAATGAATAAATCTGAGTTTGCTCTAAAACTTCAAGAGCTTTAAGAGGTAATTAAATAGCTGAGGGGAGAATTTCTGGAAATAGCATTTTAGAATGAGGCTTGCCATTTTTTAGAGTGATTTTTTTTATTGGCACTGCAATAAATCAAAGTATTTTAAAATAAATTTCATTTCCACCAATTATCCATTTACACTAACAAAATTGTATCCTCCTTTGGCTTTTTAAATGTCCAATCTCTTAATTTAAAATTATCAAAGTTAGAGTGACTGATATAACTAAACAGGGTTTTCTTAAGCCATGTCTTTCAATGCTAAAGAAGGAACTATTAAAATCATTTAGAATTGACTTAGATTCTAAAGTAAATTGAGTTATTCAAGTAATATTCTGAATCTGGAAGATGATGGAAATAAAAAAGAATGACCTTATTGGGATTATTGAATCAAATAGGGCTAGATCAACTTTGGCTGACAATGAACATGTACCTTCAAGAGAGGGACTCCTAAATGAATTGCTTCTCTTATATGCCTAGTCCTGGCTGTCTTAATGTTGCTGCTCTGTTCCCTCCATCTAATTTGTAGCATGAGTCCAATGGTGCTTTGATTACTGGAACTGGATTGGTATGCTGGTCATGCCCAAGTCACGATGATCTTTATCTCCATTCTTTTCAGGCAGAGAGATGGGAAATAGACTGACAATACTTGAAATTTTAAAATCATTTTGTAACAATATTTATTTTAAAATACTATCTTCTTCACTTTTTCTTGAAATTTCAAAAGTAACTGCATAGTTTTAAAAAAATCTCAAAGGGGAAGAAGGAAAAGTAACATTTCCTCCCCTATTTCCTCCCTTCACTCCCTCAATTCTGTTTTGAGATAAACATGTTTTCTGGGTAAGCACATTCTTTTAGAGAGAATCTATGTACAAAAAGCAGAGAAGGCACTGGCAACCCACTCCAGTACTCTTGCCTGGAAATCCCATGGATGGAGGAGCCTGGTAGGCTGCAGTCCATGGGGTCGCTAAGAGTCGGGCACGAC
>NW_011494948.1:3704571-3704977 GCF_000754665.1 Bison bison bison | reverse complement strand
AGTCGGGCATGACTAAGAGACTTCACTTTTACTTTTCACTTTCATGCATTGGAGAAGGAAATGGCAACCCACTCCAGTGTTCTTGCCTGGAGAATCTCAGGGATGGGGGAGCCTGGTGGGCTGCCGTCTATGGGGTCGCACAGAGTCAGACACAACTGAAGTGACTTAGCAGCATGTACAAAAAGCATATGTGTACAAAGGTGTAGTTTTAAAAATGTTTTAATAATTGCATTCTGTGCTCACTATTCTGTATCTGTATTTTGCATCTCTCAAGAAAAAGTGGAGGTTGGCTCTTCATGTGATTAAACGTAATAGAATGCTCACAGGTAAAACTTGATAATTACTAGTGACTTTGTGCCAGGCACTAGTGACTTTGTGCCACACACTTACATGTGTGAAAGTGTTA
>NW_011494948.1:3693636-3704471 GCF_000754665.1 Bison bison bison | reverse complement strand
GAATTCTCCAGGCGAGGATACTGGAGTTGATAGCCATTCTCTTCTCCAGGGGATCTTCCCGACCCAAGGATGGAACCTGGGTCTCCTGCATTGTAGGTAGATTCTTTACCATCTAAGCCACCAGCAAAGCCCCTTACATAATTCTCATAACTCTCCTAAAATACTATGAAGTCCTTCTATAAATGAGGCAGATGCCTGAAGAAATTCAGCAAGCTGTTGAAGCTCACCTAACTAGTGACAGCAAAGCCAGGGTTAAACCCAGGCTTTTGGATTCCTGAGTCCACTGTCATGTCCATCATTCCTGGACTTTGCAGGACTAGTAAGTGGAGGGGTGTTGAGTTAGCTGAATGTACTCTTTAGAAATAACTGTGTAAATTGATTTTACAACAAATGGGGAACTTTAAAAGAAGGGAAATATATAAATATATATATTTTTTTGACTGAAAGAAAAGGCATTAGGGGCTTTGCAGAACTAGAGTATTCTTTCATTTAAAATTTTTATATTTTAGCTTTTTTGATCTTGATAATCATAACAGAAATAAGCTGGAACAGCAGGAAGCTAAGACAGTGACACATGAGCCAACACATTTGCACTTACAAAATAGGTTGGGTGTGGAGTGGAAAGATATAAAAGAGACTAGCAAGTTAATTAGGAGTTCTGAGGAAGCTAATCAGCTTGGTCCTAATGGTGACGAGCTTTTGTAGAGTGGGCATCTATGGAGGGAGGAGGGCCCTATGACAGTCACTTGCAGTGCTCTGAGTTTTGCAAAAGAGCAAATCAAAACAGGGAAAAGAAAAGGGAGCAGGAAAGAAGGGACTAAGGTTAACTGCTGCAGCTGCTAAGTCGCCTATGTCCTGTCAGACTCTTTGAGACACTATGGACTGTAATCCACCAGGCTCCTCTCCATGGGATTCTCCAGGCAAGAATACTGGAGTGGGTTGCCATGCTCATCTCCAGGGGATCTTCCCCACCCAGGGATTGAACCCACATCTCTTTTATCTCCTGCATTGACATATGGGTCCTTTACCACTGGCGCCACTTGGGAAGCCCCTAAGCTTAGCTAGTAACTGTCAATTATCAAAGTAATGTTTAAAGTATTAGCTTTAAAATGTTTAAAGTATTAGCTTTAAAATTTTTAAATTTTTATTAAAACTATTGTGAGTGCGCTGGTCATAGCAAACACCCTCTACCAACAATACAAGAGAAGACTCTACACATGGACATCACCAGATGGTCAATACCAAAATCAAATTGATTATATTCTTTGCAGTCAGATGGAGAAGCTCTACACAGTCAGCAAACCAGGAGCTGACTGTGGCTCAGATTATGAACTCTTTGTTACAAAATTCAGACTTAAATTGAAGAAAGTAGGGGAAACCACTACCATTGAGGTATGCCCTACATCAAATCCCAAATGATTATACAGTAGAAGTGACAAATAGATTCAAGGGATTAGATCTGATGGACAGAGTGCCTGAAGAACTATGAACAGAGGTTCATGACATTGTACAGGAGGAAGGGATCAAGACCATCCCCAAGAAAAATAAATGCAAAATGGCAAAATAGTTGTCAGAGGAGGCCTTACAAATAGCTGAGAAAAGAAGAGAAGTGAAAGGCAAAAGAAAAAAGGAAAGATATACCCATTTGAATGCAGAGTTCCAAAGAATAGCAAGGAGAGATAAGAAAGCCTTCCTCAGTGGTCAATGCAAAGAAATACAGGAAAACAATAGAATGGGCAAGACTAGAGATCTCTTCAAGAAAATTAGAGATACCAAGGGAACATTTCATGTAAACATGGGCACAATAAAGGACAGAAATGGTATGGACGTAACAGAAACAGAAGATATTAAGAGGTGGCAAGGATACACAGAAGAGCTGTGTATAAAAAAGATCTTCATGACCCAGATAATCATGATGGTGTGATCACTCACCCAGAGCCAAACATCCTGGAAGCAAGGTCAAGAGGGCCTTAGGAAGCATTACTATGAAAAAACTACTGGAGGTGATAGAATTTCAGTTGAGCTCTTTAAAATCCTAAAAGATGATGCTGTGAAAGGGCTGCACTCAATATGCCAGCAAATTTGGAAAACTCAGAAGTGGCCACAATTCAGGAAAAGGTCAGTTTTCATTCCAGTCTCTAAGAAAGGCAATACCAAAGAATGTTCAAACTACCACACAATCCACTAATCTCACACACTAGCAAAGTAATGCTCAAAATTCTCCATGCCTGGCTTCAACAGTGTGTGAGCATGAACTTCCAGATGTTAAAGCTAGATTTAGAAAAGGCAGAGGAACCAGAGATCAAACTGCCAACATCCGTTGGATTATCAAAAAAACTAGATAGGTCCAGAAAAACATCTACTTCTGCTTTATTGACTACGTCAAAGCCTTTGTGTGGATTACAACAAACTATGTAAAATTCTTCAAGAGATGGAAATACCAGACCACCTGACCTGCCTAGTGAGATATCTGTATGCAGGTCAAGAAACAACAATTAGAACTGGAAATGGAACAAAATACTGGTTCCAAATAGGGAATGGAGTACATCAAGGCTGTATATTGTCACCCTGCTTATTTAACCTATATGCAGAGAACATCATGAGAAACGCTAGACTGGATGGAGCATAAGCTGGAATCAAAATTGCTGGGAGAAATATCAATAACCTCAGATGTGCAGATGACATCACTCTTAAGGCAGAAAGTGAAGAAGAATTAAAGAGCCTCTTGATGAAAGAGGAGAGTGAAAAAGTTGGCTTAAAACTCAATATTCAAAAAACGAAGATCATGGCATCTGGTCCCATCACTTCATGCCAAATAGATGTGGAAAGAGTAGCAGACTTTTTTTGGGGTCTCCAAAATCATGCAGATGGTGACTGCAGCCATAAAATTAAAAGACGCTTGCTCCTTGAAAGAAAAGCTATGACCAACCTAGACAGCATATTAAAAAGCACATACGTTACTTTACCAACAAGTGTTTGTCTAGTCAAAGCTATGGTTTTTCCAGTACTCATGTATAGATGTGAAAGTTGCACCATAAAGAAAGCTGAGGGCTGAAACATTGATGCTTTTGAACTGTGGCATTGGAAAAGACTCTTTAGAGTCTCTTGGATAGCAAGGATATCCACCTAGTCCATCATAAAGGAAATAAGTCCTGAATATTCATTGGAAGGACTGATGCTGAAGCTGAAACTCCAATACTTTGGCCACCTAATACGAAGAACTGACTCACTTGAAAAGACCCTGATGCTGGGAATGATTGAAAGAGGGAGGAGAAGGGAATGACAGAGGGTGAGATGGTTGGATGGCACCACCGATACAATGGTCATGAGTTTGAGTAAGCTGCAGGAGTTCGTGATGTACAGGGAAGCCTGGTGTGCTGCAGTCCATGGGGTCGCAAAGAGTTGGACATAACTGAGTGATTGAACTAAGCTGAATGAGTTATTATTTAAAAATCTATGCTATTTTAAAATGACCATTTTATAGGGTGAACCCAAAGTAGACTTATATATGTCCTCTGCACAGCCACAACTGGAGTATTTTAACATTTTGATGTAAGTAGCCAGTTCTATGGTGCCATCTTGTGGCATACTGTAATTCCAGATGTAGGGCCTTAAAAAATAGTCTTTGTAAAGGAATGCGTTTCAAACCACACCTACAGAATGAAAAATTGAAGAGAGGAAAAAAATGGAATGAGTTCAGCAGTGGCAGGTATCAGCAGTGGCTGGCTCTGCCAGCATTCCAGTTGTGAATGATGATAACTGATCTATTTGAATTCTAGCTTTTGAGAGGACTAAATTGCTGCAAATATTTCTCTTTAAAAAGACAAAAATATTTCTATAAGCCTAAAGAATATAGGGCAAAACCAGTCAGTTTTAGGAAAACCAGGTTGTATTATATATTGCCAATGCCCTGGGGTCATGCATGATGTCTCTGGTTTAATTTTTGATTTCCACATAACACACATTTGAGTGTGATAAATGTACTGGAAATATCTAGGAAGTTTTATGTAGAAATACCTGGACTCTGCTTTGTATCTTATAAACAAGAGAACTGGCTAAAGGTGAAGAAGTATTTAACTCAGGTCTGGGATGTTCTGCAATAAGACAGGCAGATAATGGAGTGCAGGAATCCAGGATGCTGGAAAATACATCTCTGGCAGCACTGAATGTGGAGTTCAGACAGGGCTGAGGAGGAAGTGAAACCAAAATGGTCTGATGGACTTAAACGTGGGAGAGTGCTATGACGCAGAAGGTGAGCACTCACAGGCATGGAGACGCAGCAGGGTTAAGTGATCCTTGGAAGGAGTGTTTGAGAGATTAGGCATTTTAGAGAAAAACATCTTAGCAGTATGGTCCAAGACATGGCCAAGTTTTGAGACATTCATGAGAGAATAAAAGAAAAAAAAATGCATTTATTTGCTAGCATTGTTCTGTACAGTTTGATGTACCTTATCTCATTTAATCTTCATAGAAATCCTCTGTGTAGTGATAGCCCTATTTTATAATAGATTAAAATGCTTGGCTCAGAGAAGTAGACAAATGTGTAAGGTTATGTGTGTTAAGTGAAAGAACACTATTGCAAAGTCACTCTTATTTTTTCCACATTTCATCATGAAACTAGAGTTTAGGAAGGTTCTAAGGATGGATGGTAAAGTATAATAAATGTTCAAGGATCTGAGAAATACTAGGATATCTTAGATGCTCAATGGATATTTAAGGAGGCATGTTAAAGTAGACACATATAACTGCTTTTAACTTAAAGGGGCAGGTTGACATTCAAAATGAGAAAATATGAAGTGAACACCTTAAGCAGTATTTGAAAATACCCCCTGCATTCAGGACTATAACTGTTGCTTTTTTAAAAAATATAACTTGCCCTTCAATATGTGATGGTCTATGATACAATAAGACAAATGAGATCTTCTGGTATTCTAAACTTCAAAAACAAACAAACAAACAAACAAAAAAAAAACCTCATTCTGTGAGACAGAAATTGTTACAGTATTTCTCAACCTAGAACACAGAAAATCAACTGTAAGCAACATTAAATTTTCATAGCAAGTCTGAATGTTATCCAATGTGCTTGTCTTGATTTACATTTATAAAAGGAGAGAGGAAAGAAGATGAAAATAAATTGTAAATATTTAAAAAATTATAGTACATGCTGTTCAGTTGCTAAATCGTGTCTGATTCTTTGTTAACCCCATGGACTAAAGCATGCCAGGCTTCCCTGTCCTTCAGTATCTCCCAAAGATTGCTCAAACTCACGTCCATTGAGTTGGTGATGCCATCTAACTATCTCGTCCTCTCTCACCCCCTTTTCCTCCTGCCTTCAATCTTTCCCAGCATCAGGGTCTTTTCCAATGAGTTGGCTCTTCACATCAGGTGGCCCATATTGGAGCTTCCAACTTCAGCATCAGTCCTTTCAATGAATATTCAGGGTTGTATTCCTTTAGGATTGACTGGTTTGATCTCCTTGCTATCCAAGGGACCCTTAAAAGTCTTCTCTAGTACCATGATCCAAAAGCATCAATTCTTTGGTACTCAGCATTCTTTATGGTCCAACTCTCACATCCATACATGACTACTGGAAAAACCATAATTGTGACTATATGGACTTTTGTCACCAAAATGATGATTCTGCTTTTTAATGCACTGTCTAGTTTTGCCATAGCTTTCCTTCCAAGGAGCAAGTGTCTTTTAATTTTGTGGCTGCAGTCACCATCCACAGTTAATTTGGATCCCAAGAAAAGAAAATCTGAGGTGATGGGACCAAATGTCATGATCTTCATTTTTTGAATATTGAGTTTTAAGCCAGCTTTTTCATTCTTCTCTTTCACCTTCATCAAGAAGCTCTTTAGTTCTTCACTTTCTGCCATTAGAGTTGTATTATCTGCATGTCTGAAGTTGTTGATATCTCTCCTGGCAATTTTGATTACAGCATGTGTTGTACCAATTTTATACTCTTTGCTATAAGGAAGTTGGAATATTACCAATGTTTAAAAATTCTTGCTGTATTCCAAGTTGTATTGAATCACAATATTTTACAAAAATAAAATATTTAAGTCAGGAAAGTCTACGGGAACATGATTTTATCATCAGCCTGGTGTTACTAGCTTCTTGTCTCAATCATCTAAATTATAATTTCTATCATCTCACTATTTCTTTTTCCCACCAGAGGGAGATGAAAAGTCATATGCAGGGCCCAGCACTGACTGTCAGTGTAAATGTTTAGTAATATTTAACTGTCTCTCTCAGGAAGCTTCATTATCAAATTACTTCTAGACATTGATAAGGCAAAACATGTTGCCATTGGGAAGTGTTACTGTGATTTTGAGTTTAAATTTATGTGACAAGAAAGAACATTATTTTATGCAATTTGGTATATAATAACCCCAGAGAAATAGTAAAATTTATAGCATAATCAAAGCTGATGTTTGACAAAGAAGATCTTTACCTCGCGATAAATGAATTAACTCTTTCAATTTTGGACAAATGTCTTACTCAAACACTGTAGTTTGCATATTTTAACTTGGCTAACAACCACAAGTGCCTTGGCTTTTCAGTTTAAGTGGCAGGTTTTCCAGAGGGGCTCACCTGCTCAAATATAAATTAGAAGACAAAATATCATTGGTATTTATCAGCCTTCATTCTTACTTACAGATTTACTTGATGGAAATTTACTGAATTTGTGGGTGTTACTTTTTTATTTGCTTTTCCTCACCTTCTGTATATATTACAGATATATCAGCAGGGCTATAGATTATTAATATCACTTTTCTTGCTTCTCTTGACCAATTTTCTTAAATAAATGACATAAAGATCTTTTCCTAAGTATAGTAAATTGTGGTGGTATATACTGGCTCCAAAAAATGGACAAGAAGAAACAGATGATCTGTTTTATGTCAAGTAAAATGCCTTAATCATTTTCAAGAATATTACTTTTCAAACGTACTTTGATTAAACAATAATGTCATAGGAGAAGTTTAAAAATATATCAATTTATTAACACTATTGTATTTTATTATCCTATAGATTTTACTTAAAACCAAAATAACAGTTAAAATATTTTTTCCTTATACCCCACTGTTATTTAGCCCAATTTCTTGGCATTTAGAATAATATGAAAGTTTGTAACTAAATAGAAGTATGAAAGCAATACTTTTGGAGTCTGTTGGTAAAATGCAGATTATTATGAAAATGAAAAAAAATGTAGGGTTCCAGAGTGTTAATTTCTTTGAAATTATTGTAAAATTTTATAGTGCATCTTATTTTAGTAGGGTAACTTGTATAGTGATTTACTTGGGATTTGCTGGAAGTTAACTCTGATAAGTTTTGACTGTTTTTTTCTGTTTTTTTTTTTTTTTTAAGCATGTGGCTAATGTTCATTTTCATATACATTTTCATCCAAGCAAGTTTGGAAATTATGTTTTTAGTTTGTTGTTGTTGCTTAATTTCTAAGTCATGTCTGATTCTTTTGCAACCCCATGGGTTATAGCCCACCAGGCTTCTCTATCTATGGGTTTTCTCAGGCAAAAATCCTGCAGTGCATTACCATTTCCTTCTCCAAGGGATCTTACCCACCCAGGGATCAAACCCACATCTCCTGCATTGGCAGGCAGATTCTTTACCACTAAGTCACCAGGGAAGCTCTCTTTTTAGTTAGGTAGGCTCAAATATAGAGGCTATGTTTTGATTAAAAGAATAAATAAAGATCTCACATTCAACTGTAACAGTTATCTCAGTGTGGTGTTGGATCTGACAAGTGGTTTTACCAGCCTCGGAATTTTTTTCTCCAATCAGGGTAATAGTAGTTATTGTAGCTATCTTAACATCTTCCCAAATATATCTGAGAATGTGGATGACTTGTATGAGAAGAGAATACGGTTGATGTGTGTGAAGCAAATAATACTCAGGAGCAAAGACAGGACATGGATGGATAAAATATCAACAGAGAGGAGGTATGAAGCAATGAAGTGGAAACCAACAATGAAAAAACAAACCCAAAGCAAGTAGCTTCTAAAGGAAATGACTGCTATAAGAATGAGAATGCTCAAAATTACAAGCATTGAAATCTCTACTAGACAAAGGTTTATCAGTTTTGTTTATCTTTTCAAAGAGCTGGCTTTTATCTTCTTTCATTAGTTGCTTTTGGGGTAAGGTTGGAATTTTTCTTGTTTCTTGTGGTAAGATTTTATTGCTATAAACTTCCTTCTTAGAACTGCTTTTGCTGTATCCCATAGGTTTTGAATTGTTGGCTTTTATTTTCATTTTCTCTAGGTGTTTTTTTTATTTCCTCTTTGATTTCTTCAGTGATCTATTGGTTATTTAGCATCATATTGTTTAATGTGTGTGTGTATACAGTTTTTCTTGTAGTTGATTTCTCATTTCATAGTATTGTTGTCAGAAAACATGCTTTATATGATTTTTTTTTTTTTTAATTTACTGAGACTTGCTTTGTGGCCCATTATGTGGTCAATACTGGAAAGTGTTTCTTATGCACTTGAGAAGAATGTGTATTCTGCTGCTTTTGGATCAAATGCTTTATAAATATCAATTAAGTCTATCTTGTCTAAGGTAGCACTGAAGGCCTGCATTTGGGAACTCTGCTCAATATTCTGTAATAACCTTAAATTGGAAAATAATTTGAAAAAAAATAGAAACATGTATATGTATAACCAAATAATACTTGGAACTAATACAACATTGTTTGAATATATATAACAAGAAAAAGTTATTACTGGAGCTAACAAATTTATTAGATCTTCCCAGCTTTCTAGATTTTATCTAGACAGTTAAGAGCCTCATTACTGTACACTGGAACTTTGAAAATAGTTATTTATTTGATCATTTTAACCAATATTTTCAGAAAATATTTCATTATAGAATGATCTCTTAGAAATCAGTAAGAAAAAGACAAATATATATAAAATGGATAAAAGACAAAATTAAGTGATAAATAGTAAATATTGCCTAATTGTACAGATAATTGAATGTAAAATGAAGCAATAGATTTTAAATTTGATAAAATAGAAGAGTGCAATGTTTTGTGCTAGTAAAAGTGAAGAGAAATGGTCATATACTTGTACTATTGAAGGCATGACACCTGTTTCAAAATAGTCTTCACAAATGCTTTCAACTTAATATATTTGCATCTAGGAATTTATTCTGAAGGAATCATTTGAACAGATGCACAAACATACATGTAGACCAATGTTCATTGCAAATTGCTGTGCAGATTTTTGAAAGATTACACTGACAAATGTCTCCATAAGGAGAGGAAAAATTTTTAAATGCCAACACATTATATTAAGTGAAAAAAGTTCATATGGTATGTCAATTTTTATAAAAATGTGTGGGTTCATACATAACCTTAGAGTAATATACTTCTGATCAATGTTTATGCTTATTGTATACCAGAAACTCTTATTTATGATAGCTCACTTAATCCTGATCACTCTGTGGGAAAGACATTGTCATTATCTGTATTTACAGATGTGGAAGCTGTGGTAGAGACAGACTGAATCAATTGCTGAGATAGCAGTAAGCAGCAAAACCAAAATCTGAACCCATGCACTATAACTCCTGGGATCATAATATTTACTTTAAAATAGACACACAAAGGTATTAAAGCATTTCTCTATTTTGTCATTTTATGTATACCTTCTGTATTTTTGAATATATTATATGTATGTATTTTCTATTAAGTAACATTACAAAGTTAACTGCATGTTAAGGGAAAAATAATTATACATATGGGCAAAGACAGATGTTGAGTCAGAGCTAGTAAGTAGTGAATGGCCTATAAAATATAGAATTAACTAATGATGTCCCAAAGGCTTACATTTCTACATGTTCTAACCAACTTAGTCAATGTCTTAATTAATTCATCAATATATAAACAGCCTAAAAAGACAAGGAGACTTCCAATATCAAAATGAAAAATTAAAGTGATTTTACATTTGGAGGTGTTTATACCAGTGAAACTGCTTTGAAATTTATACAGCTTTTTACAATAATGTCTAAGGTAGTACCTAATGTTAGATCCATATGCTTAGTATATTAAACAATAATTCATTTGGAGTTGAGAGATTATGACATTTATTTAATTCAGTATTGCACTGTATTTTTTCCAGTTGTCATTTTTTTGGTAAATTGGCATTTATACAGATAATGTAAGCATTTAAACTCTCCCAACACTACTTCTCAGCCCCCAGCATTATTGGTAGTAAATTAGTAAGAGAAACATTGAAAATATTTCAGATTAAAACCTCAACCTAAAATCCTACTCATCAGCATGTTTTTTATCCATACCAGCTTTATGTGAGAGGAGGGAAAATATGCACTAAGCACGCAATTGCTAAATATGCCACTTTAGGTAGAAAAGTGTTGCTTCATTTATTTTTTGATGAACAAAAAATATGCAGTCAAAAAATAATATTACATCCATTCCCTCCTTCAGAATAAGAAGGAAAACTTGTGCTCTATAGTTTATTTGCTCTTTATTCCTAGGAAATATGGGAAAAATGCTTTATTTACCTTAGTGATATTGATAAAATATAATGTCATATGCCAAATTTTAAAATAAATTCTAATACCATAGTTTTCATTAAATCAATAGATTCATCATATCTTCTTTCCATATGATAATATATTGATTTGACTTATTTTTACCTTGAAATTGATGACTATCAAGACAGTTTTACTTATAGTTTTAGCATTTGTATCATGCATATTTGTGTACAGTTTCCAAAGATACTTCATAGACTATAGTAAATTGGCATATTTTCTTTGTCCATCACTCCTGCTGCTGCTAAGTCACTTCAGTCGTGTCC
>NW_011494948.1:3692377-3693536 GCF_000754665.1 Bison bison bison | reverse complement strand
AGGCAAGAACACTAGAGTGGGTTGCCATTTCCTTCTCCAAGGCATGAAAGTGAAAAGTGAAAGTGAAGTTGCTCAGTCATGTCCGACTCTTTACAACTCCATGGACTGCAGCCTTCCAGGCTCCTCTGCCCGTGGGATTTTCTAGGCAAGAGTACTGGAGTGGGGTGCCATTGCCTGATGTAACTTATTTACTAGTTAACAACCCAGTGTGGAGAAATATAAGCAGTATGTTAACAGAAAACGCATTAAATAGCAAATGGAGGTAACAATTACAGTTTTGGAAACTGCCTGGGAAATTAAATCTTTAAGGCCCGTATCTGTCACCCACACCTTTGACACTTTATTTCCTACCTGGACTGCCATCTGAACAATAATATAGACCAACACCCCAGTGGATGGCAGCAACTCCCAGCATCTACACTTCTGCTCTTTTTTAGGCCCACAATGGAATTGTAGGCAAGGACAGTCCACTACTTTCCCAGGACTAGTCGTTAGACCCAGAGAAAGTTCTCCTATCTCTGCCAGTTGAAACAGCCTCTGTTCCCTTGCATGGTACATCCTCTTCATGCCAGGTATTGACTTGTTGTCCTCACTTTAGGAGAAGTCTCAGGGTCTCAGGTCTTGTGGTAATCTCTGCCAGGCTGGCCTGCCCGGGAGCTGTAAAGCTCTTATTACAGCAGAAAGGGTCTATGTGCTAGATACCAAAGAAGTGAAAATTCAACACCTTCTCTGTGCATTGTCCATCTTGTTTTTCTCATCCTCTATTGAATTTCCTTTGTCCAACTGGACACCATTTTTCATGTCTAAGCAGTCAGTTCTGAGATTCTCCCCCATACTACATTGTTCTTTGTACTCTTCTCTGTGTATATGTTTATTATATAATCTTTTACATTATGTATGGTCCTCAAAAATTATATATATATATACACACACACATATATGTATATATACACCCTAAATGATTGTTTACACCTGAAACTAATGTAACATAAATTAACTATATTTCAATTAAAAAAGAAAAAAAAGACTAATATGATATTGTAAATAAACCATACTTCAATAAAAAATAAAATTAATTGAAACATGTATAATATCATGTATGAAACAAGTCGCCAGTCCAGGTTCGATGCACGATACTGGATGCTTGGGGCTGGTGCAC
>NW_011494948.1:3691999-3692277 GCF_000754665.1 Bison bison bison | reverse complement strand
TTAAATCAATAGATTCATCATATCTTCTTTCCATATGATAATATATTGATTTGAATTATTTTTACCTTGAAATTGATGACTATCAAGACAGTTTTACTTATAGTTTTAGCATTTGTATCATGCATATTTGTGTACAGTTTCCAAAGATACTTCATAGACTATAGTAAATTGGCATATTTTCTTTGTCCATCACTCCTGCTGCTGCTAAGTCACTTCAGTCGTGTCCGACTCTGTGTGACCCTATAGACGGCAGCCCACCAGGCTCCCCCGTCCCTGGG
>NW_011494948.1:3688708-3691899 GCF_000754665.1 Bison bison bison | reverse complement strand
TAAAAAATTAAATTAAAAAAAATTACATTGCCTTCTACTTGTGTGCTAGTTGCTTCAGTTGTATAACCCCATGTATAACCCCATGGTCCATAGCTTGCCAGGCCCTTCCGTCCATGGGATTCTCTAACCAAGAATACTGGAATGGATTGCCATGTCCTTCTCCTGGGGATCTTCCTCACCCAGGAATCAAACTCACATCTGTTACTCTCCTGCATTGGCAGGTGGATTCTTTACCACTAACACCCACTCCAGTATTCTTGCCTGGAGAATCCCAGGGACAGAGGAGCCCAGGGGGCTGCCATCTATGGGGCTGCACAGAGTTGGACACGACTGAAGCAACTTAGCAGCAGCAGCAGCACTACCTGGAAGTCCAAAATGTTAGTTACAAGTTTTTCATAGATGCCTTTATCAAGTGGATGAATTTCCCATTAATTCCTTTTTTTCTTGATGTTTTCATAATGAACAGGTGTTAACTTTTTTTAAGTATAAGATATAATAGGTTATATTCATGACACATTAAGAATCCGACTAATGGCAATTTGAAAGCTGCCAGGGGTCATTATGCCTGTTTTCCACCAAACATTATGATGATAGTTTACAATTCTGAGATAATGTTACTTGTTACTGCCAAGAATGAAGAAAATGAGTGATAACTATTAGATGATTCCTTGTGTTCATTACAGAATCAGAAAGGTTTTGATTGCAAAGAATATTTATGGCTAATAGGATTTTGTGGATATTTTTACAAATAGTATTAGCAGAGATGGCAATACTTTCTGAAATTGGTATTATCATGCTCTGAATTATATCCCCTTAAAATTTATATCCCAAGTCTGTAAGTCCCATATGATTACATTTGAAGGTAAGACCTTTAAGGAGGTTGTAAAGGATAATGATGTCATAAGGGTGGGGCCCTAATTCAATGACTTGTGTTATAGAACAGGAAAAGGTACCAGCCTCCAGAACTGAGAGAAGATAAACTGATATTTCTTTTCTTTTTTTTTGTCACATAGTCCATGAAACATTTTTTTCTGGCGGTCCGAGAAGACTAATATGACTATTATTAAATCTTAACACAATAATGCTCATAGAACCCATAGACAGAAATACCAGGCTCAAAAACCTCCTGGTCACTATCACCTATGGGATGATGGCACATGACCTAATTTGACTTCACTTGCCACAGCAAGGGAGACAACCCTGAAGCTTGGGAAACAGACAAGGTAGAACACAGAACTCTTCCCTGGCTGCTGCTGCTGCTGCTAAGTCGCTTCAGTCGAGTCCGACTCTGTGAGACCCCATAGACGGCAGCCCACCAGGCTCCGCCGTCCCTGGGATTCTCTAGGCAAGAACACTGGAGTGGTTGCCATTTCCTTCTCCAATGTATGAAACTGAAAAATGAAAGTGAAGTTGCTCAGTCGTGTCTGACCCTCAGCGACCCCATGGACTGCAGCCCACCAGGCTCCTCCATCCATAGGGTTTTCCAGGCAACAGTACTGGAGTGGGGTGCCATTGCCTTCTCCACTTCCCTGGCTAGTGCTGCCTAAACACCTCCCTGCCCTGTGTACTGGTCACATAAGGACTTGGTGTGTGTGTTTGGAAGTAGCGGGGGCCAGGTTTTAGGAGGCTAGGGGAAGGAAATAAGAAGATATTCAATAATATACCATACTTCATTTAAATTTAGATAATTTTACCTAAATGTTTTTTGGTTCATCTTACTCCTGACGATGATGCTTTTTTACCTGAATCACCACTGCTGAAGTCTTAGAGGGGCACAAATGCAGGGGGAGCTCCATGAACTCAGTGAGTTTCATGAACCAGGTCTCACATTAAGGTATTAAGCACAATTTCAGTTCAGAAATAATGTATCCTATACAATATGAGATTTCCTTCTGGGTATTTGAAAGAAACAAGAAATTGGTAGTGGTATATACCAAGGAAACTATCTACATATTCTCTTAAAAAATGGATTCCAGTTTAATTAAAAGCAATGTGTTTTGTTTTTTCCCCTGCCTAGGAATTGTCTAGATAGAATACACCCTGGGTTGAGAAGTGCTGACTATAAGATATGACAATTGAAACATCATAAGAAAGTTCTCTGTGAAATTATTTTTAAAGACTTCACCTATATCTGTCAGAGAAAGGTCTATCACTTAATTAATTTATTAAATTTACTGAACATAGACAATGTAACCACCATTATTATATAACAGAAAATAAGACGAATTGAAAGCTTAAAGCCATTAGCATATTAGTTACATGGGGAAAACATTCAGATAATCTGTGAAAAATAAAAGCAATGGTTATTTATTTAGCATACTCTATATAAAACAGAAAAAATGATACACAAGGAATCATTTTGGAGGAATCTAGAGCTATGTTTCAGAATCACATAAAATCACCCTTCTCATCTTGTGGCTGAAAACCTTGAATGAATCTTTATTTATTCTTCTGCCTTTGTATTTTAGAAACGTATAAATATATCATGAGATTAGTTATGCTTTGAAAAGATCCTCACATCTATCTTTTCCTTTCCCTTTCTGCTGGACTATAACAATTTCTTTCTTTGCCAAGACTGGATTATTTTAATAATTGCTTTGGCTCCACTAAATTCTAGGAATTTGCCTCATACCAATCCTGCATTTTTCTGAAGCCTTATATCATATTTCTCACCTGTGTTAAAAATTACAAAAACTTCTATTGCCTACAGCATCAGGTTTTAAATTTATTCTCTGACAATCAAATTTATCCTAATCCTAAAGTTTTACCTTATCTTTCAGTTCAGTTCAATTGAGTCACTCAGTCGTGTCCAACTGTTTGTGACCCCATGGACTGCAGCATGCCAGGCCTCCCTGTCCATCACCAACTCCCAGAGTTTACTCAAACTCATATACATCACGTCGGTGATGCCATCCAACCATCTCATCCTCTGTTGTCCCCTTCTCATGCCCTCAACATTCCCCAGCATCAGGGTTTTTTCAAATGAGTCAGGTCTTCACATTAGGTGGCCAAAGTATCGCAGTTTCAGCTTTAACATCAGTCTTCCCAATGAACACCCAGGACTAATCTCCTTTAGGATGGACTGGTTGGATCTCTTTGCAGTCCAAGGGACTCTGAAGAGTCTTCTGCAACACCACAGTTCAAAAGCTGTCTTTTTTGGCACTCAGCTTTCTTTATAGTCCAACTCTCAC
>NW_011494948.1:3674709-3688375 GCF_000754665.1 Bison bison bison | reverse complement strand
GTTAAAGTAAACAGGGTGACAATATACAGCCTTGACGTACTCCTTTTCCTATTTGAAACCAGTCTGTTGTTCCATGTCCGCTTCTAACTGTTACTTCTTGACCTGCATACAGATTTCTCAGGAGGCAGGTCAGGTGGTCTGGTATTACCATCTCTGTCAGAATTTTCCACAGTTTGTGGTGGTCCACACAATAAAAGGCTTTGGCATAGTCAATAAAGCAAAAGTAGATATTTTTCTGGAACTCTATTGCTTTTTCAATGATCCAGCGGATGTTGGCAATTTGATCTCTGGTTCCATTGCCTTTTCTAAAACCAGTTTGAACATCTGGAAGTTCATTGTTCGTGTATTGCTGAAGCCTGGCATGGAGAATTTTGAGCACTACTTTGCCAGCATGTGAGATGAGTTCAATTGTGCGGTGGTTTGAGCATTCTTTGGCAATGCCTTTCTTAGGGACTGGAATGAAAACTGACCTTTTCCAGTCTTGTGGCCACTGCTGAGTTTTTCAAATTTGCTGGCATATTGAGTACAGCACTTTCACAGCATCATCTTTCAGGATTTGAAGTAGCTCAACTGGATTTCCATCACCTCCACTAGTTCGTAATGATGCTTTCTAAGGCCCACTTGACTTCACATTCCAGGATGTCTGGTTCTAGGTGAGTGAGCACACCATCATGGTTATCTGGGTCCTGAAGATCTTTTTTATATAGCTCTTCTGTGTATTCTGCCATCTCTTCTTAATATATTCTGCTTCTGTTAGGTCCATACCATTTCTGTCCTTTATTGAGCCCATCTTTGCATGAAATGTTCCCTTTATATAATAACATGAGAACAGACTTATTTGAAAACATTAAGAATGCGTTTGTTTTATTTACAATTATTTTCTCCCATTCTGAGAGTTGTCTTTTATCTCATTTATAATTTTCCTTGCTGTGCAACATCTTTTAAGTTTATCAGGTCTCACTTGTTTTTTATTTCTAATACTCTAGGAGGTGGGTCAAAGAGGATGTTGCTGTGATTTATGTCAGAGTGTTTTGCCTATGTTTTCCTCTAAGAGTTTTATAGTTTCTGGCCTTACATTTAGGTTTTTAACCCATTTTGAGTTAGTACATATATATGAATCTAGACAAACTGTACTGATGAACCTATTTACAAAAGCAGGAATAGAGATACAGACATAGAAAACAGACTTTGGACACAGCAGGGGAAAGAGAGGTGGGACAAATAGGGAGAGTAGCTCTGACATGTATACACTACCATATGTAAAATAGAGAGCCAGTGGGAGGCTGCTGTACAGGCACAGGGAGTTTAACCCCGTGCTCTGTGGGAACCTCGAGTGGTGGGATGGGGTGGAAGGTCAGGGGAGATGAAGGGGAAGGGGCCATATGTATACATATGGCTGATTCACTCTGTGGCAGAAGCCAATGCAATATTGTAAAGCAATTATTGTCCAACTAAAAAATAGAAGATTGAAAAGGAATATATTCATTCTTGAATGAATAGAATGCAGTGTTTATCTGCCAGTCATTAATAAAAATTGAGCTGATTATTTAAGGCTACCAGAAATGCAATTCTGGTTATGAAAATATAGACATGATTTCAATAGCAAAAAAAAAAAAAAGCAAATTTAGTGTGACTAAATGTGTGCAATGTATTCAAAGTAGATGAGAAGATACTGAAGATAGTTATGAACACACAGAATAGTTGAACAAGAACTTTAAAAAATAGGTGCTGTTCAAATATGGACTAAATTTGCTAAATTCAGATATGAGAAGGTGAGTTATTCGGATGATAAGCTCTCATTAGAGAGAAAACCAGAGTAGATCACAATGAATATTAAAGAGAACATCGATAATGTATGCCTCACTGATTTGAATCTTTAGGATGGTGATTTAAACACACTAAAAATCCATGTTTATGCATGTTCTGTAATGAACTGAATAAAAATATGACAAATTACAGGCACTTCCAGCATGAGAACATAAGCCCTACTTTTATTTCAACAACATATATCATTCCCCACTTATGATCCCTCTGAGTTTGATCTTCAGCAAACCAAACTTAAATGAACTTCTTTACCTCATCTATTTCCCAAAAAAGTTTGAGTGTATGATTAAATTTTCATGGTTAAGGAAAAAAAAAAAGTCAAGCTTTATCGTTTGTCTTTTGGTACTTGTATCATACCTTGCGTTTATCTCATGGCTTGCCTTTTTCAGAGTATTTTTTATGTGCATTATGGCAAACCAAATGTGCATTTAATTGCTTTGAGGTAATTAAAAAAATATTATTAATTTTGTAGATGTGGAAACTGAGACTCAGAAAAATTACTTATTTGTAGCCATATATAATGGTACAAATGAAAGTAAAACTTTTAAATTATAATTTTTGCCTTTGAGGTTATTTCATTCTAATTGAGGATTCAGAATAAAAAGTGAACTAAATTAATTTACTAAAATAATACTGCAGATATTTCAATTCCAAAACAAGGATAGAAAGGTAATGTTTTGTCCCATTTTGAAACTCTTAAGTTTTTCTCCTTCCTTCTCAAAATAATCTCTGTCACATGTAAGTAGCCAGTGAATGATAACCTTAGAGAAGTGACCTGTCTCATCTCAGTGAGCATCTGACTTCCAGGAGGTGATCTTATATCCTGCAGCTCATCAAAGGTTTATGCCTAAAACATATTCAAAATTTAGAAAAGAAATACATTTCAAACTGTAGACCCAGACACACTGTATCACCCTGTCGTTGTCTGACACACAGCATTTCTTAGTGAGCAGAGAAGAAGTGAGATGATGAAAAGAACAGGCTTTGCTTCAGGAACTGTCTTTCACCATAATCAGTAATCCTGGAGGGCTGAACTTTGCCAGGAATGACCCATGGTTTGCTGATGATGCCAGAAGTGAAAGCAGAGGCATTGACTTAAGATAAAGGCTAATGTTCCCTCTGTCTATAGGTTGTGAGTCAATGACCCTATTAGTTGATCAATGAGATTTGAAAACTGAGTTTATTGTTATGATCAAATAAAACTTAGGACACAATTGTTCTGACACACTTAATGAGATGCACAGTCATGATCGTGCTGCCTGGTAATTAGATGGAAAGAGACTTGGGGAGATCCAATAAAAAGCTTCAGGTACTTTTGAATTTTCTGTCATCGTCAAGACAGATGAGATGGAGATGAACAGGAAAGACTATGTTATAAAATCTGAATTTCCAGAAATCAAACACATTGATTTCTTTAATGATGTTATATTTCTTGTATTCTATTTAATTGTATTAATTTTAATCTATTATCTCAAAACTACTTATTGAGCTTTCCTATCTCAACCATTGTGTCTATGCGACACATATAAATGAGATAAACTTTATGTGTCATGAGAGAAATAGCTATTACTTAAAGGACTCATGCTGTAGCTGAAACTCCAATACTTTGGCCACCTGATGTGAAGAACTGACTCATTGGAAAAGACCCTGATGCTGGGAAAGATTGAAGGCAGGAGAAGGGGATGACAGATGATGAGATGGTTGGATGGCATCACTGACTTGATGGACATGAGTTTGAGCAAGTTCCAGGAGTTGGTGATGGACAGGGAGGCTTGGCATGCTGCTCTCCATGGGGGTGCAGAGTCGGACGCGACTGAGTGACTGAACTGAATTGAATTGATTGGGTGCTTGATCTGTGCCCAGTGGAGATCTGAATGCATCATGACTATTTTCTCACAAATGCATAAAGCTGTTTCTATGATTATTTCAATCTTAATGATGTGGCAACAGACAGAGATTTGGAGTGGGATTCATTAAATGTTTGTGGTAGAACTTTTTAGCAAACTGCCTGTCACAGGATTGGTATTAAATAAATAACAAAATAATGCTTAATTTAAAATGTTTCATTTCATAAATTAAAGTGTTAGTTGCAGGGCTTGTGTTTCTGAAGTTCCTACTAGCAGAAAACATGAATAGTACATATTGGAGTCACTGTCTTGATTCCACTTAAGGGTAAATGACTTGAACAAGTTAGAAAAACTCACCCAAACTCTTTTCTTATGTTAATAATGAAGTTGTAATATGTGACATACAGTGTTGTGTGAGGACTGAAATAAGATGATATGAACAGTGTTGTTAATATAGATACAGACTAGATTTTCAATGATTGATGGATTATTATTTTGATTATATTCAGTTCAGTCGCTCAGTTGTGTCCGACTCTTTGCAACCCCATGGACTACAGCACGCCAGGCCTCCCTGTCCATCGCCAACTCCTGAAGTTTACACAAACTCATGTCCATTGAGTTGGTAATGCCATCAAACCATCTCATACTCTGTCATCCCCTTCTCCTCCTGCTTTCAATCTTTCCCACATCACAGTCTTTTCAAATGAGTCAGTTCTTCGCATCAGGTGGCCAAAGTATTGGAGTTTCAGCTTCAGTCCTTCCAATGAATATTCAGGACTGATCTCCTTTAGGATGGACTGGTTGAATCTCCTTGCAGTCCTTAAGACTCTCAAGAGTTTTCTCCAACACCACATTCAAAAGAATCAATTCTTCAGCACTCAGCTTTATAGTCCAACTCTCACATCCATACATAACTACTAGAAAAACCATAGCCTTGACTAGAAGGACCTGTGTTGACAAAGTAATGTCTCTGCTTTTTAATATGATTTCAAGGTTGGTCATAGCTTTTTTCCAAGGAGCAAGCATCTTTTAATTTCATGGCTGCAGTCACAATCCGCAGTGATTTTGGAGCCCACCCCCCAAAAAAATAAGGTCTCTCAGTGTTTCTCCATCTATTTGCCATGAAGTAATGGGACCAGATGCCATGATTTTACTTTTCTGAATGTTGAGCTTTAAGCCAAATTTTTCACTCTATTCTTTCACTTTCATCAAGAGGCTCTTTAGTTCTTTTCTTTCTGCCATAAGGGTGGTATCATCTGCATATCTGAGGTTATTGATATTTTTCCTGGATCTTGATTCCAGCTTGTGCTTCATCCAGCCTGGCATTTCACATGATGTACTCTGCATATAAGTTGAATAAGCAGGGTAACAGAATACAGCCTTGATGTACTCATTTTCTGTTTGGAACAGGTTTGTTGTTCCATGTTCACTTCTAACTGTTGTTTCTGGACCTGCATACAGATTTCTCTGGAGGCAGGTCACATGGTTTGGTATTCCCATCTCTTGAAGAATTTTCCACAGTTTGTGGTGACCCACACAGTCAAAGGCTTTGGCGTAGTCAATAAGGCAGAAATAGATGTTTTTCAGGAACTCTCTTGCTTTTTCCATGATCCAATGGAGGTTGACAATTTGATCTCTTCCTCTTCTAAATCCAGCTTCAGCATCAAAAAGTTCATGGTTCATGTACTTTTGAAGGCTGGCTTGGAGAATTTTGAGCATACCTATGCTAGCGTGTGAAATGAGTGCACTTCTTCAGTAGTTTGAGCATTCTTTGGCATTGCCTTTCTTTGGAATTGGAATGTAAACTGACCTTTTCCAGTCCTGTGGCCACTGCTGAGTTTTCCAAATTTGCTGCCATATTGAGTGCAGTACTTTCACAGCATCATCTTTTAGGATTTTAAAGAGCTCAACTGGAATTCCATCACCTCCACTAGCTTTGTTCATACTGATACTTCTTAAGGCCCACTTGACTTCACATTCCAGGATGTCTGGCTCTAGGTGAGTGATCACACCATCATGATTATCTGAGTCATGAAGATTTTTTTTTTGTATAGCTCTTCTGTGTATTCTTGCCACCTCTTCTTAATATCTTCTGCTTCTGTTAAGTCCATACCGTTTATGTCCTTTATTGAATGCATCTTTACATGAAATGTTCCCTTGGTATCTCTAATTTCCTTGAAGATTTCGCTAGTCTTTCCCATTCTGTTGTTTTCCTCTATTTCTTTGCATTGATCACTGAGGAAGGCTTTCTTATCTCTCCTTGCTATTCTTTATAACTCTGCATTCAAATGGGTATATCTATCCTTTTCTGCTTTGCCTTTCACTTCTTTTCTCAGCTATTTGTAAGCCCTTCTCAGACAACCATTTTGCTTTTTTGCATTTCTTTTTCTTGGGGATGGTCTTGATCCCTGCCTCCTGTACAAGTCATGAACCTCCATCCATGGTTCATCAGGCACTCTGTCTATCAAATCTAGTCCCTTAAATCTATTTCTCACTTTCACTGTATAATCATAAGGTATTTCATTTAGGTCATACCTGAATGATCTAGTGATTTTCCCTACTTTCTTCAAATTAAGTCTGAATTTGGCCATAAGGAGTTCATGATCTGAGGCACAGTCAGCTCCTTGTCTTGTTTTTGCTGACTGTATAGAGCTTCTCCATTTTTGGTTACAAAGAATATAATCAGTATAATTTCAGTACTGACCCTCTGGTGATGTCCATGTGTAAAGTCCTTTCTTGTGTTGTTGTAAGAGGGTGTTTGCTATGACCAGTGTCTTCTCTTGGCAAAACTCCATTGGACTTTGACCTGCTTCATTTTGTACTCCAAGGCCAGATTTGCCTGTTACTCCAGGTATCTCTTGACTTCCTACTTTTGCATTCCAGTCCCCTGTAATGAAAAGGACATTTTTCTTGGGTGTTAGTTCTAGAAGGTCTTGTAAGTCTTCATAGAACCATTCAGCTTCAGCTTCTTCAGTATTACTGGTCAGGGCATAGACTTGAATTACTGTGATATTGACTGGTTTGCCTTTGAAATGAACAGAGATCATTCTGTCATTTTTGAGATTGTATCCAAGGACTGCATTTTAGACTCTTTTCTTGACCAAGATGGCTACTCCATTTCTTCTAAGGGATTCTTCCCCACAGTAGTAGATATAATGTCATCTGAATTAAATTCACCTATTCCAGCCCATTTTGATTCCTAAAAGGTCAAAGTTCACTTGCCACCTCCTGTTTGACCAGTTCCAATTTGCCTTGATTCATGGACCTGGCATTCCAGGTCCCTATGCAGTCTTGCTTTTTATAGCATCAGACTTTCTTCCATCACCAGTCACACACACAACTGGGTGGTGTTTTTGCTTTGGCTCCGTCTCTTCATTCTTTCTCAAGTTATTTCTCCACTGATCTCCAGTAGCATATTGGGCTCCTACCAATCCGCTGAGTTCATCTTTCAATGTCCTATCTTTTTGCCTTTTCATACTCTTTATGGGATTCTCAAGGGAAGAATACTGAGGTGGTTTTCCATTCCCTTCTCCAGTGGACCATGTTTGTTAGAACTTTCCACCATGACCTGTCCATGTTGGGTGGTCCTACATGGCATGGCTCGTAGTTTCATTGAGTTAGACAAGGCTGTGGTCAATGTGATCAGATTTGTTAGTTTCTGTGATTGTGGTTTTCAGTCTCTCTGTGCTCTGATGGAGAAGGATAAGAGACTGAGGAAGCTTCCTGATGGGAGAGACCTAGTGAGGGGGAAACTGAGTCTTGTTCTGATGGGTTGGGCCATGCTCAGTAAATCTTTAGTCCAATTTTCTGTTGGTGGGGGGAGCTGTGTTCCCTCCCGGTTATTTGACCTGAGGCCAAACTGTGGTGCAGGTTATGAAGACAATGGTGACCTCCTTCAAAAAGTCCCATGCACACACTGCTACACTCATTGCCCCTAACCCTGAAGCAGGCCACTGCCCACCCACACCTCTGCCAGAGACTCCTGGACACTCAGAGTCAAGTCTGGGTCAGTCTCTTGTACGGTCACTGCTCCTTTCTCCTGGGTCCTGGTGTGTACAAGGTTCTGTTTCTGCCCTCCAAGAGTCTGTTTCCCCAGTGCTGTGTAACTTCATTTTGTATTTAGATAAATGTAAATTTTTATATTTGGAGAGATAATTATCAGTTTTGGTTATATGACTAGTGTGTCTTTTTATTTTTATTTTTTTGCATACTGGTTTGTGAAGTTGTGCTTGATAATACATTCAAAAGAGTGAGGTCACCTGATGAACTCAGATGTAAGTAGGTATGAAAATAGAGAATTTGGGGTACTTGGGAATGCAGCAATAAATTCTAGTTATTTTCTTTCGAATACTTTTTCCCCAAGTACATTGCAACACTTATGGACATGCAGATTAGGTGATAGGCAATTCCAGTTCACAGGGCTCTATTTTGTAAATCCTCCAGCAATAAAAATCCAAGTGTAGAAATTCACAGTAGTGTAATTTTAGCTGCCATTAGGGTAGGGTGAGAGGGCATAACTCACTTCAATTCTGTCAAAATGCACCCCCCCCCCACTTCACACCACCAAAGTAGAATATTGTCTCAATCTGTTTTCTTTAAAGAAAACTTAGGATCTCAAATTTCCTACTTACTCCATATGGTTTAAAAGGAGTTTTGCCTGAGTAAGGAGATTGTGTGTTTCCAGCAAAAATCAAAGGTTTTACATATGTACATATATATTTGTGCTTAAACATACATACTTATTTAACCTTTTGTGCCATAAAATAAGACATCAAATGGAAGAAGAAACTAATTTTGTTGAATCAAATCATTTTCTTGTAATGATTATATATCTGCTGCTGCTGCTGCTAAGTCACTTCAGTCGTGTCCGACTCTGTTCGACCCCATAGACGGCAGCCCACGAGGCTCCCCCATCCCTGGGATTCTCCAGGCAAGAACACTGGAGTAGGTTGCCATTTCCTTCTCCAATGCATGAAAGTGAAAAGTGAAAGTGAAGTCGCTCAGTCGTGTCCGACTCTTCGCGACCCCATGGACTGCAGCCTACCAGGCTCCTCCAACCATGGGATTTTCCAGGCAAGAGTATGGGAGTGGGGTGCCATTGCTTTCTCCGGAGCACAAAGATTGAATGCATATGAACGAATGCATGTGATTTACTTTATATTCTCTTGCAACTTAAATATTCATGTTTTTAATATTTTTTCCTATCTAATAATTTTTTTTCCCCATGAAAGCAGAAAACATGTTTAGTTTTTACCACAATAGTTCCCAGAATCTAGTATGGTTGTTGCTGGTATATGAGTAGGAGCACAATAAATATTTATTAATTGACTCATTGGTTGCAACTTTGTATTTTCATAAGTCATGGTCATAAAGGAGTTGAATTTATGCTAATAGTCAATGAATTTCAAGAATTTTAAAAAATATTTTTATTTTGAAAAATTTTAAATATGCAAAAAATTGGCCCACCAACTTCTAAATTTTACCACAAGTATTTTATCTGCTTTGCTAAATCATTTGAAATTAAGCTATGACCATTGATACTTCATCCCTGAATCCATAAGCATTCGTTTCCTAGGAATTCTACTAATATTTTATGTGATGATCAACTTCCATTTAAAATTATTTCTTCAGATGTCAAGGTAAGACATTACCACTCTGACAAAAATGACATACTTGTTTAGTAAACACTGTTAGTGCTATATTTGGAAGGGCTTAAAATTGTCCCAACCTGGTATAAAGCTGACCTGTAATCAGTGATGCTTGAAAATAGTAAAAAATGTGATTATTAAATCCAATTAATATTTTACAAAATCAAGCCATTGTTACCTTTTATTTTTTAAACTGAGTTCTCATATCTTATTTTCAGCTCAGCCATCCTGAATTGGTTAACAACTCTGTGCAAGAAAATGCTCTAGTCTCAGGAAGTCTAAATCTGTTTAAAATAGTTATTAACCTGGAATACTTAGAGAATTCCACATGTAAATCTTTCATGAACTTACTATTTTAGATTCTGAGAAAAGGAAAAAAATCAGATTTCCCTTGTTTTTTTATAATGAATCAATTTGAGTATTCTCAGGCATTTGGACCCATGGTTATCAAAGCTAAAATCCATAATGGTTAATTCTCAACGATTTAATATGTTTCATTTATCATAAATTATTATCCTACTCAATATAGCATCATACTTTATAAAGCTATAATGGAAGAATCATCTTTGGAATATATTTCTTAAGATTTGGTCTTATTTTAATTTCATCAACAATTATGACAGTTGTGTGAATTAGCCTCTAGACTTCAAGCAGCATTCCAGGAGATTGAACACTGAAAGTTCAAAACCTCTATAGGAAATGTTAATGAAGGATTCTTATAATCATTTTATAATAGCAATATATTCACATTTGAAGAATATAATAAACCTTTCTAAAATAATGACCTCAAGAGCCTCATCTGAGAAATGCAGTTGGGATTATTATATCAGAAAATACTGAATGTATGTATTTCTATATATGTATATATATATGAAATCATAATCATTATCTTTAGGAATTTCATTCCACTGCAGTAGATCTAAGGACCACACTTTACAAAAACTTTACATGGTTTCCTACTCAAAGTATAAGAATTCAAGGTCAAGAAAGAGAGGTTTAAAGATATATGCATGTCAGATATCTGTCTACTCTTGCAGTTCATAGAGTATATGACACCATGAAACCACCATAATTTGAGTGCAGTAACCACCCCCAAGAACCTTGATGTGATTTTCTTTCCCCAAGACCTTGGAATTTCTCAACTTGAATTCCAATATAGAGGATCATCCAGAAATCCATATGAAGTCTCATGAAGTAGTCCTTGGTGTGGTATCTTTCCCTGTTAAGGAAAATAGTGCAATACCTTCAAATGTATGCAAAATCAATTTTTTGTATGTGAGAATAGGGGAGTGTGAGTTCTACTTTTATTGATACTCAAATACTATTATTAAGGCATCATTATATAAACAATTGAAATGCCTTCATTAATTAAGCTATAATACTATCAAATACCATCAAAATAACTGCAGATGGTGATTGCAGCCATGAAATTAAAAGACACTTACTCCTTGGAAGGAAAGTTATGACCAACCTAGACAGCATATTCAAAAGCAGAGACATTACTTTGCCAACAAAGGTCCATCTAGTCAAGGCTATGGTTTTTCCAGTGGTCATGTATGGATGTGAGAGTTGGACTATTAAGAAAGCTGAGTGCAGAAAAATTGATGCCTTTGAACTGTGGTGTTGGAGAAGACTCTTGAGAGTCCCTTGGACTGCAAAGAGATCCAACCAGTCCATCCTAAAGTAAATCAGTCATGAGTGTTCATTGGAAGGACTGATGTTGAAGCTGAAACTCCATTATTTTGGCTACCTCGTGCGAAGAATTGACTCATTGGAAAAGACTCTGATGCTGGGAAGGATTGAAGGCAGGAGTAGAAGGGGACCACAGAGTATGAGATGGTTAGATGGCATCACCTACTCAATGGACATGAGTTTGGGTAAACTCTAGGAGTTAGTGATGGACAGGGAGGCTTGCTGTGTTGCAGTTCATGTGGTCACAAAGAGTCGGACATGACTGATTGATTGAACTGAACTGAACCATCAAATAATATTTCACTACCTTTGGCCCCAAAATGAAATGGTTATTTATTTTAATTCATTAATATTTTTAAATGTCATATGGACATACTTTTGTATCTGTGGGGCATTTACTATTAGTATGAGTAGGTTATTTATCTTTGAAATACATTTCAGACTGTAGAAGTTTTATGTATTTTCATGAAAAAATGCAAAGCAGTAGAATTCTTCATGTAGCTAATCTGTGTTATTGAAGACATTCTTATTTCATCATTTATACCAGGATTTGGCAAAGCATGACTAGGTACCAAAGGCATCTGTTATAAATACAATTTTATTGAAATGGCTATATTCACTTGTTGATCAGTTTTCTATAACTGCTTTTACATGACCAAGGCAGAGATGAATACTTGCAATGGATAGCATAGGACCTGAAAAGCATAGACTATATACTGCAGGCTCTTTAGATAAAAAGTAATTGATGGTTAATTTAGATGCCTGAGAAAGCAATTGTTAAGTATATATTGTCTACCTTCTAAATCACCAGATTTAAAAATAAAATGTTAAATATTTGATTGCTTTAGTATGCTGATTTATAACAGAGCACACATTTTGTATAACATTGTAATAATCTATTTTTCAGGGTATTTAAACTCTTCATAAACAGGAAAACCAACATCTTCAATTTAAATTCTGCTTATTTTCTATTGTTCAGTTCAGTTCATTAGCTCAGTCATGTCCGACTCTTTGCGACCCCATGAATCACATGAATCACAGGCCTACCTGTTCCATCACCATCTCCCGGAATTCACTCAAACTCAAGTCCATCGAGTCGGTGAGCCATCCCATCCTCTGTCGTCCCCTTTTCCTGTTGCTCCCAATCCCTCCCGGCATCAGAGTCTTTTCCAATGAGTCAACTCTTCGCATGAGGTGGCCAAAGTACTGGTGTTTCAGCTTTAGCATCATTCCTTCAAAAGAACATCCAGGGCTGATCACCTTTAGAATGGACTGGTTGGATCTCCTTGCAGTCCAAGGGACTCTCAAGAGTCTTCTCCAACACCACAGTTCAAAAGCATCAATTCTTCAGTGCTCAGCTTTCTTCACAGTCCAACTCTCACATCCATACATGACCACTGGAAAAACCATAGCCTTGACTAAATGGACGTTTGTTGGCAAAGTAATGTCTCTGCTTTTGAATATGCTATCTAGGTTGGTCATAACTTTTCTTCCAAGGAGTAAGCATCTTTTAATTTCATGGCTGCAGTCACCATCTGCAGTGATTTTGGAGCCCAAAAAGATAAAATCTGACACTGTTTCCGCTGTTTCCCCATCTATTTCCCATGAAGTGATGGGACCAGATGCCATGATCTTCGTTTTCTGAATGTTGAGCTTTAAGCCAACGTTTTCACTCTCCTCTTTCACTTTCATCAAGAGCCTTTTTAGTTCCTCTTCACTTTCTGCCATAAGGGTGGTGTCATCTGCATATCTGAGGTTATTGATATTTCTCCAGGAAAATTTGATTCCAGCCTGTGCTTCTTGAGGCCCAGAGTTTCTCATGATATACTCTACATATAAGTTAAATAAGCAGGGTGACATAATACAGCCTTTTCCTATTTAGAACCAGTCTGTTGTTCCATGTCCAGTTCTAACTGTTGCTTCCTGACCTGCATATAGGTTCCTCAAGAGGCAGGTCAGGTGGTCCGGTATTCCCATCTCTTTCAGAATTGTCCACAGTTTCTTGTGATCCACACAGTCAAAGGCTTTTGCATAGTCAATAAAGCAGAAATAGATGCTTTTCTGGAACTCTCTTGCTTTTTCCATGATCCAGCGGATGTTGGCAATTTGATCTCTGGTTCCTCTGCCTTTTCTAAATCCAGCTTGAACATCTGGAAGTTCACAGTTCACATATTGCTGAAGCCTGGCTTGGAGAATTTTGAGCATTACTTTACTAGCGTGTGAGATGAGTGCAATTGTGGGGTAGTTTGAGCATTCTTTGGCATTGCCTTTCTTTGGGATTGGAATGAAAACTGACCTTTTCCAGTCCTGTGGCCACTGCTGAGTTTTCCAAATTTGCTGGCATATTGAGTGCAGCACTTTCACAGCATCACCTTTCAGGCTTTGAAATAGCTCAACTGGAATTCCATCACCACCACTAGCTTTGTTCGTAGTGATGCTTTCTAAGGCCCACTTGACTTCACATTCCAGGATGTCTGGCTCTAGGTGAGTGATCACACCATCGTGATTATCTGGGTCATGAAGATCTTTTTTGTACAGTTCTTCTGTGTATTCTTGCCACCTCTTCTTAATATCTTCTGCTTCTGTTAGGTCCCTACCATTTCTGTCCTTTATCGAGCCCATCTTTGCATGAAATGTTCCCTTGGTATCTCTAAT
>NW_011494948.1:3664911-3674609 GCF_000754665.1 Bison bison bison | reverse complement strand
CTTTCCTTTTCTCCTTTGCTTTTTGCTTCTCTTCTTTTCACAGCTATTTGTAAGGCCTCCCCAGACAGCCATTTTGCTTTTTTGCATTTCTTTTTCATGGGGATGGTCTTGATCCCTGTCTCTGGTACAATGTTATGAACCTCAGTCCATTATTCATCCGGCACTCTGTCCATCAGATCTAGTCCCTTAAATCTATTTCTCACTTCCACTGTATTGGAAATACTATATATATATTTCAACAAGATTAGAAAGTATCATCTTCATATTTTAAAATAAGGTATGGATATATTCCTATTGAGGAAAAATATAAAATAATTATACTTTGCAAATAGATTTTTTCATTTGCTTAAATATTCACCATAGAATTTAACTTTCCTTCAAATATGCCTTTTTTACTTTAAAATATGCTACTGTTTGTCTTATTTCCTTTCTAAAATTCTTGTAGGAAATGTGTAGGTTCAAAATACTGAGTCTTTTTATGTATTTTCTTTAGTTTAAATTTGATATAGCATATCAGTAATTCTGAGATAATTGTGGACTGTTTGCATAGAAACTCATTCCTCTACCTGTAAGGTTTAGCAACAATTCTGAAGGAAGTGGGCATTATTATCTGCAATTCTCAGGCACCTTTGAAAAGGTGTTTGTGTATAAGAAAGGTTTTTGAGGGAAAAAAGTCAAAAGTTTTGTATTATAGCCAGTTTCAAAGAAGATGGGATATCATTAAAGCCTCCATAGAGAAATACTGTAAATTCAGAGGTTATTTATGAGAAATTACAGAAAGCTTTAAGATTGCAAATATTAATATGTTCACATTCACACATCAATTTTATTATTGTCACTTAGTTAATGGATCTTCACTTAATTATTCTTTCTAATGTGTTATTAAAATTGTTTCTCATTGTAATCCAAATAAATGGCAACTGATGTCAGATTTGCATTATATTTGAAAATGTTGTTAATTATGAAAATTGCTAATTTTTCAGTTGATGCCCAAAAGAGTATATTTTCTGATGTGTCATTTAAAATATTCTTTTATAATCTATAAGTCAACTCCTTAGGCTGACCCTCTTCAAAATAAATTCCTTTGATCTAATTCTTTAGTTTTTTTTATTAAAGAACTATAAATGTTCTGATGATTTTTAACCTCTTCTGTTGCCAATCATTGTAGATATTCCTTTTTCTGAAAAAAAAAAATTAAGAAATACTTTTATACTTACACATTCTGTGTATGTGTGTGTGTTTTAATGTATGTGTTTTAGGGAAGACTTCAGCCCCTTTCATTGTAAATTAAGGTTCCAAAGAGAAAATAAAAGATGGAAAAAATTAATCTGTCTGTGTAAATAAATGGATAGGCCCTAAGCTGTGTAGCCATCTCATTTGCAGCAGACGAACTGTGACAAACAGAACCTTTAGCTACCCATCATTCATGTTTTAAGTTTCAGGTTCTACCTATGTGCCACATAACCTCAAGAAAGACAAGCTTTCCATTAAAGATGAAAAATGACCTTATTCAACACCATTGTGATAGACTCAATTTTTAAGTTATTTATCATAACTATAAAAAAGAATAGCAAGTATATAAATCACTGAGATTTTAAGTAACTACATGTCATGAGTACTAAATTGAAATTAGCACTGCTACAGGTCCTTCACTTAACAGTTTGCAAAAATGAAAAATATTCAACTGAAATATTCAACTAGATATAAGGTTTTAGTCTGGAGTTTACTGCTTTGCGTCCATATCATTTTTGTCATTTTAGGAATTCTAGTGGAATTCTTCCCTCTTTTCACTGGCTGATATTTAAGGTTTTCTTTTTTCCTATTTCTTTTTCCTCTCCCTAGTAATATCCAGAATACCATGTGTTCATTGCTATCCACTTCTCTTCTTGATTTTTGGGCTAATTGTGTCTTCTGGATAGTAACAAGTACTCAAGAGAAAAAAGAACAAAGTTCATTCTTAACACCGTATCCCCTGATACCCAGACAACAGCCCAAATTGTTCCCTAGTCCAATGTATTCATCTTGATGAAATGGAAAAATAAGTACACACATGCTCTGTGCATCTGGAAACTCAGCTTTACTTTTTCTTAGAAGAATTCTAAAGGGAAAAAAAAATAAAGGGATTAGAGATCAAGGGAAGAATTGAATTTTGGCACTTCATTTTTTTTCCCTTCAAGCTTAAAAGCACAGCAACATCTGAAAAAGTACAAAAGAAATAGAGAAGTCAGTGGGATAGCATAGATGACTATATTCAACGAATATTTCATACTGTTGTATAGCCCAGACCTGAATGATCTAGTGGTTTTCCCTATTCAATTTAAGACTGAAAAATTTGGCTTAAAACTCAACATTCAGAAAACTAAGACCATGTCATCTGGTCTCATCACTTCATGGCAAATAGATGGGGAAACAGTGGAAACAGTGACAGATTTTATTTTGGGGGCTACAAAATCACTGAAGATGGTGACGGCAGTCATGAAATTAAAAGATGCTTCTTGGAAGAAAAGTTATGACCAACCTAGACAGCATATTAAAAAGCAGAGACATTGCCAACAAAGGTCTGTCTAGTCAAAGCAATGATTTTTCCAGTAGTCATGTATAGATGGGAGAGTTGAACTATAAAGAAAGCTAAGCACTGAAGAATTGATGCTTTTGAACTGTGGTGTTGGAGAAGACTCTTGACTCCCTTGGACTGCAAGGAGATCCAACCAGTCAATCCTAAAGGAAATCAGTCCTGAATATTCATTGAAAGGATGCTGAAGCTGAAACTTCGATACTTTGGCCACCTAATGCAAAGAACTGACTCAATTGAAAAGACCCTGATGCTGGGAAAGATTGAAGGCAGGAAGAGAAGGGTTGACAGAGGATGAGATGGTTGGATGGCATCACCGACTCAATGGACATGAATTTGAGTAAACTCTGGGAGTTGGCAATGGACAGGGAGGCTGGGAATACAGAGGGGTTTTAACTGACTCTGAATTCAGTGAAGAATCTCATAGAAAAGAAAATGGTGCTGAGCTGCAGTTTGAAGGATGAGTGAAAGCTGGCTAAACTAATATGGAAAAAGGGAAAAACCATAGCAGGAGGTAACAGTATAAATGAAATGAAAATTAAAAGAGGTAAGGGCAATCAGTGGGAATAAGATTAGAGATAGAGAGCAGAGAGATCACACAGGGTCTTGATGAGACTTTAAAAAATGTTGGTCTAAATGTATATGTTGGTAGGAATCCTGGAAACGATTTCAGTGTGAGAAGTTAATGTGCTGTGAATCACCATCTCAAAAGGTCTGTTTGGGGCAGAATGGAGAACAGATGTGAGGGGAACAAAACTGAGACAGAGAGAAACCGACCAGGTGGCTATTGGAGAAGCTCGACAGAGAGATGATTGTTAGTAGCTTGGAGGTAGAGAGAAGAGGAAAGTTATGTTAAATATTTGACAAGAAAAAGAAACAGGCTAAAAGAGGGCAGGATGAAGGAGCTATTGAATCACACAGCTTCTTTTGTTGTTTTAATGTAAGAACATTGAATATGCTTAAAATCATTGAGAAGGATCCAGTTAAGAGGGAAAAGGATGCTTAAAATACCTAGAAGCAGCATGAATCAGTCATGGATATACAATGTCCTCTCCCCTTTGAATCTCTCTAACACCTCCTACCCCATCGCATCCCTCTAGTTGTCACTGGCAGAAACCAACACAGTGATGCAAAATAATTATCCTCCAATTAAACATAAAAAAGTAAAATATTTTAAAAACTGAACAGAAAAAATACAACAGAAAGCAGAAATAAAGTTCTTAAGAAAGGGAGGATTCAGCAGTCACAACAAGTGCTTCAGAGATGGAAGAAATTATTTGAAAGAGTAGATGTGGTTGCCAGATAGAAGGGGCTTTAGTCTTAGGGCTGATCAGATCAGATCAGATCAGTCGCTCAGTCGTGTCCGACTCTTTGCGACCCCATGAATCGCAGCACACCAGGCCTCCCTGTCACCAACTCCCGGAGTATACTCAAACTCATGTCCATTGAGTTGGTGATGCCGTCTAACTGTCTCATACTCTGTTATCCCCTTCTCCACCTGCCTTCAATCTTTCCCAACATCAGGGTCTTTTCAAATGAGTCAGTTCTTCACATCAGGTGGCCAAAGTATTGGAGTTTCAGCTTCAATATCAGTCCCTCCAATGAATATTCAGGACTGATCTCCTTTAGAATGGACTGGTTGGATCTCCTTGTAGTCTAAGGGACTCTCAAGAGTCTTCTCCAACACCACAGTTCAAAAGCATCAATTCATCAGCACTCAGTTTTCTTTATAGTCCAATTCTCACATCCATACATGACCACTGGTAAAATCATAGCCTTGACTAGATGGACCTTTGTCGACAAATAATGTCTCTGCTTTTTAATATGCTGTCTAGGTTGGTCATAACTTTCCTTCCAAGGAGTAAGCATCTTTTAATTTCATGGCTGCAGTCACCATCTGCAGTGATTTCGGAGCCCAAAAATATAAAGTCAGCCACTGTTTCCACTGTTCCCTCATCTCTTTGCCATGAAGTGATGGGACTGGATGCCATGATCTTCGTTTTCTGAATGTTGAGCTTTAAGCCAACTTTTTCACTCTCCTCTTTCACTTTCATCAAGAGGCTTTTAAGTTTTTCTTCACTTTCTGCCATAAGGGTGGTGTGATCTGTATATCAAAGGTTACTGATATTTCTCCCGGCCATCATGATTCCAGCTTGTGCTTCCTCTGGCCCAGTGTTTCTCATGATGTACTCTGCATATAAGTTAAATAAGCAGGGTAACAATATACAGCAGTATACTAGCAGGATTGTCTTACTCCTTTCCCAATTTTGAACCAGTCTGTTCCATGTCTGATTCTAATAGTTACTTCTTGACCTGCATGCAGATTTCTCAGGAGGCAGGTCAGGTGATATTCCCATCTCTTGAAGAATTTTCCACGGCTTGTGGTAATCCACACAGGCAAAAGCTTTGGCATAGTCAATAAAGCAGAAGTAGATGTTTTTATGGAGCTATCTTGCTTTTTCAATGTTCCAGCAGATGTTCGGAATTTGATCTCTGGTTCTTCTGCCTTTTTTTTAAAAAATTTATTTTATTTTTAAACTTTAAAATATTGTTTTGGTTCTGCCATATATCAGAATGAATCCACCACAGGCATACATGTGTTCCCCATCCCGAATCCTCCTCCCTCCTCCCTCCCCATACCATCCCTCTGGGTCATCCCAGTTCTTCTGCCTTTTTAAAATCCAGCTTGAACATCTGGAAGTTCACAGTTCATGTACTGTTGAAGCCTGGCATGGAGAATTTTGAGCATTACTTTGCTAGCGTGTGAAATGAGTGCACTTGTTCAGTGGTTTGAGCATTCTTTGGCATTGCCTTTTTTTTTTTTCTAATTTTATTTTATTTTTAAATTTTACATAATTGTATTAGTTTTGCCAAATATCAAAATGAATCCGCCACAGGTATACACGTGTTCCCCATCCTGAACCCTCCTCCCTCCTCCCTCCCCATACCATCCCTCTGGGTCGTCCCAGTACACTAGCCCCAAGCATCCAGTATCGTGCATCGAACCTGGACTGGCAACTCGTTTCTTACATGATATTTTACATGTTTCATGGCATTGCCTTTTTTTGAAATTGGAATGAAGCTGACCTTTTCCAGTCCTGTGGACACTGCTGAGTTTTCCAAATTTGCTGGCATGTTGAGTGCAGCCCTTTCACAGCACCATCACGTAGGATTTGAAATAGCTCAACTGGAATTCCATCACCTCCATTAGCTTTGTTAGTAGTGATGCTTCCTAAGGCCCACTTTATTTCATATTCCAAAATGTCTGGCTCTAGGTATGATCACACATTCATGGTTATCTGGGCGGTGAAGATTTTTTTTTTTTTTTGTATAGCACTTCTGTGTACTCTTGCCACCTCTTCTTAATATCTTCTGCTTCTGTTAGGTCGATACCATTTCTGTTTTTTATTGTGCCCATCTTTGCATGAAATATTCCCTTGGTATCTCTAATTTCATTGAAGTGATCTCTAGTCTTTCCCATTATGTTGTTTTCCTCTATTTCTTTGCATTGATCACTGAGGAAGGCTTTCTTACCTCTCCTTGCTATTCTTTGGAACTCTGCATTCAAATGGGTATATTTTTCCTTTTCTCCTTTGTCTTTAATTTCTCTTCTTTTCTCAGCTATCTGTAAGGGCTTCTCAGACAATGCTTTTGCTTTTTTGCATTTCTTTTTCTTGGGGATGGTCTTGATCCTTGCCTCCTGTTCAATGTCATGAACCTCCATCCATAGTTCATCAGGCACTCTGTCTATCAAATCTAGTCCCTTAAATCTATTTCTCACTTCCACTGTATAATCATAAGGGATTTCATTTAGGTCATACCTGAATGGTCTAGTGGTTTTCCCTACTTTCTTCAATTTAAATCTGAATTTGGCAATAAGGAGTTCATGATCTGAGCCACAGTCAGCTCCTTGTCTTATTTTTGCTGACTGTATAGAGCTTCTCCATTTTTGGTTGCAAAGAATATAATCAGTCTAATTTCAGTATTGACCCTCTGGTGATGTCCATCTGTAGAGTCTTCTCTTATATTATTGTAAGAGGGTGTTTGCTATGACCAGTGTCTTCTCTTGGCAAAACTCCATTGGACTTTGACCTGCTTCATTATGTACTCGAAGGCCAGATTTGCCTGTTACTCCAGGTATCTCTTGACTTCCTACTTATGCATTCCAGGCCCCTGTAATGAAAAGGACATTTTTCTTGGGTGTTAGTTCTAGAAGGTCTTGTAGGTCTTCATAGAACCATTCAGCTTCAGCTTCTTCAGTATTACTGATCAGGGCATAGACTTGAATTACTGTGATATTGAATGGTTTGCCTTTGAAATGAACAGAGATCATTCTGTCATTTTTGAGATTGTATCCACGGACTGCATTATGGACTCTTTTCTTGGCCAAGATGGCTACTCCACTTCTTCTAAGGGATTCTTCCCCACAGTGGTAGACATCATGGTCATCTGAATTAAATTCACCCATTCCCAGCCCATTTTATTTTATTTATTTATTTATTTATTTATTTAGTCTATAGTGAGTGTTGTTACTTTTATTTATTTATTTATTTTTTAAAATTTTATTTTATTTTTAAACTTTACATAATTGTATTAGTTTTGCCAAATATCAAAATGAATCCGCCACAGGTATACACGTGTTCCCCATCCTGAACCCTCCTCCCTCCTCCCTCCCCATACCCTCCCTCTGGATTGTCCCAGTGCACCAGCCCCAAGCATCCAGTATCATGCATCGAACCTAGACTGGCAACTCGTTTCATACATGATATTATACATGTTTCAATGTCATTCTCCCAAATCTCCCCACCCTCTCCCTCTCCCACAGAGTCCATAAGACTGATCTATACATCAGTGTCTCTTTTGCTGTCTCGTACACAGGGTTATTGTTACCATCTTTCTAAATTCCATATATATGCATTAGTATACTGTATTGGTGTTTTTCTTTCTGGCTTACTTCACTCTGTGTAATAGGTTCCAGTTTCATCCACCTCATTAGAACTGATTCAAATGTATTCTTTTTAATGGCTGAGTAATACTCCATTGTATATATGTACCACAGCTTTCTTATCCATTCATCTGCTGATGGGCATCTAGGTTGCTTCCATGTCCTGGCTACTATAAACAGTGCTGCAGTGAACATTGGGGTACACGTGTCTCTTTCCCTTCTGGTTTCCTCAGTGTGTATGCCCAGCAGTGGGATTGCTGGATCATAAGGCAGTTCTATTTCCAGTTTTTTAAGGAATCTCCACACTGTTCTCCATAGTGGCTGTACTAGTTTGCATTCCCACCAACAGTGTAAGAGAGTTCCCTTTTCTCCACACCCTCTCCAGCATTTATTGCTTGTAGACTTTTGGATCGCAGCCATTCTGACTGGCGTGAAATGGTACCTCATAGTGGTTTTGATTTGCATTTCTCTGATAATGAGTGATGTTGAGCATCTTTTCATGTGTTTATTAGCCATCTGTATGTCTTCTTTGGAGAAATGTCTATTTAGTTCTTTGGCCCATTTTTTGATTGGGTCATTTATTTTTCTGGAGTTGAGCTGTAGGAGTTGCTTGTATATTTTTGAGATTAGTTTTATTTTGCTGATTCCTAAAATGTCAATGTTCACTCTTGCTGTCTCCTGTTTGATCACTTCTAATTTGCCTTGATTCATGGACCTAACATTCCAGGTCCCTATGCGGTCTTGCTTTTTATAGCATCAGACTTTCTTCCATCACCAGTCACATCCACAACTGGGTGTTTTTTTTGCTTTGGCTCCATCTCTTCATTCTTTCTGAAGTTATTTCTCCACTGATCTCCATTAGCATATTGGGCACATACCAAGTCGGTGAGATCATCATTCAGTGTCCATTCGTTTGCCTTTTCATATTCTTCATGGGATTCTCAAGGGAAGAATACTGAAGTGGTTTTCCATTCCCTTCTCCAATGGACCATTTTTGTCAGAACTCTCCACCATGACCTGTCCATCTTGGGTTGCCCTGCATGTCATGGCTCATATTAACATGCACTAATCTATTCCAGTTTAGCAGCTACCTACAATGGTATATAATTTTCTTTTTTTTTTTTAATTGAAATACAGAATTATACTCTTTCTATGAAAGTTTACATTTTAAATAACATTTATAACCATGATTTATCACCCATCTTTTCATAATGTTTTCATTTATGCCTATATAATTAAATATCTATAAGCTTATGAAGAAAGGCAATGCCAAAGAATGCTCAGACTACCACATAATGAACTCATCTCACACACTAGTAAAGTAATGCTCAAAATTCTCCAAGCCAGGCCTCAGTAATACATGAACCATGAACTTGAGATGTTCAAGCTGGTTTTAGAGAAGGCAGATGAACCAGAGATCAAATTGCCAACATCTGCTGGATCATCAAAAAAGCAAGAGAGTTCCAGAAAAACATCTATTTCTGCTTTGTTGACTATGCCAAAGCCTTTGACTGTGTGGATCACAAGAAACTGTGGAAAATTCTGAAAGAGATGGGAATACCAGACCACCTGACCTGCCTCTTGAGAAACGTATATGCAGGTCAGGAAGCAACAGTTAGAACTGGACATGGAACAACAGACTGGTTCCAAATAGGAAAAGGAGTACGTCAAGGCTGTGTATTGTCACCCTGCTTATTTAACTTATATGCAGAGTTCACTATGAGAAACGCTGGGCTGTAAGAAGCACAAGCTGGAGTCAAGATTGCCGGGAGAAATACCCATAACCTCAGATATGCAGATGATACCACCCTTATGGCAGAAAGTGAAGAGGAAGTAAAAAGCCTCTTGATGAAAGTGAAAGTGGAGAGTGAAAAAGTTGGCATAAAGCTCAACATTCAGAAAACAAAGATCATGGCATCTGGTCCCATCACTTCATGGGAAATAGATGGGGAAACAGTGGAAACAGTGTCAGACTTTATTTTTCTGGGCTCCAAAATCACTGCAGATGGTGACTGCAGCCATGAAATTAAAAGACGCTTACTCCTTGGAAGAAAAGTTATGACCAACCTAGATAGTATAAAAGGCAGGCACATTACTTTGCCAACAAAGGTCCATCTAGTCAAGGCTATGGTTTTTCCAGTGGTCATGTATGGATGTGAGAGTTGGACTGTGAAGAAAGCT
>NW_011494948.1:3608876-3664811 GCF_000754665.1 Bison bison bison | reverse complement strand
AATCAGTCCATTCTAAAGGAGATCAGTCCTGGGTGTTCATTGGAAGGACTGATGCTGAAGCTGAAACTCCAATACTTTGGCCACCTCCTGTGAAGAGTTGACTCATTGGAAAAGACCCTGATGCTGGGACGGATTGGGGGCAAGAGAAGGGGACGACAGAGGATGAGATGGCTGGATGGCATCACCTATTCGAAGGACATGAGTTTGGGTAAAGTCCGGGAATTGATGATGGACAGGGAGGCCTGGCGTGCTGTGATTCATGGGGTCACAAAGAGTCGGACATGACTGACTGAGTGAACTGAACTGAAGCTTTTGATGAACTTCCTATATTACTTTATATTACCAAGATATTTTTTTTGCATAAACTAATAATTATGTCTTAAATTTTTATAAACTCAAATAGTGGTGATAAAAATTTCAAAGTAGCAATGTTTCCATAAGTGCATTTATTAAGACAGATATATCTACATTCTTTTATATATGCAAGAAACACAAGTAATACATGAATAGAAACAAATACCTTTGCTACCCAACCCTTATTGTGTAGAAACTCTGGAGAAGAACTGATATTGTACAATTTAGTCAGCTGAATTCTCTTTTAAATTGCTATTCACTATAAATTTCCAATAATACTGCCCATGTATTAAAATCTATATCTAGATTATGATAGTTTCCCTTAGTGAAGGAGTAGGTAATTATTTCAAGTTATCTCTAAGCAAGGGTGGTAATGTTTGGAGGGAATTGGAGAGACAGGATGCTAACATTTCCAAAAATTGATCAAGAGTTCAGTGAGTTGGTATAGCAGAAGGCAGTTCAGTCAACCATCACTGGTTGGTGGTTTATAGACCTAAATACTAGTGACTTTTCTGCAGCCAGGTAGGAGATAAATGTGGTACATTCAGAGCAAGAAATGCAGTGTGTCTATGCTGCAGGAAAGAGTAGGTGTTAATTTCAGGCACACCTTAAACTGACTACTACATCTTCTGCTTATTAACTATGTGACTGTGGAAATTTATTTAATCTCTCAGTCTCAGTTTCATTGCAAAATTGGTGTGAGGATTAACAGAATGACTGACACATAATAGGCATTACCAACACTACCTGCAGTGACTTATCTAATCTCAAAACTTATCTGCAATGACTTATTTAGTCTCCTAACTCTAAATATAGTATGTATGCTGATATTCCCCAAATGTATGTCTTTAACTAGAAACTCAACCCTGAACTTCATATTCTTACCTTCAACTGCCTGCTCAGCATGTCTACGTGGATGTTGAATGAGTACTTCAAGTTTATCAAGACCCATACTGAATTTCTTTTTTTTTTTTTTTTCTTTTTTTTTTTACGAGGCCTGACTCTCCTGTCCCAAGTCTGCAGGGACCCTGCCCATACTGAATTTCTGATCTAATACCCTTGTCTGATTTTTCCAAATGTAAGCAATCCTTCTATTTGTTCTGACTAAAGCAGACTTGACTCCTTTCCTCTCATATCTCAAAACTAATATTTATATCTTAGTATTATGGTTAAATTTTGTCCAGTATGGTATCCCTTCTCAACCCCTCTGCTGATATTTCCATAGGCAAGCCACTATTTTCTTTAGCCTGGTTATGGTAACCACTTCATTATGATAACAGTCTCCTCCTAATGTACTTTCTCTGTCTCTCTGTCCATCCCCACTCCCTATCAAAGCCTATCTTTGATCAGCAGACAGTGGAATCATGTCATAACTCTGCTTAAACTACTTCAGTCCCTTCCCATCTCACTTAGAGTAATGACCAGTGTCATTACAAGTGCTCACAGTGTTCTGCATTATTTCACTTCTATATTGGATATATTGACTTCCTCTCCTTCCTTTACTTCTACTTCCCTCTGGCTCACTGTGCTGGAGACCTCTTGTTCTTGGTGCAGAGCAAGTGCACATGTATTTCAGGGTTTTGCATTTGCTGTGCACAAATTGCCCCTACGACCCCATGCATGACTGTTCCTCTTCCAAAAATGCCAACTTAATGTGCTCCTTCCCCTTCTCTAGCTCAAAGGTCATCTCAGTGAGGCCTTTCATGACTATTAAGTTATTCATCCCTCTCTCATTTACTCCATGACTCTTTTACTAATTCATTTCTTTTTTCCATTGAACTTAACCATGTCACCTAAAATACATTTTATTTATTTACTTGTTTATGTACAGCGCCTGGTACATGGTAGTCACTCCATAAATGCTTATTATATGAATCAATTTATAAATAAAGGTGCTTAAAAGTAAATTTCAGTTTAGTCTCCTCTCAGTCTATTATATCTGATAAAATAGAGATAAAAAGGTCATTTTTATTTTCCATCTAGCATTAGAAGTTGGTAATAAATTATAAAATTATGGGGTAAATTTTTTAATTTTTAAACTAAATTTACAGAACTCTTGCTTAGTGAAAAAGAACTGGAGTTATGTATATTATACATTAATGAAAATTTAAATGTGTGACTCAAAAGCTATTAACTTTTCCAGTCATATGTACTTAGTATTTAGCCTTTCATGTAGGTTTCATGTACCTGTGACACAAAGCCAAACACACAGTTATTAAAACATCTAATTTTTTCTTTATTTAAAATATATATTACTATATATTTGACCAGTGACCTGAGTTAAGAAGTCTCAATAGAAAAGTTTCTTTATAAATGACCATCAAAATCTAATTGATAAGTAGATCTGTATCAGTCTTCTAAGATAAGTATGTAAGTGTGAATGTGTTGTCAAGAAAGTAAGGTTGTATATACTATTAAGCTGAAAAGCTGCAGAACCAAGTACAATAGCATTTATATGAAAGAAGAAATAAAAGCTTATGTATTAGTAATTGCTTTCTCTATGTGCTAAGTGACAAATAGCTCACAGTCCTCCCAGGAAACTGTGTCTCTGCTTAAAAAGTTAAATGTTTTCCTTATGCCATTTATTACTTTAAATCTAAGCAGTACTTTAAATCTAAGCATTATCTCTTTGCTCTTTGTTTTGTTTTGTTTTGGTCCAGAGGGGGCTTCCCTGGTGGCTCAGATGATAAAGAATATGCCTGCAGTGCAGGAGTGAAGTGTCCGACTCTTTGCCACCCCGTGGACTGTAGCCCGCCAGGCTCCTCTGTCCATGGGATTCTCCAGGCAAGAATACTGGAGTGGATTGCCATTTCCTTCTCCAGGGGATCTTCCCAACCCAGGGATCGAACCCAGGTCTCCTGCATTGCAGGCAGATGCTTTATCTTCTGAGCCACCAGGGAAGCAGGAGACATGGGTTCAATCCCTGGATTGGGAAGATCCACTGGAAAAGGGAATGGCTACCCAATCCAGTATTCTTGCCTGGAGAATCCCATTGGACAGAGAAGCCTGATGAGATACAGTCCATGGGGTCCCAAAGAGTTGGACATGACTGAATGATTAACAATTTCACTTTATTTTTTAAGACCCAAAAGTCTAATATAATGGAGAATGTATGACCTTTTTCATGCAAAATTTACCTCATCCCAGTCCCCACACTACTGCGAAATCTCAGTTGGGGTTGCTTTGGAGAAGAGAGCAGGACACATACACACAGGTGGGCATATACCATTGGTTGGTGACTCTACTCCCTCCACACTTTCTTTTTCCAGCAGCTGGACAAGTCATGGCCATATGACCCAGTCAGTGAGATGTAATCAAAGACACTGACTGCCGTGGAAGTTTCTGGGCAGGAACAAAATCAGCTGGCATTTCCAATTAATCTTTTTCCTTTCTACGACTTACTGCCTGGTAATACAGATGTGATGTCCAAAAACTCACTGTTTTTTTAGATTCAACTGCTCAGATGTTCTCATGTAACACTCACATTTGGAGTTAGATGACACAAGGGGAAGGAGTATCAGCAATGTTCAAGGTGTGTGTTACTTTTGTGAAAAGTGAAAGAGTCACTCAGTTGTGTCCAACTCTTTGCAACCCCATGGACTCATGGAGCCCGCATGGAGCCCACCAGGCTCCTCTGTTCATGGAATTCTCCAGGCAAGAATACTGCAGTGTGTAGCCATTCCCTTCTCCAGGGAATCTCCCTGACCCAGGGGTCAAACCAAGGTCTCTGGCATTGCAGCCAGATTCTTTACTGTCTGGGCCACCGAGGAAATGTATTACTTTGTATGGCCACCTAAAAAAAAACACAGTATTTTTTTTTTTTTAGAGACATGATCTGCTTCCTCTCCCTTGGGGTGAAGCTAAGCAGAAATGTTCCTGTAAAATGCACAAGCAGCTTCCTAATTACTCCTCGCTAGGCTATAATAGTTGCTTCTCTGTGGGATAGTCCACAGCATTATTCTGGGAGTCATTCTTTGAGCCCTTCCTAGAGTGTGATCCTTTATACTTCTTGTGATGATGTTGTGAATAATTTCTGTCATACTGGGTGAGTCAGGGCCCAATCAGGAGGCAGTAATCACACAGAATTTCAGCAGGATAAATTTAATATAAAAATGATTGATCATAACAAGATTATAGTAATGGTGATTACCTAGTGGGAACATATAACTCTCTAAAGAATTCAGGAATAGCATATATAGAGTAGTCACTGCCTTTAGGGATGACATAGAACATCCAAGAAAGAATCCAATCTAAAATAACTCAACCCCTAGGATTGAGATCCAGGCCTCATTGAAAGAATATAGTCATGTTACCAAGTCCAGAATTGCAGTTAATTCACACTTTGGGGTTCCTTAGGAGACTGTTGACAGTAGGGCAGAGACTTAACCCACTTCAGGAACCTGACCCTGCAGAGATCCTATACCATGTAGCAACTTGATGAGAAGAGAACACTGGATGTAAAAAGAGAAGCTCTGCATCCTGCCAGGTGCTTCCAGCACCCTCTACTGACAAAGCAAAATCAGCAGTGTACCAATTGGCAAAGGAGAATTATTCAGAGTTCAGTTCAGTTATCAGAATAGGCAATGGAATATACATTTGGGTCTGGGAAGCAATAGGTCAATCACTAGTACACATATGCAACTGAACTCTTACTCAATCACCAATGCAGAGCCTTGGCATTTGTACTTCTCCGGGTTCATGATAGTCCTCACCCAAATGTGTGATGCAAATCTGCTGCTTCTGCATTCCTCTTCTTTCTGCCTCAGTGAAAACTTCTGTATGTATTAGGTTTATGAGTTGAATTGTGTCTCTTCAAAATTCATATGCTGAAGTCCTTATTCTCTGTACCTAGAAATGTGACTTTTGAAGAGAGTGTCTTTGCAGAGGTAATGAAGTTAAAATGAGGTCACTAGAAGCAGACCCAAATTCAATGTAACTGGTGTTTTTATAAAAAGAGAAGATTTAAACATAGAATTACCCATAAAAGAAAGAAGATGGAAGACAGAGAGGACAAATGGGCATCATAAACCAAAGACCTGAAACAGATTTTTCCCCTCACAGCCCTCAGAAAGAACCAATCTTTAAGACACCTTGATTTCACACTTAGAGTTTCCAGAACACTGAGACAATTTTATGTTGTTGAAGTTTCGTGGTGCTTCTTTATGGCAACCCTAACAAACTAATACATTAGCATATTTCAGGTTACAAGCATTTTAAATGTGGCTTAAACAATGAGTATCTCTCTCCTACAAGAGATGTACTGATGTCAGTGATCCAAGATTCAGTTTTAGCACAATGAAATCAAGACCTGGGGGTGGCTTTTTTGCAATATTCATCGCTTTCCCCATCATATGACAAAATGACTGCAGTAGCTCTGTGCATCTTGTGCTCACAGAACAATGATCAAGGACTTTCTTCATGAGACTCTCTTCATCAAACAGGAGAATCTTTCTTGGAAGCATCTATGTTTCAATTGTGAGTGATTTGTCACCCCAACGGATGTCTCCAGAGTGCCTCTGAGCAGTGTTCATGCCCTCCCCTTCTCCTGTGGGGCTATGGGAATGTAAGTACGTGGCAAGATATGGGATCTTCCATTAGAACCTGAGAGTGCATGGAGTGGATGGGGCAGGTAAGCAACCTGTTTACTCCTTCACCCCTAGCCTTCCCAGCTAGGGTATACGTTTCCCCCAACCATTGTCTTACCCTTTGCCAGTTGTCATTTTCATTTATAGCACTTATGTCATCTGAATTTATCCTATTTTATTAGTTTCTTGTTTGTCTTGTTCTATTAGAAGTAAACCTCCATGAACCATGGGGCATGTGTGTCTCATTTGCCCCTATAGCCATACTCCCTCAGACAACAGAGTAGATGTTCCATAAAATATTGTCAATTGAGTGATGGTACTTAGGGACATTTCAAAAGCATCATCTCCTTTACCTTCCTCTACTAGTAAAACTTTCTAGTCCTGTAGGGAGCACTTATGTTTTCCTGATTTTTCTATTTTCCAAGGAATGTTTTTGAGGTGGTAGAAGCTACATCTCTTCAGAAACCATTTCAGTACCACCACGCATGCCGCCCGCTGAGTCTTCAGGTTTGACTCAGTATACTTGTAAGGTCAGTACTCAGATGCGGTCACCTTGGTGTCCTCCCCTCCTGCTCTCCTGCAGGAAGCTGAACAGCCAACTTTGTTCTGCCCCTCTACCACAGGGTTTACCATAAGGTCAACTTCTTGTTCCTTCCAAATGTCTAGTCATCACAATATATGATATTATGTATCACATATTACACTTTCTCATATGAATTTAACCTCTCAGGTCACTGTTCTGTGGAACTAAGAATTATAGTAAAGGTCTAATAGTGTTAAACAAACAAACTGCTCTTCTGTTTGTGTTGTAAGGGTGCATATCACTTAAAGGGAACAAGACCCTCTTTTTGTTGTACAAAATTATGAGTTTTCAAATAAATATCTTTCATTCACATAACAGTGATGGCTTATAGTCATCACCAATTATGTGTCCTTTGTGCTTTTCATTGCAGGAGACATGAATTCCTCAGGTTTTTTTCCCTTGAGGATTTCCTGTCTCAGTAGGAAAAACTGAAAGGTGTGTAAATAATACTTAGTACAGTAATCTTGAGGAAAAACTTGTTTGATGTTGGTGGATGAGGTGGAGTGAACACCCAGGTCAGCTATAATATTCAGGGAAGACTTACTAGAGAAAGGTAAAAGTCTAAGAACTAAGTTACCACCAATATGTAAATAACTGAATCCAGTGTTTTCTTGTTTTCAGGGTTTAAGAGAAGGGACTTGTTTGGTCATCTCTTGGTTATCTCACTGGTTTTGTGGATCAGATATTTGGGATGTGCTTGAAGACAGTGTGTGGATTCAAGTTAGAGGAGCTAGAGCAACTGAGTGCTGGGCAGGCCTCCCTCTGGTCAGGTGGTCTACAGGTTTGCCAGTGTGGCATCTCCATATGGGCTCATTTGGGTTTCCTTGAAGCCTGGTAGCTCAGGGCTGCTGGGCACCTTATATGGTGACTTGGATTCCAGCTTATATTCCAACGAACAAAGTAGAGGCTGTGTGCCTTTTCTCACCTAGCCACAAAGGTCAATCAGTGTCACTCCCTCATTGGATTGGTACATGAGTGTGACAAGTTTGCGTAGATTCAAAGGACAGGGAATATACACCCCAGTTTTCAATGGGAGAACTGTCAGGGTCACCTTGTAGAATTGTCTCTACAACACACAATGTTGTTACATCATGCCACTCAGTTCTCTGGCCACAATTTATATCCCTCCCATTGGCACTTCCTTCTCCAAGACTCCTCTCCCCACCTCTGTGTTTTTACAGCAGCAATTTCAGGTTAAAGATATGAGATCTTTTATTTAAACTATATCTCTGTGTTCAGTTCAGTCACTCAGTTGTGTCCGACTCTTTGCGACCCCATGAATCATAGCATGCCAGGCCTCCCTGTCCATCACCAACTCCCGGAGTTCACTCAGACTCAGGTCCATCAAGTCAGTGATGCCATCCAGCCATCTCATCCTCTGTCGTCCCTTTCTCCTCCTGCCCCCAACCCCTCCCAGCATCAGAGTCTTTTCCAATGAGTCAACTCTTCTCATGAGGTGGCCAAAGTACTAGAGTTTCAGCTTTAGCATCATTTCTTCCAAGGAAATCCCAGGGCTGATCTCCTACAGAATGGACTGGTTGGATCTCCTTGCAGTCCAAGGGATTCTCAAGAGTCTTCTCCAACACCACAGTTCAAAAGCATCAATTCTTTGGCGCTCAGCTTTCTTCACAGTCCAACTTAGGTCTTCACATCATGGAATGTGAAGTCAAGTGGGCCTTAGAAAGTATCACTATGAGCAAAGCTAGTGGAGGTGATGGAATTCCAGTTGAGCTATTTCAAATCCTGAAAGATGATGCTGTGAAAGTGCTGCACTCAATATGCCAACAAATTTGGAAAACTCAGCAGTGGCCACAGGACTGGAAAAGGTCAGTTTTCATTCCAGTCCCAAAGAAAGGCAATGCCAAAGAATGCTCAAACTACCTCACAATTGTATTCATCTCACACACTAGTAAAGTAATGCTCAAAATTCTCCAAGCCAGGCTTCAGCAATACGTCAACCATGAACTTCCAGATGTTCAAGCTGGTTTTAGAAAAGGCAGAGGAACCAGAGATCAAATTGCCAACATCCGCTGGATCATCGAAAAAGCAAGAGAGTTCCAGAAAAGCATCTATTCCTGCTTTATTGACTATGCCAAAGCCTTTGACTGTGTGCATCACAAGAAACCGTGGACAATTCTGAAAGAGATGGGAATACCAGACCCACCTGACCTGCCTCTTGAGAAACCTGTATGCAGGTCAGGAAGCAACAGTTAGAACTGGACATGGAACAACAGACTGGTTCCAAATAGGGAAAGGAGTACATCAAGGCTGTATATTGTCACCCTGCTTATTTAACTTCTGTGCAGAGTACATCATGAGAAACGCTGGGCTGGAAGAAGCACAAATTGGAATCAAGATTGCTTGGAGAAATATCAATAACTTCAGATATGCAGATGACACCACTCTTATGGCAGAAAGTGAAGAGGAACTAAAAAGCCTCTTGCTGCAAGTGAAAATTGAGAGTGAAAAAGTTGGCTTAAAGCTCAACATTCAGAAAACAAAGATCATGGCATCTGGTCCCATCACTTCATGGGAAATAGATGGGGAAACAGTGTCAGACTTTATTTTTTGGGGTTCCAAAATCACTGCAGATGGTGACTGCAGCCATGAAATTAAAAGATGCTTACTCCTTGGAAGAAAAGTTATGACCGACCTAAATAGCATATTGAAAAGCAGAGCCATTACTTTGCCAACAGAGGTCCATCTAGTCAAGGCTATGGTTTTTCCAGTGGTCATGTATGGATGTGAGAGTTGGACTGTGAAGAAAGCTGAGTGCAAAAGAATTGATATATCTGTGTCAGTAAAGCTATTTTATGCAATTCCTAAGATACGGCTCTTTGAGTATCATTCTCGTTGGTCAGAACACTTGTGAATCAAAAAGACTAAGATAACCAGTAAAGGCAATAATTTTCAAATAGAGAAAACTTTAGAACCACAGAACTTGCTGGTAAGAGGCACTTCTGACACACTGCTGGACAGTGTTGTCAGTTTCTTAGAGCTCAGTCTTGCTCTCTGGAGTTGTCCTTTGGCATCTTTTGGCTATATATCCCTTGGACTTTATTATTTTTCCATTAGGAGTGACTGACACATATAAATAAGGAACTCAGCTTATTTCTTGCCCATAGTAGTTCAAAAGTCCAAAATCCTGCTTTCATTTTGCAATATATTCTTTTCATTTTGAAATCATTTTGAAAAATGTGTGTTTTTATAATGTATCAAATATAATCCACTTCATTAGACACAATTCATATCCACAAATCTGTTTCCATTTCCTTTTCTTTTCTAGGGGCTGCCCATACTCCTTTGCCTGTAGCTTTAGGTCAGTGAAAACTCTGCTTTCATCATTTTATCTCTAATTCTGACTCCTCTTCTAGGGACTCTTGATTACATTAACTTCATCCAGATAATATAGGATAAGCTCCCCATCTCAAAATCATTAAAGCTACAAAGTCCGTTCTATCATCCAAGTAACATATCCAGAGCACCCCCCTTCCCCTTTGAGGCTACTAAAGGAATACTCTCCTTTGAAGCCCTATATGTATTGAAGTTTTCTGTGAGATGTGTCCTTAAAATTTTCAGACTGCACTTATGGTGGTTATGTGTTCGCATAGGTTCATCAGTTCCAATAAGGGCTCCATTCTAATGAGTGAGATTGATAATGAGGGAGGCAATGCCTTCGCAGAGTCAGTGGATATATAGGAAATCTCTGTACCTTTCCTTCAATTTTGCTGTAAACCTGAAACTTCTCTAAAAATGTAAAATCTTCAGAAAAAAATTGCACAGCAACCATTTCTATAAACATAAAAATTCAGGAAGAAAATCCTGAATTGTTCATGCAAAGCATCTATGAAGCACACCTTAGATCTTTGCTAGGTTTCACATGTAAATTTATAATCTCATCTTGTCCCATTCTTACTTACATGACAGTTTATTGCCTGAAATGATTGGTCTGGGTCCTTGCTTTTCAGTTCAGTAATTTCTAATTTCCATTCAATAAATGGATACTTAGTTCTTTAGTTGATCTATTATAGGTAGGTAGGTAGAAGTCAGACATTGCCTTCAACACTCTGCCTAGAAATACACTTAGCTATATGTTGGGTTTTTAGGCACATTTTGCTATTTTTAAATAACAGTTATGCTAAACTTCCTGCCACTGTACTATAAAGGTCTTCATTACTCCAGGTACCAACAGTGTTTTCTTTGCATTCTGGACAGCCTCTTAGAGGCCTACCAAACTCCATTCTCCTTAAGGCCCACTAGCTTCCACCTGCCATATAGCTCCAAGGATTATATTATATGTTTCAGGAGACAAGGGGCTGTTACATGGTTTGGTAGTTGTGTTTGTAAGCAATGGAAGCAAGCAATGAGCTCTACTATAGTATTCAAGAAATGCTTCCTTTTAAAATTAAAATGAGAAGAAGCAACTTTTCACCTGAAATACACAATGAAGTTGAAAGAATTGAAGTTATTATTTTCCTGTTTTGAGGGGTGAAATGCAGGTGGTGGGAAGAGCATGCTGGTGATTGGAAGAGTGGGATCTAAGTTTTTAGCATAAATGTATTATGAGTAGATATTGATGTGCACGTAATATCAAGTATAAAGCTGCTATATATTTTTAAATTATTTTGTCTATATTCCTCTTCCAACACCAGACATATCAAAGGACTTGCAGAGGATCTTTTTTTTTAAAGGATATACTATCCTTTGGAGTTTCTTAAAGGATGTAATATCCTAGGGGGTCCATGGTGGAGTTGGTGGTGAGGCAATGGTTGTTGGATGTGCAAGGACCTACCTTTTCTGTTAAATTACAAACAAAAAGACCAGAGTTGTAGAAGAATGTAAAATATGGAGGTAGAAGGCCTGAACTCTGTGTTTCATCTCTAATTCCATTATCCCCAATGTCAGATGTGCTGTCCTGAACAGAGACCATAGTTAATGTTTGCTGGTTGGTAGGGAGGCTGCTGCTGCTGCTAAGTCGCTTCAGTCATGTCTGATTCTGTGTGACCCCGTAGACAGCAGCCCACCAGGCTCCTCTGTCCACAGCATTCTCTAGGCAAGAATACTGGAATGGGTTGCCATTTCCTTTTCCAGGTAGGGAGGCTGAGAGGGCCCCAAATAAACTTCATCTACCCCAGAGTTTGGCATAGGAGCAATCATATTCTTATCTTTGAGTACTGAGTATCCTTTAGCTTCTTATATCCAAGTTAATATTTAGACATCATTCTATATGATACATGTTTTCCAAATAAATATGTGTTAAGGAATAAAACAAAGGATGAAAGTGCTGGAATTGAAAACAAAAAAAGAACAAATGTCACATCCTCTTTGAAAGCATAGAATATTCAGCTTGACTTCCCAGGCACTACTAACAGTATTTTCGTTGAGTGTTATTTCTGCTGCATCACATTGGAAATGCACTTTGGTGTAGCTCTACTTCAATTACTTTCCCTTGGGTTTTGAAAAGTTTGCCCTGCAAAATAAGAAAACCAAGTGATGGGAAAATTTCACAGTGTATGGCTGTATGGTGAATACATTTATTTTATCGCTGGGAATAAAGGCTGCCTGAGAGGTCAGATAGAGTACACATGAGGCAGTGGCTGTGTGCCACATATTTTTAGAGTTCTTGGCGATTGCCTCATTTAAAGAAAGCAGTTGTATGATTTTAATTTTGGTATAAGCTGATATTTTCTTAAAATTCATAATTGATGGAGAGATTAGGCAGTTTTGAGAGTGAAAACCAGAAAGTACCTGAACCATCTCTACACATTTAATATCCTGTGATTGCCAGACATCAGCTGAATATTCCTGTTCCCCTTGTTGACCTTCTCTTCTGAGCTTTTTCTCTATTTATTGTGTGTTAGTTACTAGGGATTTTTTTTTTTTTCAAAAACCTGTTCTGCTTATAAAAAATATCTCTATTCTCTAACTTTTCTTTTAGAATAAAGAAATGCCAGGGTCTCTCAAAGAATAGGAAATAATTGAATTTGTGTTTAGGCTTTTTACAGCAACAAAGGGAATATGAAAAGAAAACTTAGCATGGGCCTACCCTTTCTGTTAAAGTATAAGCACAAGCACCTTGAAGGGCAGGACTTAGTCTTGGTGTAGTGTACATGTGTGCATGCATATCTGTGCACAAGGCTCCCTGCTTAATGATAGAAAAATAAAGGCATTTATGGGACAGTCCAAACACAATAGCAGGCTCAAAGATGATACTCAGGATCTGAAATGCCTCCAACAAAAACCTAATTCTCTTCCTCATAAAAGGAGGTAGTTTAGGTAAAATCTCAATTCTCTATCCCCTAAATTTCTGAATTAAAGCCCTCTGTGGAAGGGAAAATTACATGCTGGGTCCTTCCTCCCTCAACCCTAGAAAGGAGGGTATATTCACTTCTTAACAGAAGAAACCAACTTTATTCTTTGGAGCACTGCTTTGGTCAGTTATTGGCTAGACATAAATGGTGAATAAAGTGAATAGATAGTAGCAAAACTGAAGAGGAAATGGCTCTTAATCAATTCTTTCATGGTCAGCTCAGTCAGTGCTTATGAAGCTTCTGAGAAATGTCCCAATTTAGGCCTTTTTGCTGACTATTATGTTGAGAAAAATGAGAGGCTGGATTAAAGTGGGGAGAAATGCAGGTGGTGGGAAGAGCAGACTGGAAGAATGGGATCTAAGTTTTTAATATACATGTATTGAAAGTGAAAGTTGCTCAGTCCTGTCCAACTCTTTGCAACCCCATGGACTGTTCTCCAGGCCAGAACACTGGAGTGGGTAGCCATTTCCTCTTCCAGGGTATCTTCCTAACCCAGGGATCGAACCCAGGTCTCCCACATTGCAGGCAGATTCTTTACCAGCTGAGCCACCAGGGAAGCCCAAGAATACTAGAATGGGTATTCTCAGGTGAATCTTCCCAACCCAGGAATTGAAAGGGGGTCTCCTGCATTGCAGGTAAATTCTTTACCAGCTGAGCTACCAGGGAATCCCTACATGTATTATGAGTAGATATTAAATTGATGTGCATGTAATATCAAGTGTAAAGGTGCTAGACATTCTTTATATTAGTTTGTCATATTTTTCTTTCAATTCCAGACATATTAAAGAGCTTTCAGAGGATCTGAAAGGATATGGAGTCCATGGTGGAGTTGGTGGTGGGGCAATGGGTGCTGGTTGTTGCTCACAAGTCCAGGGGTTGCCTGGGTGACTGACTCTCCTGCAGTGATTTTTCACATTTCTTTGGCAAGCTAGCTTAGACCTGTTCCCATGGTGAATGCAGGAGGTGTGCAAGCATGCAACTCAAACATTCACACATATTTCAAGTTTCTATTTTTTAGCTTTGCTAACATTGTGGCTAACATGATTTACACAGCACCTCTGAGAGTCCAGTTGCAGGGCTCTTATCACAGAGGGATGTGTATGTACAGGAGGGGATAAAGGAAGTGGAATGTTCAATATAATCCATCTACCACACATGACTGTATAAATTCTTCCAGCCACTGTTTGTGGCCCTAAAACTTACTGATGGGTCAAGAAGTTCAAGGTATATAACTATTTTATTTTATGTCACAACAGTTATTTAGGTGTTTTCTGTTAAAAACATGATGTAGATGCTGAGGTTGAGAGACGCTCTGGCTTCAGTGAGCTTGGACTCAAACCCAAATCAAACAAAGTTCTTAATCTTGTTAGAAAAGCACAGTACTAAAGGTGAAAATTACTCCTAGTTGGAGATGGGCAAGATAGAGATAATAAAAAACGCAAAAGTTAGTGAGACAAGTTGATAGTAGAGACCCCAGTGTGAAAACAGCTGCCCATTATTAAGTTCTAGTTGTGATGGTGAATCCAAAGGATGATCGAGTGCCCCAATGTACCTGCTTTTGTTTGATTTGTGTTTAAATGTCTAAATTCTGCAGTATTAGCCAATTTTGAAATACCTAATGCTTACTTTTTCTGGTAGAGAATGAATTTAAAAAGAAAATTTTGTTGAATGAAGTTTCACTTCACTGCTCAAGGATTTCCATACACTTTTGCAAAATGGCTAATGAGAATTTTGCTGAACAGTCTCATACCTGAAATATCTGTCAATGCAGGGTCTCCAAATGTTAGTATAGAAAATAGTGTTGGGTTGCACAAAGATACAAGTGTAAAGGAAGGTTTGTTGTTCACTTAAACTGTTTAGAGTACATACAAATTTGATTATTTTCTAAAATAAAACTGCCAGAAGATACATTTAGGGCTTCTTACCTTTGCTGCTAAGGTCAAAGCAATATCATTGGAGTTCTGCATAGTTACTAAATCAACAGAAATACATTCTCGGCTGACTTTGATCATCTCAGCACTAAAAAGCATCTGTCTAAAAATGTCTACCATATTTACAAAAAAAAATCATAGTAACAATCACTGTACCACTGCATATAAAACACTGGGTATCATATATAAGCATGCACACACAAACTCACATATGTATATATAACATTTCAAAGAGATGAATTAAATCCTTCTCTAGGGCATTGAAACTAAAGTGTATTTGGTGCTCACATCTGACAGAAGAAACAGATAAAAACTAGAGATCATATATATGCTAATTTGAATTTGAATATACATTCTAATACTGTTTAGAATTATACTCAGTGGAGATGGTGAGATCTGATTATCACAATTCTGAAAAGTAAACCAATTAACATCTGAGGAGTACATAACATTTTCATTTAAATGCTAGCAATTAGCCCTACAGTTATCTTTTAGAAACTGTAGGGGAGAAATTCAGGTGTTTTCTTACTTCAAGCTTTGAATATATTTTCTTGTCAATATTGACCCAACTGTCAGTGATTATTCTTGATCTTCAGGCTGTCTGAAGCAAGAACTAGAAACTCAAGCTGTTCTTAGGTATTAACTTGATCAGGGCAAACCAGGAGGTAAAGGGTTTTATATCCCTTCAAGCTTCTTATCTCCTGAGATTACCTTAATTCAGACATCCCTTACCTCTTGATCTTGAGATTTCTGTCCTCTAAATCAGCAAACCTAACATTTTCACTTAGGTGACCCACCGTGTTCTCAGTTTGACAGGTGAGAGTAGAGAATTGCCCACATTTTCAAGATGTAATTGTTGCAGTATCAAATACCTTAAACTTATTTTTTTTCCTGTTCTCAAACCTTAATTGAGCCTGCTGCTCCTGCTGCTAAGTCACTTCAGTCGTGTCCGACTCTGTGCGACCCCATAGATGGCAGCCCACCAGGCTCCCCCGTCCCTGGGATTCTCCAGGCAAGAACACTGGAGTGGGTTGCCATTTCCTTCTCCAGTGCATGAAAGTGAAAAGTGAAAGTGAAGTCGCTCAGTCGTGTCCAACTCTTCGTGACCCATGGACTGCAGCCCACCAGTTTTCATTAATTAAAAAAAAAACTGCTAGTTTCCTCTGTGATAAAATTTCTTTTGACTTTTATCTAAACATAAAAATGTTTAGACTACAGATTTGTTTCTCAAAAGGGGAAGGGTGTTGTACTCTTGTCTATATCTGGAGATATTTTTCCCTGCCACATCTACGAATGAAATTAAACTAGGAATGTTGTGGACAGAGGCCAGGGATGCTGCTGAACAACCTATAATGCATAAGACAACCTGTCATGACACGAAAATATCTGCTCTAATTGTTAATAATGCTCACGTTTAGAAACTATCCTATAAACAAAAGAAAAAAGGCAAATACCACTGACCTCTACTTCTCCAATTCTTTACCCTTTATCCCTAGAGGAGAATTGAGCCTAAGGCTCAACCATGCATTTACTTTTAGAAAAAGGATTTCACAGTCATTGTGGGACTGTCAAAAAATATAGTGAGCGTTAAATGGAAAAAGTTGGTGGTATGTAAAATTATCCATTTTGAGGGAAAATAGAGTAACAAATTTCCTATTCACTTATTCACTTTTTCATTTCAAACCTACTATAAACCTGGAGCACATAATACAGTCCAAAGTGCTGGGATGGAGTGGAGTGGACACAGTGAATCAGGCACAATACTTAACATTGATTGTGGAAGCAAGGGCTAAAGAGAAGAGAGAAAATAAAATGCCTCTTCCTACCTTTGTTTTCCTAGTTATGGAAGTGCTAATAATACAAAGACCATGAAAACGGAGGAATATAGATGGAAATACAGATGTAAAAATGTAAAGGCAGGAAGAATCTGATAATTATGAGAAACTTAATGTGTTGTATTTGGCGGGTTACTTGTGACATTATTTTATTCTCCTAAAATGTTATTTGAAGATTAGGAAACAACCCAAGAGAAACTATAACTCAGCCACGATTTAGATTGACAAACCTTGGTCTCAAAGGTCCAGGGTTTTCTCTAGTCTCAAAGTTGCCAAGTCTCTCCTATTCAGATTATTTGGCTCTCACCTCATACTCCTTTATCTGGATAATGCCTGTTCATACTTGAGGTTTTAGTAGATGACTCTTTCCTATGAGCCTTCTCTGCAAGTCTGAATAAATCACCTCTTCAGCATGTTTCCTGTACTTCTACAACCACGGTCCGTATCTCAGTGTACTGCAATAACCTGCGTCCACTCGTATTTCTAGAATATAATTTCCTTGGCTTTCTCATTCACTCAAACTCTCAATAATCAGCTTAGTAATTGGCATGTATGTCCCTAAATGACTAAATTTATGACTCTGTGTCTGAAATATTCTTAACTATTTTCTAATGTGGCACTAGTGGTAAAGAACCTAGCTGCCAGTGCAGGAGACATAAGAGACATGAGTTAAATCCATGCGTCAGGATGATCTCCTGGAGGACATGGCATCCTACTTCGGTATCCTTGCCTGGAGAATCCCATGGACAGAGGAGCCTGGCAGGCTGTATAGTCCATGGGGTCACAAAGAGTTGGACACGACTGAAGCTGCTTAGCTTGCATGCACATGTATATGTATATATTTTAGAAAAATATACACAAAGGGGACAAAGTCTCATAAAGCCCTTCATTTTCTCTAGCTGGTTGTCCTATGAAGGGATTGGGGTCTTGGATCTCTAAATGATAGAGTCCTTTGTCTCATTTAACCACCCATGTCATTATGCTTAAACTGGAGAGTATCAGATGGAAATGGTAGGAAAGACAAAAGTGCATTTCTTCAAAAGCTCTTAACTCAGATCTGTTTTCCAATCTTGGTGATCTAGAATGTACTAAATAGAACATACAATAACTCGTCTTCTACTGTAAAACTTAGAGCAGAAGACAGTCTTATTCTTCCTTTCTTGGGTTTTTCTCTCACTTTGACCATGTGAGTAAGTTGTAAAGAAGAAAAGAATCTTTACCCTTGTTTGGTGGTCCCAACATATTACCTAAAAGTTCCTGATTTCATCATTAACCCATTTCTCAAAGTTTCTCCCCTATACTCAAGAGTGAATAGAGAAGGCATTTAATTCTTTGCCTCAAATTTCCCTTGAATTTTGTTGAATTCTCTGTATTAGAGTAGAATATTTCTTAACAAATGACTTGAGTATAACTTTAAACTTCTCCCAAGGGTTAGTAATTCAACTTACTCATACATAAAATCTGTTTTTTAATATCTTAAAATTAGTTTAATATCTAAGTTTATTTTAGTTTAGTTGCTAAGTCATATCCAATTCTTTTACACCCCATGGGTTGTAGCCTGCCAGGTTCCTCTGTCCATGGGATTTCCTAGGCAAGATTACTGGATAGGGTTGCCATTTCCTTCTCCAGAGGATCTTCTTGACCTAGGGATCAAACTTGCATCTTCTGCATTGGCAGGTGGATTCTTTACAACGGAGCCACATGGAAACTAATCTTAAAAAATGGCATATTTTAAAGATGTCTTTGATATGATACACATGAGAAAATAACTGTTTATTAGGCTAATAGTGTGACACAAAAACATAACCTAAAGCCATCCTCAATGAATGGCAGGCCATTTTTTTCTTCATTTTCCTAAGAAGGTATTTGTGACCAATATAGCATAACACATTATTGTATCTCATAATTCTAATGTAGAATTTGTGCAAAGTGAATTTGAAAAAAGAGCCCAGCAAATGGCAAATGTATATTAAAAAATATCAAGTGCAAATATTTCCCCAAAATATTGCCACTGAACTAATTCTAATATAATGAGCCTTAAGAAATGCAATGATCTCATATTTGTCTTATTGTTAAAACTGTGTAGGTGGTTTAACAAGTATTTTCACATCATGTGTGCTTTGTTAGATGTTAAATTTTTTTTTTATCAGCATAATTAAAATAGAATGGTAGGTGTCCTGAGGAGATATTCACAGCTCTGTTTAAATATAAATGAAATCTCACAGATGTTAGCCAAAATTTCTAAATGTATACTTGCCTCTCAAGTCCTACTTGACAAAGCAATTTTAAAAGTATTTTCCTAAGACCCTTCAGTGATGCTGTTTCATTTATTAGATTTCTTCATTACACAGAAAAACAGTCATTCATGTTAATAAAACAAAAACAGTCTGTATAAGACTGTTTCCTATAATTTTACAGCAAAGATGAATTCTAAAATCTGCTTCACCCACCTTTAGACTTAAATGTCCAGAATTGTATTAGTCATGATCCTTGGTTAAAACATTATCATTGTTGGTCTGTGAATGGGCAGTCTCCCTTCCTTGCTTCCCCCTCCATTCCTTCCTTCCTTCTCTCATAGTAATGAGATGACATCATGCAAAACAAAACTGCTGTCTTCAGGGATAATCATCCCTCCTCCTTATCCTTCTCCCTACCTCCATCCACTGGAGTATACCATTATCTTGGATTATTTCTGGACCATTCTTTATTTTTTGTTTGTTTTTATTCATATTCTACTTTTTTTGTCAATTAATTCATATTTATCTCAGTTGGCTAAAAGATTTAAGGTTAGTTGTTACTGTGGACTGTTATTCTCTCTTAAACCTGAAAGTTTTCAATTTATAAATAATTTCAGAATTCTGCCTCTAAGTCAGCTCTCTAAGAGCATGAATCCATAGAATCTATGTTATTGCTAATCACTAGATTTCAAACTGTTTTCCCAAATTTAGGAGACATTGTTAACCTTTACTAATACTAATGATAGCTGCCTGACTTCAGTGTCCTGAGTGTAGAGCATGTACAAGGTACAATCAAAAGACAATAAATGTTAGCGAGATAATCGCTAATTAGTTACCTTATTAATATTTAGGTTATTAACAGATATTCAGTCTTGGTGAAATTATCTAGCCATTTTACAACTTTTTCCTCAGCAATTTAAAATATCAATATTTATTGGGAGATTGGGATTGACATATATACACTGACTATGCATAAAATAGATAACCAGTGAGAACCTACTGTGCAGCATAGGGCAAAAAAAGGTACAGTCTGTTTGTAGGACATATATTAACCTTAAAAATTTATCCCGATATACATTAGGTACAAACAAATACTATTTAATTCCACTTATAAAAGATACCTAGAGCAGACAAATTCATAGAGTCAGAAAGTACATCTGTAGATGCCAGGGTTGAGGGGTTTGGGGAGGTCCCCAACCTAACTCTACTAACTAGGGATTTAGTGTTCTGGGAACACAGTTTCAGTTTAGGAAAGTGAGAACTTCAGGAGAAGGACGATGATGATAGTTGCATGACAATGTGAACGTTTTTGGTGCCACTGAATTGTACAGTTAATATGGTTAAAATAATGTTTTATATTATGTAGCCTTTATCACAATAAAAAATTTAAAATGCTTGAGTCAAAACAATAAAAAAAAACTTTAATGGTGTGTAAGTTGATATTTTACCAATTTTGTTCACTTGAACTACTTTATAATTCTCAGAACTCTTTGTAGCATAAAATAAGTCATCATGTTCTATAAAGATTTCACAAAACTCAGTTTAAGGAAATTACCTATTATAAAACTCAGAGTTGTAAAAATTTACATCTGAGTTTTTGGTTTGTTTTTTTTTTTTTTTTTTTAGATATTTAGGCAACAAAATAGAATGATTTGTCACTAATCATAAATTCCGTGGACATGAAGTTCAGATTTATTTTGTATAATTTTCCAAGTTTCCAATACTTTCATAGGTAAAAGTAAAGTATTCTGTAACTCACAGAGACTCTCTATATGTTCTTCTGAGTAACTTAAAAAAGCACTTACGTTTGGCTGGAGGACTGTAGACATACTACTTACTTTTTGATATACCTTGATTATTATATTTTTTCTTTTTATAATTGAAGTATAATTGACTTATGTTTCAAGTCTGCAACATAGTTATGTGATTTTTTTGTACATTACAAAATGATCATCTGTCACCATGCAAAGTGATTAAAATATTATTCATTATATTCCCTATACTATATATTCCATTCCCATGGCTTATTTATTGTATAAATGGAAATTGATGCTTCTTAATACCCCTCATCTATCTATCTCATTCATTTCCCCCACCAACCCTCTCACCTATAGCAACCAATTTGTTCTGTGTATCTGAATCTGTTTCTATTTTGTTATATTAATTCACTTGCTTTTTAGATTCTACATATAAATGAAATCATATGGTATTTGTTTCTCTCTGGCTTATTTCACCTAGCATAATACCATTCAGGTCTATCCATGTCATAAATGGCAAGATTTCATTATTTTTTATCACTGAGTAGTAGTCCATTGTTTGTTTAACTATTATTTTTTCCAGTTTTGAGGTATCATTGACAAATAAAATTGTAAGGTAAAGTGTATATCATGGAGAATTGATGTATTCATATTGTGAATGAATTCCCCTATCTGGTTAATTAACACATCTATCACTTCATATATTTATCTTCTCTTTGTTTGCTTTTTTTTGGTGAGAATAATTAAGTACTACTGTCTTCCAAGATTTCAGTTATACAACACTGTGTTACCAACTATAATCACCGTATTTTACATTACATTCTCAGATTATATTCATCTTATAGGTGAAAGTTTCTATTTTCTCACCAAACTCTTCCTGTCTCCCTACACCCCAGCCACTGGCAACTGCTTTTCTACTTTCTGTTTCAAGGAACTTAACTGTAAATTTTTTTTTTTCCCCTTAGAGTCCACATCTCAATGATATTATGCATTATTTGTTTTTCTTTGGCTTATTTCATTTACCATAATTCTTCAAGGTCCATCCATTTTTTCCCCACATGTCAAGATTTCCTTCTAATGGTTGAATAATCTATGTTTGTGTCTGTGTGTGTAAAATATTGATACCTTATCACAGTATATGATTGGCAAATATATTCTCCCATTCCATAGATTGCTTTTTCATTTTGTTGATTTTTTTTCCCTTTTCTGTGCAGAAGCTTTTTAGATGGATGTAATGCCATTTGCTTATTTTGCTTTGGTTGCCATTGCTTTTGATGTCAGACAAAAAAAAACAAAAAACAAAAAAAAAACACAAAAATACAGCACCAAACATTGCCAAGACTGTTGTCAATGAGCTTTTCTCATGTTTCTTCAAGAATTTGTATGGTTTCAGGTCTTATGTTTGCGTTTTTAATCCATCTTGAGTTGATTTTTGTGGGTAGTGTAAGATGATTGGAATAGTACCTGACAGAAAGCAAAACATTCTGACGTTTTTTCTTTAAACTGCAGGGAAAGGGGATTTGAAGAGATGAGGTAATGTCAGTTGGATTCTTCAACCTTTCTTGGGTGCTCAGATAAAGCTGGCATAAGTCCAGCATTCCTTTCAATATCTCTGTGGATTTGGAGAAGGAGATGCTCACAATCACTCATGAAAGTGATCCCTGTTTTTACTGATTTCACATTTTGTCTCTTGCAGTTATTATCTCTTTCCTGACCCAAATTTGTACAGTATTGATACTTCATAAAAACCACTCATGTAAGGGGGTTGATTGTTTTCAGGAGAATTTCTGTGAAGATTTCACAGCTGTGGCTACAGATTAGAAAAAATCAAAGAGTAATCATTTTTAAAAGAATAATAAACACCCTTTTATATAGTTTGAATCATCCCCCTTCCAGGGTAAAATGCTCAGTCAATCTTTTCCAATGTCTCCAGCCTGCTCCCCATTCTAACTTCCTTTCTCACCCTCACAGCCCACTGGCAGCCCCCCTTGGTAGATTCCTATTTGTTTATTATGCACAGTGAGAGCTCCCTCTTTTTTTTTTTTTTTCTGCACTTGCTTATTTAGACCACTCCCTAACTTTTCTTTTAGGGCAAGATTCTTTGAAGAGACTTCCATTTAGAAAAAAAATCCTCTTCCCCACAAAATCTATATCTTGCTCATGATGTTTTCCCCCATTTTATATATAATAATGCCATTAATTCTTTAATATGTTAGCTATTGTTTTGTTTCAGTGAATATTAAACCTATTAAAATAATATACTATGCTTGTTTTATTTATTTTTATTTTTGGCCATGTCATGTGGTTTTCAGGATCTTAGTTCCCCTACTAGAGTTTAAACCCATGCCCCTGACAGTAAAAGTAGGAGTCCTAACCATTAGACTGCCAGAGAATTCCCAATATATTATGTTCAAGCAAAGTTTTATTCTCATAACTCTATTTCCCTATAGGCTCATAAGTTTTCCTTCTAAAAATTATTTTTATCATTGGGATACTAAAAAAAAATGAGTGTCAAGTTGAAGAGAGAATATTGTAGTTAAAAATTATTAAGAATGACTGCTTATTTATCCACATTTTGGTATTTACACAATCTGTTTTTTAAAACAGCAAAACTGTGTTCAAATTTGTTATTTTTAGGTTCTTATATAACCTAAGGCATGACATTAATGAAAATGTAGAATGCAGGCTTGGAGCAGAATTCCTATTCAATTTTGTGCCCTCCTCCTCAGAATCTGTGGTAAATTACCCAGAGAATTTTTACTTCTTAAGTTTGCCTATAGAAAAAAAGAGATAGGACCCAAGTTTTAGTAAGAGTTTGACTTTCTACATAATAGATTTTTCTGTAAGTGGATGGGAAATATATTGACCATGCTTTGTGCTTTACGGATTGTTTCATTTCTTAGTTATACTTTTGAAAAAAAAAATAGGATTGGTATACAAAAGCTACCTATGTCTAATGTTTCCAATGTGGAAGGCAGAAAGCTCGAAAGAAAATGGGCTTTTCTTTACAGGATAGGTTGGAAAAGGTTATCTTTCCATGTTGAGTAGTCAATGGTGAATACTCCCAGAACATCCATGATGAACAGTTCCTTGATAATATTTCTTCTGTCTGATCTTTCTATGCTCTGATAGGAGATTTGGTGAGATGCATTTACTACATGGAATGATCTTGCATTTTTTTAAATTTCTGATTTGAAGTTTAAACACTTAACATTTGCTATTTTACCACTACTTTTTAAATAAGTAAAGTAATATTGATCTTCTGAATATCTATTATGACTCAATTCATAAATCAAAACCTATTATGATTAAATTCATTCAGTTCATTCAGTTATAGCTTAGACATTGTTAAATTCTGTTATTTGACAAATGTTTACTAAGCTTATGCTTAATCTTAAGCAGGCACTGTGCTTGGAGATATAATTCAATTTACATTATCCTCTACCAAATCAGTAAATATTGCTAGTTTTAGTAACTCCCTGTCCCCTATTACTGCCTGATGCTTTTTATTTTGAAACGTTGTTGTTGTTCAGTTGCCAAGTGGTGTCTGACTCTTTGTGACCTCATGGAATGTAGCATGCCAGGCTTCCCTGTCCTTAACCATCCCCCAAACTTCGCTCAAACTCACGTCCATTGAGTCAGTGATGCCATCCAACTATCTCATCCTCTGTCGTCCCCTTTTCCTCCTGCCTTCAATCTTTCCCAGCATCAGGGTCTTTCTAATAAATCAACTCTTGGCATTGGTTGGCCAAAGTATTGAAGCTTCAGCTTCAGCATCAGTCCTTCCAGTGAATATTTAGGGTTGATTTCCTTTAGGATTGATTGGTTTGATCTCCTTGCTGTCCAAGGGACTCTCAAGAGTCTTCTCTAGCTCCACAGTTCAAAAACATCAATTCTTCAATGCTCAGCCTTCTTTATTGTGGTCCAACTCTCACATCTGTACATGACTGCTGGAAAAACCATAGGTATGACAGACCTTTGTTGTTAAAGTGATGTCTCTGCTTTCTAATAACACTGTCTAGGTTTGTCATAGCTTTTCTTCCAAGGAGCAAATACCTTTTAATTTTATGGCTGCAGTCACTGTCTGCAGTGATTTTGGGGCCCAAGAAAATAAAGTCTGTCATTGTTTCCAGTTTTTCCCCATCCATTTGCCACAAAGTGATGGAACTGATTGCCATAATCTTCATTTTTTGAATGTTGAATTTTAAGCCAGCTTTTTCACACTCCTCTTTCACCTTCATCAAGAGGCTCTTTAGTTCCTCTTCACTTTCTGCCATTAGAGTGGTGTCATCTGCATATCTGAGGTTGTTATATTTCTCCTGGCAATCTTGATTGCAGGTTGTGATTCATATAGACCAGCATGTCACATAATGTACCCTGCATATAAGTTAAATAATAAGGGTGGCGATATACAGCCTTGATGTACTCCTTTCCCAATTTTGAACCAGTCAGTTGTTTCATGTTTGGTTTTATTTGTGCTTCTTGACCTGTATACAAGTTTCTCAGAAGGCAGATAAGGTGGTCTGGTATCCCCATCACTTAAAGAATTTTCCACAGTTTGTTGTGATCCACACAAAGGCTTTAGCATAGTCAATGGAGCAGAAGTAGATGTTTTTCTGGAGATCCTTTGTTTTTTCTATGGATGTTGGCAATTTGATCTCTGGTTCCTCTGCCTTTTCTAAATCCATCTTGTCCATCTGGAAGTTCTTGGGTTATGTACTGTTGAAGCCTAGCTTTAAAGAATTTGCAAGTTACCTTCCTAGCATGTGAAATGAGTGCAATCATATGGTAATTTGAACATTCTTTGGCATTGCCCTTCTTTGGGATTGGAATGAAACTGACCTTTTCCATTCCTGTAGCCATTGCAGAGTTTTCCAAATTTGCTGGCATATTGAGTGTAGCACTTTCACAGCATCATCTTTTAGGATTTGAAATAACTCAGCTGGAATTCTGTCATTTCCACTAATTTTGTTTGTAGTAATGCTTCCTAAGGCTCACTTGACTTCACACTCCAGAATGTCTGGCTTAGATGAGTGACTAATGGTTATCTGGGTCATCATGGTTATCTGGGTCATTAAGACCTTTTTTGTACAGTTCTTCTATGTATCCTTGCCACCTCTTCTTAATCTCTTCTGCTTCAGTTAAGTCCTTACCATTTCTGTGCTTATTGTGCCCGTCTTTGCATGAAATGATCCCTTAGTATCTTTGATTTTCTTGGAGAGATCTCAAGTCTTTCTCCTTCTATTGTTTTCATAGTCAGCTGTTTTCTTTGTTGTTGTTGTTTGTTTGTTTTTAATCACATACAGCTGCAGCACTGAAGAATGTCCCCATCGATATACTGAGATCTAATATCTACTGGATACTTTCTATGTACTGGACACTCTGTTTTGTTCTTTCAGTGCATCTATCACAAATAATCTTAGTACAGCTTCACAGGTTAACCCTTCCATTTTACTGCTGAGAAAAATGAAGAACAGTGAGGAAAAATCACTTGGCCAAGGTCATACTGCTAATGTGTTAAAACATGAGCTTAATTTGCTACCCTCTTAATCATTATTCTAAGATAAGTACTTCATTTAGGGGAACATGATAACTGCCAGCTCTGATGGGTAAGGGCAATATGAAACTGATGAGTAATCATGCTTTTCATAATATAAAGGGCAGTGATCTTGACTCCACTACTGACTATCCCATGAGACCACTGTTAAGTCAAAAGCTAATTGCGCTTACTCATGAGTGTGTTGTGAGGATTAAATGAGGTAATACATATAGAATATGTAGTTTGTTGCCTGGTAATTGTAAATTACCAGTAAACATTTGCCTTTGCTCTCATTGTGATTGTTTTGGGGTATTTAAATTAATTCATTCCTGTTATTAAAAGTACCTTAGTTATATCTTGCCCTCTTGACCTTTTAGAGAGGAAGATATTCATATGAAATGTTCTCTAGGCTAGAGAATGAAGTTTTCTAGTTTTACTTTTATCTTTGATTCAAGTGATCAAATGAATGTATTAAACTTTTTAACTGTAAAAATTATTTAACTTTTTGTTCCTGTATTTCTTTTTCTAACCTTCTACCACAATAAACTTCATATCTATAGAAAAATTGAAAGAACAGTATAATAACACATGTAACTCTTATTCCAGACTCACCAATTATTGGTATTTTATCAAAATCTGAGTTTCTCATATGTATACACTTATCAGACTCACCAATTATTGCTATTTTTTTCAAAATTTGAGTTTCTCTTCACTTTTTTCTTTCTAACACCATATATATGTATGTATGAAATATTTTGGCTGAATTGTTTGAAATTAAATTGCAATGAGAAGTACATTTCATCCCCAAATCTTTAATAAGAATAAACACATTTTTGCACATAATCATTATAGTATTATAACATCCAAGAAATTTAATATCAGAGAAATAGAAATAATGTTATTTAACATGAAGTTTCTATTTGAGTGTCTGTAATCATCTCTACAATTTTTATTTTGGATGAAATACATTATGATCAAAGGCTGTTGCTGTAAAATCTCAATTTTCTGAAGATGTGAGAGGTTATGGGAAATTTCATTGTTTACTGTAAACTTTCTCAAATGTATGAAAATAACCTATATTCAAATAACAAGGTTTTCTATAATTTACTGTAAATGCAGATTGTAGATTGTCTTCTTCGGTTTCACAGTTCTTTCTTTGTCTACTAAATCTATCTAGATTTTAAAGAAGGATGATATATTGTTAACCATTGTATTTTCATATAAAGCTTCCCTGAATTTTTAAAATCATTTTGTTTGGAGGAAATTTTCAAACATATCCCCAGATAGAGAACAATAGTACAATGTCTCCATGTACCCATTCATCCCTGTTTGATGATAATCAACATTTTATCAGTCTTACACATCTCTCCCAATTATTTTTTGTGTGAATAGTATTTTAAAGCAAATCTGTGACATCACATCATTTTATCTGTAGATATTTCAATACAAATGTCTAACAGGATATATGTATGTGTCTCTTTTCATTTACCTTTTTTCATGCCATTTACTTCTAGAAAATACTTTTGTCACTTATCTTTAGTGTGTCCCATAATCTAGTCAATATATTTGCTGCAGACTTTCTTTTGGTGATGTTTAAACATCCCTCATTCACCCAGATTTTCTATTCACTGATTATGATATCTAGAGGTTTGGTTAGATTTAAGCCCTCACCTTTCCTTTTTCAAGAATATTTCATTGGTGGGACTATGTACTTGCTGTTTGCATCACACCAGGAGGCATACTGTATCCACTGGTTCTACTATAAGAAAAGCTATGATTGATCTGTATATTTAGGTGGTATCAATCTGAACCATTCTTTATGAAGTTTTCCATCAACTTTTCATCTAATGGTTTTAGAATTCATTAATATTCATGGCCTACCTCCTTTATTTCATTGCGATGCTATGCTAAGTCACTTCAGTCATGTCCGACTCTGTGAGACCCCATAGACGGCAGCCCACCAGGCTCCCCTGTCCCTGGAATTCTCCAGGCAAGACCACTGGAGTGGCCTGCCATTTCCTTCTCCAATGCATGAAAGTGAAAAGTGGAAGTGAAGTCACTCAGTTGTGTCCGACTCTTAGCGACCCTATGGATTGCAGCCTAACAGGCTCCTCCGTCCATGGGATTTTCCAAGCAAGACTACTGGAGTGGGGTGCCATTGCCATTAGAGTTTGCAAAATGGTGATTCTTCTATATTTATTATCTCTTTTGCTATGTTTGGCCTTCCTTGATGGCTCAGCGGGTGAAGAATCTGCCTGCAATGTAGGAGACACAGATGTGACTTTGATCCTTGGGTCAGGAAGATCCCCTGGAGGAGGAAATGCCAGCCCACTCCAGTATTCTTGCCTGGAGAATCAATCCCATGGACAGAGGAGCCTGAAGGGTTGCAAAGAGTTGGACGCTACTGAGTGACTAAGCACATTTGCATTTGTTAGCATGATTGATTCCATGAAGACCTTTCCCTCATCCATTTGATTATATGAATATTTGAAATTTGTTTTATTCAGAAAAAGCAGGATAAATGCTTGACTCATTCTCATTAATCAGTTTATCATGTTACCTCGAATTGTGAATTTCTCACATTTTAAATAGTTGTATTTTATGTTTAGTTGATATAGTGGATGCTACATGCAGGTTTTTAACTATTACACCGTATTTTCAAAGTTTTTCTCTCAATTAGATGTGTTTCTGTAGGTGAGTGTATCCTTGCCTATCTGCAAATATTTTTCTTTTCTCCCCAGTGAGTGAAGAATAGTTTTCCTAGGTAGGGGGAGTCTGATTTCAAGCTTCTCTGTTACTTGTTTTAGAAATTTCTTTATCAACTTTTAAATACAACATTGTAAATGGGCAATTAAACAAAACTTCTTTATCCTTTTATCTTTCTACTGGAAAGTTCTAAAGTTTGTTGTTCAAGGAATTCAAGTATCTAACCAATATATCCCTATGCATGTAACTTTATTAATCCCACTGGGAACTAGCCAAAACTTATAAAGTATAGCCTGGAATATTCTTCAGCCTGATGAAATTTTTAAAATTATGATTGATTTTATTTTCATCTATATCTACTTTTTCTTCTGGAAAGCCTATTCTCAAATTACAATTACTGTATCTACCCTCCAAATCTTACATTTCTCTCCAGACTACAATCTCTTTTAATTTTGCTTTATGATTGACTTGATCTTCCAGACCAGTAATTTTAGTCATGTCAGAGATGATTCCCTTCTTCAGTGTATATGTTAAATTTTTAAAGTTTGTTCCAATAAAGTATGTTAGTCTACAGTTGATGTTATTTTTATTATTTTGTAATTAGAATGTTTTCTTCCAATATTTTCTGTCTTCCTTTATATCTTTGTTTCATTAGAGGTCCATTCTGATATTTTGTTTGATTGCTGTCTCTCTCTGGATATGAGGTTTTCAAAAGTGTTGAAACTCTTTTCCTTCTAGTTGCCAAGGTTTGGTAGCTTGGAATTGAGGACAGTGATATAGAGTGCCAAAAGACCAGCGGTCTGTCAGCACCTGCAGGCTGGAGATACATCATAAATCAGGTTATCCAAGAAGAAACCATTTAGCTACTGAATCTCTCTGTACTTTCCTTCAATAAGGGGTGCAGAATTAGTTCACCTGTTCAGCTTCTTGTTAGCTTTTCATAGAGCAAGAAAACTAATCCTACTCAAATTGATTCCAGATTGCTTTGGGGAAGATCCTAGGATGCCAAGGGGCTAGGATCACTTAGATTCTGTCACATTCTCAGTCTCTGTTGCTGGTTCCTGTGCTTTCATATGGACCAGAGAGGGGGAAGATACTTATTGACTCTTGAACTTAAACCCATTTATGTGTCAGATCCAGGAAGTTTTTGGCCTAAGAAAATAGAATGACTTTAAGTTGAGAATTGAAGGGCATATGTATTTTTTACTACACCTAGTCTTTGGAGAAGGCACTGGCACCCCACTCCAGTACTTTTGCCTGGAAAATCCCATGGATGGAGGAGCCTGGTAGGCTGCAGTCCATGGGGTCGCTCAAAGTCGGACAGGACTGAGCAACTTCACCTTCACTTTTCACTTTCATGCATTGGAGAAGGAAATGGCAACCCCCTCCAATGTTCTTGCCTGGAGAACCCCAGGGACGGCGGAGCCTGGTGGGCTTCCATCTATGGGGTCGGACACGACTGAAGTGACTTAGCAGCATCAGTCTTTGGAAGATTGGTTCTTGGAGTATCAATTTTTTTTTTCTTTGTCACAAAAGCGAAGAACTTATTTATTATTTGCCTATGACATAGAACTGAATCAAATTTAGGAGAAAAGTTGATTTGGAACTCAAATCACTGAGATATCCTCTTTATTCATATCACCTTACTTATAAAGGCAATATATTGAGGAAAATATGCTTATTTTGTGTCATATTTAATTATGCAGACTGTCATGAATCCTTTTGGAAGTATGGGTTATAAATAAGTAAAGGAAATTTTAATCCCTCCCAATTGAATAGGAAGGTAATTTAAGATTATATAAAATGATTTGATCATTCATATCTTAAAACACTTCCATTTTGAGAAGAGTAGAACATAAAATGTTTTCACTAAGCCAAAAATGTGATCAGGAAAATAAGTAACTCAACTTGTAAGGATACCTGGATTCTAATCTTGATGATGTTACTAGTTAACTTTATGATCTTGGGGGAAAAAGTCATGGTAATATTGTGTCTCATCTGCTAAATGTAATAACAATATAGGTGAAAACTTAGACCCTTTTTGTTTCTGAATTTATGAACCTGCTTTGAACATAACTTTGAATATGAGCAGTAAGGTTGAGACCTATGAAGACAAAAGAATTAACTACATCCAAATAGAATATAAAATAATGATATAGTGCTACCTGGCCCCCACCTCAGGAACAAAAATCACAAAAATAGGGGCCTCGGCTACTGAATAAAAATCGTGTTGTTCTACGTAAATATGAAACATTTTCCAGTTGTATCTACCACCTTTGCTAAAGTTCTATTTAGGCATTAAACTTAGAAAATCTTTAGTTATACTGTTTTTATCATAATGTTTGATGCTTTTGATGATATGTAAAAGATGTTTTCCGAGGAGTCATAGTCATAACCGTCTAAAAACCATAAAAGTCAACCCCAAAATCACAAAGAAGCATTTAAATTTACAAATAAAATTTCCTGAGAGCTAAGAATCCTCTAAAATATAACCTCTTCTCACCTTTAACATTTTTTTTTTCTTTTTCACCATATTATTCTCCTCTGTAAACTTTTGAGAGTATAATTATTCATACCAACACTTCTCATACCTATTTCTCTATTCTTTGTCCTTGTGTGTCAAAAGCCACAAAATAGCCCAAAAGAGCTTTACTTACTTCCTTTGCTTGGAAGGCCAAAATGTCTCTTCATACTATTGGATTGCATGTCTATAGTACCAAATTAAGTCTTGAGTATCTCTCTGCTTAGTTATTTTTTAAATTCAATTAAACTATTCCTACAAAATACAGCAGTATAAAAGTGCTATGAAACATTATTTGTCCTGCATATATGATAGACTTTCATGAAAATAACATGAACAAAACCAGAACCAATTAGCACTAGGATATGTATGCAGATTCTAAAGCATATGATATAAATTGTTAATAAAAGTAACATAAGCTTAGACCATTCTAGAAAATGGGTAGAACATGAACTAAATGTTAAGTGTTGGACAAATCTTAAATGAGGGAGGAGGTTTCAGGGGCACAGATTCACAGGTATAAACACTTGTGCTTAGTCGCTCAGTCATGTCCATCTTTGTGACCCTTTGAACTGTAGCCCACCCACCTCCTCTGTCCATGGGATTTTTCAGGCAAGGATATTTGGAGTGAGTTGCCATTTCCTACTCCAGGGGATCTTCCCAACCTAGGGAGAAACCCAAGTCTCCTGCATTGCAGTCAGTTTCTTTACCTGCTGGGGCATTGGTGAAGCCTAGGTATATACACACACATGTCCAAAGGATGGTGTGTGTGTGTGAAGAGAACCCTGAAAATGCCAGAAGACAAGACTATTAGGATGGTTAGCCATATTGTTGAGATGTGAAGAACATACTGAGAAATATCTTCATTCTCTGGGCAGTTGGAAGTCAGTATGGGTTCTTACACAGGAAAATAACATAATGGAATCAATATTAGAAGGCCTGCTATTCAAATAAAACAACAAACAAAAAACTCACTATATTAAGTTATCTTAAATATGATAGTAAAATGTCACTTTTGTTGTCACATATTTATAATAAATAAATGGTGTAGTTTTTTTTTTTTTAAGTAAAGAAAATATCCTTTGAGCAAAAAGTTAGCAAATATTGATGAGAAAAACAGCTGATGATCTCAGTAGCAATTATTCAATATAAAGTCTCCCACCCATTTCAGTGAACAAACAATTGCCATTGAAAAGTTTAAAAATATTTTACAGAGTACCATTATAATAAAATCAGGTAAAATTTCATGTCTGAAATATTTTGGTTTCCACTGAATTATCACTGAAAAGGCACCACCACACCTGCAATATAACACAGCTAGGAGGAAGTTTAGTTCAGTTAAGTTGCTCGGTCGTGTCTGACTCTTTGTGACCCCATAGACCCCATAGACTGCAGCATGCCAGGCTTTCCTGTCCATCACCAACTCCCGGAGCTTGCTCAACTCCATTGATGTCCTCCAACCATCTCATCCTCTGTGTCCCCTTCTCCTCCTGCCTTCAATCTTTCCTAGCATCAGGGTCTTTTCCAATGAGTCAGTTCTTTGCATCAGGTAGCCAAAGTATCAGAGCTTCAACATTAGTCCTTCCAATATATGCAGGACTGATTTCCTTTAGGATTGACTGGTATGATCTCCTTGCAGTCCTAGGGACTCTCAAGAGTCTTCTCCAACACCACAGCTCAAAAACATCAATTCTTCGGCACTCTGCTTTCTTTATGGTCCAACTCTCACATCCATACATTACTTCTGGAAAAACCGCAGCTTTAACTAGATAGACTTTTATCAGTAAAGTAATGTCTCTGTTTTTTAATATGCTGTCTAGGTTGGTCATAGCTTTTCCTCCAAGGAGCAAGCATCTTTTAATTTCATGTTTGCAGTCACCATCTGCAGTGATTAACCAGGTTCGTTTCAGTCAGAGCTGAAAACTTCCCCTCCCTAATTTTAGTGGGAGCTGCTTTGTATCATGCTGTGAAGACAGCATGTGTTGCAAATGCCTTTTGAGAACCTGGGAAACTAAGTTCAGTATAACAAAGACAAATATTTCCATATACAAACTCTTATACTTCTAAGTGGGGATTTCTTTGATTTTCAGTCACAAGAAGGTGTTCATTTATGGTTCCTGCAATCCTTTCAATGTCAAAGAATTAAAATTTGCATGAGGATTGAAACCTTTTGAGAAACTTTTTACTGAGCCCAGGGAGATGCTTTTTACACTTCACACACTTAATATCTTTAAAAAAAACTAGCTACACCAACAAGGCAGTTTTGGATATAAGGCACTATGAGGCAGTTAGGGGAAATCCCCATGTTTTCATAGACGTGAACTGATTTTGCACTAGCACAGTTGACTTTGCCCTCCTTTTAAAAAATGAAATAAAAGTTTATTTAAATAGGCTGATTAACAATTTATTTTATTGAGATATGTCTTTGTTTATTGAAATGGCAAAGAGCTAACTGTTTTTTCAATTAATGGTACTCAGTAAGAACAGGTTTGTCAAGGGATTCCTTTGTATACTGCTAGTGGGGTTAAACTGGAAAATACTGTTGAGGAAAGCGGTGTTGTTACTGTATAGATAGAGTTTACAAACACATGTAGCATTTGAGTTATAGCTGTGTCTTTATGAATATTTCCTTAAGCAAGAATTTGTGAATTTGTTTAAAAAATATGGACAAGGATGGGGTAACATTGTGATTTAAAAACATGTGTATTTGATCTTCATCCTGAAGCTCCCAAAATTCTTGGGATTTCCTAAGTGATGATAGCTATAAAGGTAAGGACAGTGTCCTTTGTTATTTTAATAAAGTGACTTGGATGGCAGCTAAGGATGAGGTTTAGTTACCAGGGGAAACAATCACCTTATGAAAGGGTTGGAATTTTCAGTATTCCTACCCTCCGAAAGGGGAGAAGGGCTGGAGGGTGAATCAATTGCCAGGGATTTAATCAACCATGTCTATGTAATGAAGCTCCCATAAAAGCTCAAAAGGACTGAGTTCTGAGAACTTCTGGATCAGTGAATAATCTTGGAGAGTAGTGTGCCTGGAGAGGGCATGAATGCTTCATGTTGTTTCCCCATATCTTGCCCTGTGAGACCCTTCCATCTGCCTGTTCCTGAAATATATCCTTGTATAATAAACTTATAGTCTAATGAGTAAACAGATTTCTTGAGAGTTCTACTAGCTGCTCCAGCAAATTAATCACACTGGAGGAGGAGGTCTTGGGTATCTCTGGTTTACAACTAGTCAGTCAGAAGTATAGGTAATAACCTGGACTGGTGACTGGTGTCTGATTCCCAAGGTTAGTGTTATGAAACCTCCAATCTTCCCCCAATTGCTGGTCTATCAGATGCTCAGGTGACAGCCTGGGCATGTGAGTGACATCTGAAATTGTGGGAAGAACAGTTTTGTAAGACTGAACCTTTAATCTGTGAGATATGATGCTATCTGCAGGTATTTAGTGTTAGAATTAAGTTGAATCATAGGATACCCAGTTGATGTCCAAGAATTGCTTGGTGGTGTGGGGGGAAACCCCTTCTCCTCACACTGAAGTTGGGTCTCAGAACACCTAAGAGTCGTGTCCAACTCTGCGATTCCATGGATTGTAGATTGCCAGGCTCTTTGGTCCATGGAATTCTCCAGGCAAGAATACTGGAATGGATAGCCACTCCTTTCTTCAGGGAATCTTCCTGACCCAGAGATCAAACTCGGGTCTCCTGCACTGAAGGCAGATTCTTTAACATCTGAGCTACCAGGGAAGCCCAAGAGATGGCCAGAGTATTATTACTGATAATCTGGAAAAAGTTGGAAACAACCAAAAGTTCTCAAATCTTGTGTGGCAAATTCTTTAACCAAAGTATATGAGTATATCTTACTATTGCAATCAATAAAAGTCATGTAAATATGTGTGGGAATATACGTATACCCAAATGCATAGATACACATACACTTACTTATGAAGACTCCAACGGTCAGTTCTTTCAGATTGTCATTATCTTCCAAGGTTTTTTATATAATTTATGAAAGTGATAGTCGCTCAGTCACGTCCAACTCTGTAATCCCATGGACTATAGAGTTCATGAAATTCTCCAGGCCAGAATACTGGAGTGGGTAGCCTTTCCTTTCTCCAGGGGACCTTCCCAATCCAGGGATCGAACCCAGGTCTCCCACACTGCAGGCGGATTCTTTACCAGCTAAGCCACCAGGGAAGCCCAAGAATACTGAAGGGCTAGCCTATCCCTTCTCCAGCTGATCTTCCTGACCCAGGAATCAAATCAGGGTCTCCTGCATTGCAGGTGAATTCTTACCAGCTGAGCTACCAGGGAAGCCCAAAACTAATTCATGAATTCATTTTAATCAGGGTTTCTCTCTGTAACTTCAGTATCTGTCTTAACTTTTATCTAACTATATAAATAATGCCATTACTGTGAACAAAATGTTTTATATGACTAATTGAAAAACCATCTAAATATTCTTTCCATCAGTTTTGAGAATAAGAAATGACTACGTCAACTTTAGTTCCTCTCATACCATAAAGTCTGATGGTGATAGTGAGTCTTACTTGGGTAATATAAAATTTATTTCTCCCAGTGTGTTCATGTGATTGGAATAGTAGGTAGAATTCCCTAGCAAAAATTCATTCTAGGTAATTAATAAGACTGTAAAGAAAAATAAATAAAAATAATAAGTTAAAAAAATTCCTTCCTTCCCTCTCTTCCTCCCCTCTTTTCTCTTTTTCCATCTCTTTCCATCTTTCTCTCCCACTCCTCCTTCTCTCCTTCCCCCAAATGCATACATTTCCAATTACATAGCTTAAAAATGGTCATAATGTAACATCAGTTCATTATGTAAGCATAGGATTGAAAAATGCCAGCTGAGATAACTCTTATTGTTGGAAGAAATACAATAAATATTTTTAAAATTGTTTAATTATACAAATAACAACTTTCAACTATAGTGTCTATTTTGCCAGCAGTTCTGGTATTTCTTGCTAATGCAATACATAATTTTAGTTTTATTTTTCCAACACTGCATTTTCTTGGGGAGATGCCAATTTTCAGATTCATACTACAAGTGTAGTAGTAATTTTGTAATGTTGAAGAAAATTGTAACTAAACAAATCACTTTATCTCTTGTTACTGTTATAAAAGCTACAAATGAAGGCTTGACTAGGGAATATACTGAATACAAGGCCATTGTAGTATGAATAAATAATTTACCAGAAATACTAGTGGTACTAGGGAAACCTTACAAATATATTTCCCAAATAGGATAGTCTAAGTGACTTAGATATATTCTGCTTCATATCATAATCTTTGCTTTTGTCTGGTTTCCTTCAGGGTGTGAAATGTATTTGTCATAGCCTTAGGCTGGGATTCTTGCAACTTAGACATAAGGAAGGCAATACAACACAGTGACATCAGGGTGCTGATGGGAGATAGCAAGTGTTTAGAAAGACTGGTAAGATTTGCTTACTATATCTATACAGATTTTCCTTGCTGTATCAAAATAGCCCATTTCTATGAAACTTTTCATCAACTGAAATGGTGTAAAGCAAATAAGTAGTTACCTTAGGACACATCTTGCTACAAATGGAGACAAAGGCAGTTGCTCACATGCAGTTTAAAGCTGCAGAGGCTTGATGCTGAGATGCAAGTTCCTGGGGAAGCAGCTTGGAGGTGCCACTCGCACAGCTCACTTGGTGGTGCATCGCTTGGTGGTGCACAGCTCAGGGTTCAGGCTGTCTTTATAGGGCTGGCTGCAAAACAAATGCTAATTGCTGTTTTTGCTTTTTGCCTTTTCTCACAAAAGTGAAAATTCTCTTTGGATTTATCTTGGTTACCAAAACAGATACTAATGTAGGGCTTTCTAAAAAGTGAAGGGACATAAAGCAAACTTTTGAAAAGCAGAAGATACCAGCATCCTGTAAACATATGAACAGTAAATAAGAAATCATGAAAAACTGCATTGCCTCTGTCCACAACCCAAAAAAGGCAAATATGTCCACTTACATAAAATCAAATACTATTCAGGAAAGAGATGAAATGTCTTCAGACTTGGCTGAAGCTGTTCTTTAGCTGAAGCGTCAAAAAAACTTTGTTAACAGTGATGTCTTCCCTAACTGACTTTGTAATCCATTTTCTGCATCTGTTTTGCCTTTAGTGACTTGACTGTGGAGTAATAATCATGACACTTTTATAAAGCAGATCTTGTGAATCTCCATATGCTATATGATTCTTAGGATGAAAAATAGTTTTACGTTATCAATTATTTGGCCCTTTTCCCCAGTAGATACTGTTTATGAACATGTGAATTTTGCATTATGCAGTAGACTTGTTACTGAAAGTTATTTTTAAATAATTTGGGAGAATCAAATCTTATTTTAAATGTACCAGAGGAGTTTGTTATTATTAGGGACCTTGTGATAAACACTTCTTCAAAGTGAAATATTCTAAATTATTTTGTAAGCTGTGATTTTCTATACTGTTATCTAAAATGAGGTGCAAATAAACTAGATGAAAGTTTAAAGAAAATGATGGTGTGGCACACGAGAGCCAGCTGGCCTCTCCCCAAATGGCCTTGCATTACCCTTGTGATGCTACTGTATTCCAGAGTCTGACCTTGAAACTTGCAGGCTCAGCAATTTGAATTTGTCAGCACTAGAAGACTAAATCTCAGGAGCATTATAAGTTATTGGAACTGTTATATTAATCAAAATACCAACTTAATTTTAGCTATTAAAAACACATTGTTTTTATATGAACTTGAATAGTTATGTAAACAGAACAAAAATGTTCTCTCCTTGAAGGTGGACTGTTGGGGAATTTGGTGGACTATTGGGGAATCTAAATGGTTATTTTGAAGTTATTTTGATGTGATTAGGCTCAAACTAAGGCGGTTACAGAAAGATACCATGTAACATGCTTTATTTTGCCCTTCTCTGAAACCTCAGAGACATGGCTAATTGATTATTGCTAATTAATCAACTGATCTACTAGGCTAAGATTTAGCTTAAGAATCCTCAACATGACGGTCCAGAAGCCAGCTCAATTGATTGGGATTGGCACAGGATTTGACACTTGTTCATGGGTAAATATTTTTGCTCTATGCCTGTTTTCTTTTCTGTGAAATTAATGAATTTGACTGTTTTTTTTTTTTTCCCCTCCCACATCCTGTTCTGCTCTACAAATAACTCTGCTTGTTTAAGCAATGACTATGGTCTTAATTTCTTTACCTTAAAAGTGAGAAGGTTATATGGAATCTTTTAAAAATATAGACTAAAAGTTATAACTCTTATCTGAAATTGTAAGTCAGAGCTTTTAGCTGTCTATGTCAACCATAAAGAAATGGAGACACAGATCAATTGCCAGCCACCATCTTGTGTGCACATGAATTATCATCTATGTCCAAATATTGGGTTGGTGCAAGAGTGCCATATGAATTATAATGTCTGTTCAGAGAACAGAAAGCAAGAATGTTGATACATTTGCCAGGTGTTTGCCATGTTGGATCTGTAGATGGATTACTATCCCAGGTATTTGCTTCACTAGAAAAGATTACTATCCCAGGTATTTGCTTCACACTTGTTAGCTGTCAAGTCTGAGAGCAGAAAAAACTGAAGCAAGTTTGAAGTCACATGTACTAATTTCTTCAAAGTAAAGTTGCTCAGTTGTGTCTGACTCTTTGCGACCCCATGTATGTCCATGGGATTTTCCAAGCAAGAATACTGGAGTGGATTGCCATTTCCTTCTCCAAGAGATCTTCCCGACCCAGGGATTGAACCAAGGTCTCCTGCATTGTAGGCAGACGCTTTACTGTCTGAGCCACCAGGGAAGTCCAATTTCTGCAAAAGTGTTTGTAAAATCAGTCATATTTCCATTATGTTGGCTAATTGTAGACAAAACATAACAGTTTTGTGTATTCATATTTATTGTCCATGTACGTCTAGTAGTAGCAAACGTTTTCTAGTCATAGAGCCTCCAGAGCACCATGAAATAGTCCATATTTTAATGATGAGAAAGATCTCTTATAACTGAAATGTGTTTTTATTATTCAAGGACTGTGGTTGTCTATTCACTAAAATGATTGCTCAGACTGCAGGTCACAGTTGCCTGAGTGCTCTGGTTAAGAGGAAAAATATGAAGTTCTGATTGGTGTTAAGCAGTGAATCTTTTGACAAAGATAATGGTTCCATGTACAGTGATAAAGCATTCTTCATATCTTCAATTTTTTGATTTTTTGTTCCTTTAAAAGTATTCCTTTCCATTTGATTTTTTTTTCCATTTACTTTAAGGAGAGTATTCATCAACCATGCTCATTTAAAATATATTAATGTCCTCTTCCTTCACCCAGACTTTTACTTGTATACAAGGCAGATTCTAAATGTGATTAGAATGAATACTGACATATTAACTTATTAATAAATGTCTGTATGACCCATGAGGGATGCTTGCCCTGAAATAAAACTCAGACATCTTGCTCAAAAAGCAGTCAACTTCTGTCTACTGCCTGACTGAACTATAATTTACATTTTGTATAAAATGGACAGAAGGCAATTTTAATTTAATATATAAATGTAAAACTTCAGCTTCCACTTGCTGTAATATGGACTCCATGATTTTATTTATTTATTTGTTATCAGCAAAGGCTGTATCCTGTGAGCGTCTGTGATGGAAATCCACTGTGTGCACACAGTAACTCTATTAGGCTATTGGAGAGGATGAAAACAGTTTGAGATAAATAAAAAAGCAATTACCTAGGCCTGGGAAAGAGATACTGCACATTTATTCAGGAGGCATTTAACTTACTCAGGACTCCATTCCAATGAACAGTTATTCCTTTTTCTACCTCCCTAATATATGCCAAGCCAAATGGGAAGAAACAGGACAATGTTTCACACCCCAGCAGTGAGGCAGAAATCTGTGGATTTTAGAAAGCTGTCATTAGTGAAAAGACAAAACCATGATGTCCCTCATTCCATTTCTAGAGTTGGACATTGAGGGCAAAGCATTTGAAATTGTGGCATAATCAACTGTAATAGCTACTGGGTAGATGGACTAAAGCCAGGCACAGTTTCTGCAAAGCTGGTGAGTAGCATGCTTATTGATTTAAAGGCTGCTACCAAAGTTCCTATAATCAAGACTTATTTATAACCAAGGTTGAGGGAGAAGAAAGAAGAATATATAGATCTTTTAACAATCACTGTTTCTTCTGTTTCCCATTCTTCTGTGATTAATTTCACTTTTTATTTTAGCTTATTTCCCTGAATTTCTTTTCTTATACACTTTATCCCTGAATCACTCCTTTCTCCTCCCTAGCTCACTGATCAATAGAGCTATTACAGTTCTATGGAGCAATGTCATTTTCCATAGGGGTATCTGTTCAAGAAGGAATGGGGAATACAGAGCAAATTAAATAAAGAAGAGGGTGAAGCTCTGCAGAGAAAGGTATTCCTACAGAGACAGGGACCGTCAGAAAACTAGAACAGCCTAACAGATTCTACCAAAGGTTCTGAAAGTAAATTTCTCTTCCTTTAAATTTCCCTGTTCTTAGAATTCATTTCTTCTGCGATTGCTGGCAATTGTTGCCAATCTCATTTCATCTCTTGGGAATCCTGTTATACAACATCACTCCTCTTGGCATCCTGCTAATCTTGGTGAATTCAGATTTCATTCCTTAGCCTTATACACTTGAAATATTTCTGTTACTGTACTTCTTAAGTAGGTTTTGTCTCTTAGTACTTCAAATAGCATCTCTTATGTACAGTTATAGCTTCTTTTTGTTTCTAATTAGGTCAGTCATTATGTGGCAAAGCAGAGAAAATCTTGCTATTTTGGAAAGATGGCCTCCCCGTTATTTTACTGGGCGTTGCTGTGAGAATCAACAAAGGAAAATGTGAAAATGTGTTGACCACTATAAAGCTTTGTAACAATGAAAGTCATGCTATCTCTGGCTTGGTTTTGCTTTTGTTTATTTTTTGATGTCCTTCCTGTAATTCTTCATTATAGCTTGTAGCTGCTTTAATATTAATAATTAAATGCTGTACAGCCTTTGCTTCTGTAAAAGAAAAGAGGGGCGGGGCTGCCTTGACTTGACCTCAAAGCATCATGGCATGAATGGGCACAGCATTAAAATCAGGACCACTCAAAAGAAAACAAAACAAAACAGAAAAGATCAGGACCACTCAAATCTTGAATCAATTACATGCCTGTGAAGGTCATTAGCAATGGGAAAATCTGGTAAATGCCTTGTTTTTATTAAATTTGTTTTCATTTTGCTTAATTTGTAGCTATTTGACAAGCAAAAAAGAAATATGTTTGTGTTTCTTCCAGTAATGCTAAAGATTATTGCAAAAGTGCCCTAAAATCCTCTATTTGGTAATGCAACTGTTACAAGAAAATGATAGATAGCAATGATAGCTTCTGGGACTTTTTTAATATCATCCATAGATATGCCAAAAGGTGCAGTTACATGCAAGAACACTTACTATTTGGTCTGATCTGTCAAAATGAGCAACAGATCAGCTAATTTGCTGTCATTTTAATGGCTTCTCTGGGGTATTGACTTAGCAAAAGTTATGAAGTTGAAAGGGATTTTTGAAACTAGATTATAATTCAGATAACATTTAAATTTTAAATAGAAAACTGACCAAAACAAATAAAATATGGTGACAATTTCTTAAAAGACTAATGGGGAAAGCATAAATAATATACAAATAAAATTATTTATTATAGTTAGCTAAGTTTGTAAGTATCAGTAGAATGATCCAGAGAAACGATCAGATATTTTATATTTTATTTCTTAGAAATCTTGACATTTATATCTTTGATAAACTTTTCAAGGTTTGCTAGAATGAAATTTTCCAAACTTATTCTGTTAAATGTACAAGAATATCCCAAGGTCATCTTTTGATCCCAGGTTCTTTGTTTAAATGCTAATGTAGAAAATACTACTTACTGTCAAAGAAACAGGCAAGATTTATATTTTGTTTCTTATTATATAACCAGGAATTGTGTTTTATGGGCTTAATTAATTGTATCACTTCAAATCTGAATAGTGTATTAAAAAATGGGCCATTGTTAAATTAACACTTATCTTGGATATAAATAGTACCATAGAATTATACCATATTAGCCCACTCCAGTGTTCTTGCCTGGAGAATCCCAGGGTTGGGGGAGCCTGGTGGGCTGCCGTCTATGGGGTCGCACAGAGTCGGACACGACTGAAGTGACTTAGCAGCAGCAGCAAGTGCCTAAATCACTGCTAGCAAGAACTTTAGACACTGTAGAACAGAGGGTCAGTCAACTATAGCCTGTGCGCCAAATTGAGTCCAACATCTGTTTTTTAATCTTCTCAGGACTTAGAAGTTTTTTTGTTTTATTTACATTTTTATTTTTCTCTCTCTTTTTTTTTTAATAGAAAATTATTTAATTAGTATACATGTGTTCCCCATCTTGAACCCTCCTCCCTCCTCCCTCCCCCACACCATCCTTCTGGGTCGTCCCAGTGCACCAGCCCCAAGCATCCAGCATCGTGCATTGAACCTTGACTGGCACCTCATTTCATACATGACGTTTCACATGTTTCAATGCCATTCTCCCAAATCTTCCCACCCTCTCCCTCTCCCACAGAGTCCATAAGACTGTTCTATACATCAGTGTCTCTTTTGCTGTCTCGTATACAGGGTTATCGTTACCATCTTTCTAAATTCCATATATATGCGTTAGTATACTGTATTGGTGTTTGTCCTTCTGGCTTACTTCACTCTGTATAATAGGCTCCAGTTTCATCCACCTCATTAGAACTGATTCAAATGTATTCTTTTTAATGGCTGAGTAATACTCCATTGTATATATGTACCACTGCTTTCTTATCCATTCATCTGCTGATGGACATCTAGGTTGCTTCCATGTCCTAGCTATTATAAACAGTGCTGCGATGAACATTGGGGTACATGTGTCTCTTTCCCTTCTGGTTTCCTCAGTGTGTATTCCCAGCAGTGGGATTGCTGGATCATAAGGCAGTTCTATTTCCAGTTTTCTAAGGAATCTCCACACTGTTCTCCATAGTGGCTGTACTAGTTTGCATTCCCACCAACAGTGTAAGAGGGTTCCCTTTTCTCCACACCCTCTCCAGCATTTATTATTTGTAGACTTTTGGATCGCAGCCATTCTGACTGGTGTGAAATGGTACCTCATTGTGGTTTTGATTTGCATTTCTCTGATAATGAGTGATGTTGAGCATCTTTTCATGTGTTTACATTTTAAATGGTTAAGAGAAATAAGACTATTTTGTAACATGTGACTATTATATGAAATTCAAATTTCAATGTTTGTAAATAAAATGTTACTGGAACATGGCCATGTTCATTTAATTCTGTGTTGTCTAAAATTTGTTTTTCTTTTATACTATAACAAGAGTTGAGGGGTTACACCAGAACATGCTGGCCTGCAAAGTTCAAGATACTTACCATCTGGCCCTTTACAAAAAGATTTGCCTGTCTTTGCCATAGAGACAAGAGGTCTTCTACATTAAAGTCTATGTTGAAATTGTGACTTGAGTAATTTGTAATACACTCAGGCATTATAAATAATGAGGCCATGTGGTGACATACTTAGTGAGATAAGGGTGATGCATTTTTGGTTCCTCAAGGCACTAAATGCTTGTCTGTAGTTCCATTAGATATCTACCTACCTAGGGTAGGATTCTTACGTTACTTGTATAATCAGGAAAATCACTAAATTTCTCCAAAGCTTTTGTCACACATCTGAAGAACAAGAAAATAATAGTATTTACTTCATAGGATTATCATTAAGAATAAACCTCTGTTTTGTATTATGTCTAGTAAATTGTAAATGATCAGAAATTTAGTAATTGCTATTTTAAAAATTATGGATAAATATAAGCACATAAAATGATTTTAACCTGTAAATTTATGAAGACAATGCAAAAAAGACTTACATAAAAATTGTCACATTTATATGAAAGTATAAAAATTGAAAACTTTATCTAGTTCTTATACAATTACATGTTATTTTTATATGATCCTATGTACTATAGCAGATTTCTGATTTTTGACTTTTAATTTCTTTTCACTAATAATCTGTTTTAGGAAGGAAGAAAATCTCTATTTGGTCTCAATTTTCCCCTTTTTCTTTTCTCAGTTTTGAGTAAGTCTTTGTTAACTGCCATTTGTCCTACTTTTACTTTTTTTGATGCTTGTGTGGCTTCCTCATTGAGGAGAATGATAGCAACCAAAAATTCTCTTTCAATGTTTTGGCATCCAGTGATTCAAAATTCTAATTTTAAATGTATTGTCCTCATGAACTCTTTCTAAGGAAGATTATCTTACTTTTTATCTGTGAATTTAACTTACAAAGGCAGGAGTTTCTTGGAATTTTTTTTTCCTTCATTCAGATACATTGGTCTAAGAGTTTTCTGTGTCTGAGAATTTCAAGATGCATCCATCTTCCATCAGTGTGTTTCTGTGGTTTCTGTCCAGTGCCAAGTGGATGGAAAGAGTTATTATAGAGTCTATTTCAATGAACAGTACTGGAAATTTCCAGATTGAATCTGAAGTTTTAAAATGCTATGAAACTTAATTTGCTAATTTAATAACATTTAACTGGATATAAGTAGCTCAATAGACTGTGATTTAATTATTTTATGACACTGATGTAGCCATTGTTGACAATGAGGAACCATTGCTTATGTTAAGACAATTTTCAATAAGCAAGACAGATTTAGATCTCCAAAGAATTATAATATATATTATTTATATATTCTCTGAAAGTGTCTATATTACCTTTATCTTTAGATCTTTTGTAAAGAATCTAAATCTAATAAAACAATGTCACAAAGATAATAGCTTGAAGGATATGGATCTTCAGATTCTGCATATCTGGTGTAACATGTTGTTCATTCACTCAGTTGTGTCAGAATCTTTACAATCCCATGGATTGCAGCATGCCAGGCTTCCATGTCCTTCACTATCTCTGAGAGTTTGCTCAAACTAATGCCCATTGAGCCAATGATGTTATTCAGCTATCTCATCCTCTGTCACCCCCTTCTCCTCCCGCACTCAATCTTTCGCAGTATCAGGGTCTTTTCCAATGAGTCAGCTCTTCATATCAGGTGGCCAAAGTATTGGAGCTTCAGCACCAGTCTTTCCAATGAATATTCAACAATGATTTCTTTAGGATTTACTATTTGATCCTCTTGCAGTCCAAGGGACTCTCAAGAGTCTTCTCCAGTATCTCTCAGTTCAAGCATCAGTGCTGAAGCACTCAGTCTTCTTTATGGTCCATCTCTCACATCCATACATGACTACTGGAAAAAACATAAGTTAGACTATATGGATCTTTGTTGGTAAAGTAAAGTCTCTGCTTTTTAATATGCACTCTAGGTTTGTCATAGCTTTTCTGCCTAGGAGCAAGTGTATTTTAATTTCATGGCTGCAGTCACTGTCTGCAGTGATTTTAGAGCCCGAGAAAATAAAGTCTGTCACTGTTCCCATTTTTTCCCCCAATTTGACATGCAGTGATGGGACCAGATGGCATGATCTTAATATTTTGAGTGTTGAATTTTAAGCCAGCTTTTTCACTCTCCTCTTTCACCTTCATCAATGGGCTCTTTAGTTCCTCTTCCCTTTCTGCCAGTAGGGTGGTGTCCTCTGCATATCTCAGGTAATTGATATTTCTCCTGGCAATGTTGATTCCAGCTTGTGCTTCATCAAGCCTGACATTTCTCATGATGTACTCTACATAAAAGTTAAGTAAACATGGTGACGATATACAGCCTTAACATAATTCATTCCCAATTTTGAACCAGTCCATTCTAACTGTTGCTTACTCACTTGCATAAAGATTTGTCAGGAGGCAGGTAAGATGGACTGGTATTCGCATCTCTTGAAGACTTTTCCACAGCTGTGATCCACACAGTCAAAAGCTTTAGCATAGTCCATGAAGCAGAAGTAGATGTTTTTCTGGAATTCCCTTGCTTTTTCTATGATCCAACAGATGTTGGCGATTTGATCTCTGGTTCCTCTGCCTTTTCTAAATCCAGCCTGTACCTCTGGAAATCCTCAGTTCCTGTACTGTTGAAGCCTAGCTTGAAGGATTTTGAACATTACTTTGCTATCATGTGAAATGGGCACATTGTGCGGTAGTTTGAACATTCTATGGCATTGGCCTTCTTTGGGATTGGAATGAAAACTGACCTTTTCCAGTCCTGTGTGTATAACCTTGAAGTGAAGTGAAGTCGCTCAGTCAAGTCCGACTCTTTGCAACCCAGTGGATTGTAATCTACCAGGCTCCTCTGTCCATGGGATTCTCCAGGCTAGGATACTGGAGTGGGTTGCTATTTCCTTCTCTAGGGGATCTTCCCAACCGAGGGATCGAACACAGGTCTCCCACATTGCAGGCAGACGCTCTATCAGGGAAGTCCCATGTGTGTAACCTTAGTTGAACCAAAAAAAGGGATAGTGTTGAGTATATTCTCAAATATGATCAGTCCTCTATGAAACAGCCAAAACAGTGTAAGTAGAAGAAGCCATGCTAAGCCTTGCCTGGTGAGAGCATCTCTCTTTAACCATTTTTATGTCATCATCAGCCATATAGTACTGGAATAATCTAGCCAGGATAAGTTTTGCTCAAAATATCTAACAGAGATCTATTGATCTTATGCTGATCCTACTTTTGCTCATATTATCTCTAGTAAAATAATAGAGACCAATGTAGCAGCATTTATTACATGCTAAGTTCTGAAATCTAACTACCATAATTCATTTTATTCTAAGATAAGTTTGCTGCTGCTAAGTCACTTCAGTCGTGTCTGACTCTGTGTGACCCCGTAGATGGCAGCCCACCAGGCTCCCCTGTCCCTGGGATTCTCCAGGCAAGAACACTGGAGTGGGTTGCCATTTCCTTCTCCAATGCATGAAAGTGAGAAGTGAAAGTAAAGTCGCTCAGTCGTGTCGGACCCTTAGCGACCCCATGGACTGCAGCCTTCCAGGCTCCTCCGTCCATGGGATTGTCCAGATAAGTTTATGATGTAGCTATTGTGATCATCAATTTACAATAAAGTTCCTGAAGTTAGGTTAACAACCACGTGGGTAGTGGGTTGAATCTATGGTCTCTTTGATTCCAAAGACAAATTTTTAAACATTGTGCCTTTGGGTTTGTATAACTTGGCAAAAGGGTTTTCCTTAAGATTGAATCTCTCCTTTCCCTTTTCATTTCTTATTTTAGTTGTGGATTGTCTGAAATTCATCATATGGTCCTAGAAAACATTGCATAAGCCCTTGTATGTTTATTCAGTCAGTGAATTAAGTAGCAAATCCGGATAATAGAAGTGTCAATAATAATATTAACAATAACAACAGCAATAATAACTTATAGTTGTATGTCAGTTCCTCATGTGTACTAAAATTTAAGCCAGGATTCTTTCCTGTCTTCAGCATAATTCTTGATCTTTAAAGTCACAAGACTTGTATTGCATCTTATTCACACACACACACACACACACACACACACACACACATCATTGGAAACATCAAAGTTTGAGTGTCTAAAATGAAGAAGAAAAGAACCAGCTTTTAATATTCTTGAAAAATTCAATATAACTCAATGGAAACTTAATGTTCCATAGTTAAATTTGAGTCATCTGGAGGATGTAGTTGGATTGTGACAGGCTTCTGTTTGTTGATCTGGATTATCTTGCCTACTAGTAAATATTGACAACATACCCTGCTCTGGATCTGAATCTTGTTTATGAATGCCATCTATTTGTGCATTTATTTTTTTTAATTATATTGATGAAGAGTTTAGTTGGGTGGTGGTGGTAGTGGGTTAGTCACTAAGTCGTGTCCAACTCTTGTGACCCCATGGACTGCAGCCCACCAGGCTCCTCTGTCCATGGGATTCTCCAGGCAAGAATACTGGAATGGGTTGCCATTTCCTTCTCCAGTGAGTTGGGTGGTGAACAGATATTTTTTGGTGGACTCTTCTCTGAATTTTACATTAAGCTTTAAAAGGTAACTGGCTAACCACAGTTTGAATGTATTGCTGTGTTCAGAAAAAGTTTTGGAAGATTTTAATTTGGTTGTTAAAAGTTTGCTGATTTGGGTTGGAGCATCAACTGGATATAAGATTAAGCTATTAATTTCACACACAGCTAGTGTTGCTTTCACTGGGATACTGACATCTGAATATCATGAACTAAGATATCAAGTATCAGTCAAGAGTTTAGCAATCACATCTGAGACAAATGTGCTTCTCCTTGATATCTAGGATGATTTACAACAGTTCACTATATTATACATGCAGATTCTTTGCCCTTCTTGCCTCATCATCATTCTTTTAAAAAGTCAGAATAGACAATAGCATTACAGCCAGAATCTCATATGTAAATTTAAGAAGATACTGATAGCTTGACTTTTTGTTTTAATTTCACACAAATCTGTGTATGTAAAGTCAATCAACTATTTTGGTGTAAAACCTTTGAACATTACTAATCATAATTCCCTTCAGTTTGATTCATTTAGTGCCTGTGTTCATTGTTTCATCTATTTCTCATTACCTGCTTTTTATTTTAATGTGGGTATATGTTTTTCTTCAGAATCCCTCCTTATGAAAATAGTTTGTATAGATTGTGCCTGTACAGGCTAATCTTGGGGGATCAGATGAAAGTCATTGAGTAGTCCAGGGGAAAATTTCCCCAATAAACACAGCTTTTTCCTTCACTACAAATTTTTCTAGACAGTTTATTAATAACTTCCCTCTTCATGTGACCACCTTCCAAATATTTAATACACACACATATCCTGGTTTTCATATATTTGGACATGCTCAGACATTTCTTTGTCTCAACTTAGAAGATACTTTGAATTCCTGATAAATTGGTTATTGAGTAGAAATTAATAAAATGACCACGTTTGATCAACTGATTTTCAGAGACATTAACAAGGCAATTGATTTACTTTCAGTGATTGGGAACCTTGAAGATCAAAGAAACATACTTTTTTTCTTACAAGGGAAATGAGAATATACATCTGTCCACATGAGACCTTTTCAAAAAACACTTTTATTGAAATAAATGAAGATATAAAGGTATAGTTATTTGATACATTACCTGCTTGTGTGATAGTTTCTTCTTTAACATGTATTACTGAATACACAGAAATAATGGTTAAGGCAATAGCCACTGGAGTCAAATTGCCAAGTATCAAAGCTTGAATCTACCCAGTATGAGAGGCTGTGTCATACTTAACAGGATACTTACTTCTCTAAGCCTTCTGTTCTTCTCATCCCCTGCCTTTTGGGTAGTTGTGATGATGAAATGAGATTAACTATATGTGCATGCTTGTGTGCGTGCTCAGCCGTTCCTGATTCTTTCCTACCCCATGCACTGCAGCCTGCCAAGTTCCTCTGTCCATGGGATTTTTCAGACAAAAATAATGAATTGGGATGCCATTTGCTCCTTCAGGGGATCTTCTCAATCCAGAGATTGAAGCTACATCTCTTGCATCAGCAGGTGGATTCTACCACTGTGCCACCTGAGAAGCCCAATGATTACCTATATGCTGCTAAGTCACTTCAGTCATGTCCGACTCTGTGCAACCCCATAGATGGCAGCCCACCAGGCTCCCCCATCCCTGGGATTCTCCAGGCAAGAACACTGGAGTGGATTGCCATTTCCTTCTCCAATGCCTGAAAGTGAAAAGTGAAAGTGAAGTTGCTCAGTCGTGTCCGACTCTTAGCGACCCCATGGACTGCAGCCTACCAGGCTCCTCCGCCCATGGGATTTTCCAGGCAAGAGTACTGGAGTGGGGTGCCATTGCCTTCTCCGATTACCTATATAAATGCTTATAAATGAGACAAATGTCATCTCTTTTATATACATCTGAATATTTACCATCAAATCTTATATAATTTGGATTCTACTGCTGCAATGCTCTGCTGGCCCTCAGGGAGCATGTAGTCTATTTGTCATATATCTCTGTAGTCATTACAGCCCAAGTCAGGATATGGAATTAATGGGATTTGGGTATTTAATATAATGGCATAAATGAGCATAACAACAACAACAACAAACACTGAAGAATCTTTGGCTCTGCAGATATTGCTTCTGAAAATTGCAATGTAAAATACCTGGGTTAACTCATAAGATCAGACTAAAAATAGAAGACTCTTACAAGGGGTGTAACTTCTCAGAGGCCCTTTTAAAGAATTTTTTTCCCCACTTCCACTGCTCTCAATTTGGATCCCAGCTCATCTGACTTGTTCACAAGTCCTTCCATATGAGAAAAAACCTCAATGCTGATTGTGAATCACGTGGGCTGCTGCTATCCTTGTGTGATTTTTGTTTTCTGCCACTTCTCGCTGGGGGCTGCTCTAGCAGGATGTAGCTTCATCACGTGGAGGTGCCTCTTTGAAAAAGTGTGATGTACATCACCTACAGGCAGGTACCTCAGTTGGTTCAGTGAAAAGGCGAGCCATTTCATTTCCCAGCCTGAGGTCTCAGCTGCACAGACAGCCCGACAAGTTCCCCTTTAAAATGCTCCAAGATAACTTCCCAAGGACCAGATGGTTCTGGTAAGTCTGGGATGATTAGCAGGCTTCCTGTTCCAGAGCAGCTACCTGGCAAGGGGATTTGGCATTGCCTGGAGAATGCTCATGATAACCGAAAGCAGGGAATAGTGGTGATGACACAGTATCTGGCTACTATGTGTTAGGAAGCCTCTTATCTGTCTTTGTTTTAATGGTTACTGGAAAATAACCAAATACTTCTGGAAATAATCCTATTTCATTACCTAGATCAACTGTGGGATTTGTTCTACTTTCCTATAAAATGGCAGGGATTTGGAGGAGGTCAAAGGGGATACTGGTGAAGAAGTGGGTTAACTGTCCAAATTCAAGTCAGAGAATGGGGATATTATTTTCAAGAGTTAATGTAAGCAAAACTGGGCAAATCTTTCATAATCAGTCATTTGAAGCATTCTCAGAAAAATATAGCATCAATTATATAAAATTCCCTGAAGCATCAAAATATTTTGCATGCTTGAAATCCTGCAGATGGTACTCACAAGTAAAAATACATTGTATTTATTTGCAGAATATCATAGATGCATTAGTAATTTGTTGTGGTTGGCATATGTGTCTCATTACAATGAAAATGACTAATCACTTTTGGGGTAAAGAGTCAAATGTGGTTTGGTTGTTACAGTTATTCATTTTTAATGATGCTTGGGGACAGAGAAAAGTGTGGCTTAATTTTAACTATTCTGAAAGAACATTTAGTATTACATTTAATTTTTATTCTTTGTATTCAAGAACTAAACTAAAGATGATTTCTTGAAGGGGCTATCTAATAATATTTTAAAACCAAAACTCTTTAGAAAATGAAACTGATGACTTATATGTTACCTCTTTTTCCAGGCTTACTTGGGCAATTTTATATTTTAGAGCATGCTATTTTCTTTGCTAGCTTCACACATCACAGCACTGTCACTACATCAGTTTTGCCCAAGATAAAAGCTTTATCATAACCTCTCACTCTCTTTAAATCTCCTGTGGGTACAAAACATGGCTTCCTTCAGAGATGATTTTGGCAGGTTTTAGTCAATCAAAAGGAAATCCTTTTCCCTCCAATCCTTAATATTCCATTTCTACTGTCGAAACAGTGTCAGCACTAAGACCTTTCAGTTTCATTTTTCTTTCATCTCTGGTTTATTTGGTGTTTGGCAGAGTAATGATATAGGTGACTTGTTTAAAAATAGGTTTCCAAGCTTTATCTTTTAAACTGCAAAATCAGATCCCCTTGACATGGAGTCTAGAAATCAATGAACTTCCTTGGTACTTCTTCTGTACACCATTTTTTGAGACCCAGATAGCTTGTATGTGCAAATAATTTTGCTCTCATGAGTCAGATTACCTGAAATAAATTTATTTTATAAAAGCTTCATTGAAATGGTAGCAAAGAGTACTTAGTATAGTTTTAGGGCAGAATTGCTATAAAGATGAAGTTTCAAGAGAGAGTAGCTGTGTATTTTCTATAACATCATCTTGCTTAAGTTTTTCAAACACATATCTAGAGTCTAATTTATTACCTTAACATTTGGATCAACTTTGCAAAACTTTAAAACATTAGAGAAGATATTGAACAATTTTTATTTTGAATGCTTCTGGATATACAGGCTGTAAAATACCCCTCTCTGCACTGCTTTATGCACAGGTGTAAAAGTTGGCAATCTGGGAATCATTTGGGTGATAACAGTTAAATTGATAAATTAAATATCTTGTCTGGTGGGGAGGTGTTATTATCATCTTTTTAACACTAAGATAATTTCCAAATAGCAAATATTAACAATAGAAAGTTAATTTCTGTGCCTAGCTATATAATTTATATAAGGCTCAAAATTAGTCTTCCTCAGGACACAAGTAGATTAATTTCTTGGTAACTTGTTTCTCCCACTTTCTGTTCCTAAAGTTCATCAAACTGTGTCTTCTGCCTCACTCTCCCCTGCTCTGACCTAAACATAGGAGACACTCTACCCCTGCAGAAGTGGAGTCTAAAGTATTTCTGTAATTGTCAGCCTGCTCACTTATTTAACTGCAGCCTTCTGCTAAACATTGCCAGGTTTGCACAGCCAACCCAGTTCATAAAACTGGCTTTATGACTTGCCTTTTCTTTGCTTGGGATTCTAGATTTTTTTTTTTTAATAATTCATGTCCTGTTACCGAAGACTCTCTACTAAACATTCATAGATTCTGTCTTTTTACCTCAAGTTCATTACCTAGGACTGAATCAGTCCAACATGTCATACAAAATAGGACATGACTTTGAATATTACCGCTGACTGAAAGACCCTATTATTTGAAAACTCAAACCATATTAGAAGTCTTTGGTATTGAAAAGAGTTCAGATTTCACTTGAATTTAGTCTCTTCCCTTTACACATGCTCATGAGATTCTGTAATTTGCACTGAAGGACACACTTTGTAGGACAGAAAGTCTGTCTCACCCTCACTGGTCCTTGTCTCCACATCTTGAACATGGATCTACAACTGAATTTTCTTATAAATAGAATGGTTGAAATGGCGGATAAGAGTTTTTGACTTGGTAATACACCTTTCTTTTCTCTTTGAAGATATTGGAATGTAATAAATAGAATAGTCACAATCATTGTTTATACCTATAGGTGGCAAAGATAATATTTAATCATTTATTAAAAATAATACTTAAGGTCAATAAGTAGCTATATCCCAGCTGTAGCATAATACCTGCATTAGAGATTTTCTATGCTAATAAGCCTCGTTCACATGTTTTACATATATATTTTAAAATTTATAAAATAAAATGCTTTAATTTCTGAAACTTTACCTTTTTAGCCTTAGACCATGGCAGATGCTCAACTGAAGGATAGGTCTCAATTGCCATAAAAGTACTGGGCTTTCTACCAGAAACTTGTATTTTAAGTAAATTTTAGATTTATTTGTGTGTGTGTGATATTTAACATTAAAAGGTAAATATTATAAAGAAATTAATGTAATACAACTTAGCTCTAGTAATTTTTTATACTTATGAGAGGTAATTCTTTGTTCATTCTCACCAATTCCTTCCAATTACCACAAAATATAAATTCATTTTATCTTTTATCTATCCTATAAATATTAAGAAACTTGCATTTTCTAGGCACTCAGCTAAATATTAGAACTGTGAAGAGAAATTCAATAATCTTCCCATTTAAGAACATATATTCTGATGAATAAAATTCAAAATCTTCCAAGGATCAAGGGAACATGCTTTAAATGAAGTTTTTGGCACAAAAACACTCAAATTTAAAGACAACCAAATTAAAACAAAGAAATACAGAAAAGCTCTTTCCCATTTGGATCTTAAGCCTGCAATCTGAACCTAGTTGTCATGGTCTAATAATACTGAGACCACTGGCCAAAATCCTGGCTAAATCTCATCAATAGGCTAACACTAATGAAACATCAGCCAGTTTGTCTATATTTTTCTGTATATTTCTACTTTCATTTTAATGTTATTGAATTAGTAATAGATATCCTTTTGTTATTTTGTTTACTTTTAGACATATAAAGGACACACACATATATGTGTGTGTGTGTGACTATGTATGTGTAGTCAAAGATCAATAACTATGCATGTGTTACTACTGCTTTATGCTATGCTATGCTAAGTCACTTCAGTCATGTCCGACTCTGTGCAACCCCATACATGGCAGCCCACCAGGCTCCCCCGTCCCTGGGATTCTCCAGGCAAGAACACTGGAGTGGGCTGCCATTTCCTTCTCCAATGCATGAAAGTGAAAAGTCAAAGTGAAGTCTCTCAGTCATGTCTGACTCTTAGTGACCCCATGGATTGCAGCCTACCAGGCTCCTCCATCCATGGGATTTTCCAAGCAAGAGTACTGGAGTGGGGTGCCATTGCCTTCTCCGTGTACTGCTTTATAGAATCAACCTATTTGAGAAATTTTTTGACAAAGTATGTGGGAAGGTCAGCAATTATTATTTTACTGAGAAAGATTCATTTGCCAAACATGAAGCACATGCAGACATGACACAAGATTCTATAAGATATTATAGTTCTTATCTTTTTAAAATATAAGTAAACCAAGGCTTAGTATAAGTAACTTTGCCAAAGTCATCAGTCTTCTTTGGCAACAGAAAGAAATGTATAATTTGGAGAAAGAGATATCAAGTATCAGATCAGATCAGATCAGTCGCTCAGTCATGTCTGACTCTTTGTGACCACATGAATCACAGCACGTCAGGCCTCCCTGTCCATCACCAACTGAGGTGGCCGAAGTACTGGAGTTTCAGCTTTAGAATCATTCCTTCCAAAGAAATCCCAGGGCTGATCTCCTTTAGAACGGACTGGTTGGATCTCCTTGCAGTCCAAGGGACTCTCAAGAGTCTTCTCCAACACCACAGTTCAAAAGCATCAATTCTTCGGCGCTCAGCCTTCTTCACAGTCCAACTCTCACATCGATACATGACCACAGGAAAAACCATAGCCTTGACTAGACGAACCTTTGTGGGCAAAGTAATGTCTCTGCTTTTTAATATGCTATCTAGGTTGGTCGTAACTTTCCTTCCAGGGAGTAAGAGTCTTTTAATTTCATGGCTGCAGTCACAATCTGCAGTGATCTTGGAGCCCAGAAAAATAAAGTCTGACACTGTTTCCACTGTTTCCCCATCTATTTCCCACAAAGTGATGGGATCGGATGCCATGATCTTTGTTTTCTGAATGTTGAGCTTTAAGCCAACTTTTTCACTTTCCACTTTCACCTTCATCAAGAGGCTTTTCAGTTCCTCTTCACTTTCTGCCATAAGGGTGGTGTCATCTGCATATCTGAGGTTATTGCTATTTCTCCTGGCAATCTTGATTCCAGCTTGTGTTTCTTCCAGTCCAGCGTTTCTCATGATGTACTCTGCATAGAAGTTAAATAAACAGGGTGACAAAAAACAGCCTTGATGAACTCCTTTTCCTATTTGGAACCAGTCTGTTGTTCCATGTCCAGTTCTAACTGTTGCTTCCTGACCTGCATACAAATTTCTC
>NW_011494948.1:3560848-3608503 GCF_000754665.1 Bison bison bison | reverse complement strand
GGATTTGGAATAGCTCAACTGGAATTCCATCACCTCCACTAGCTTTGTTCGTAGTGATGCTTTCTAAGGCCCACTTGACTTCACATTCCAGGATGTCTGGCTCTAGGTGAGTGATCACACCATCATGATTATCTGGGTCATGAAGATCTTTTTTGTACAGTTCTTCTGTGTATTCTTGCCATCCCTTCTTAATATCTTCTGCTTCTTTTAGGTTCATACCATTTCTGTCCTTTATTGAGCCCATCTTTGCATGAAATGTTCCTTTGGTATCTCTGATTTTCTCGAAGAGATCCCTAGTCTTCCCCATTCTGTTGTTTTCCTCTATTTCTTTGCATTGATCGCTGAAGAAGGCTTTCTTATCTCTTCTTGCTATTCTTTGGAACTCTGCATTCAGATGTTTATATCTTTCCTTTTCTCCTTTGCTTTTCACTTCTTTCCACAGCTATTTGATATTTAAAGATATCAAGTATACTTTGCATTTATGTTTTTTTTTTTTAAAGGCGATACACTGACACCTTTTTCTGTTAGCTGAGAAAATTCCAAGGTGTAACAACTATTTATAAACTCTGGAAACCATGTCCCTAAGAGATACTAAGATTCCTTTCTTGCCCACAAGCATCTTTGACCTAAATTTTTGCATTGTAATTTTCTCAAGGGAATGATGAAATTTCTCTGTAAATGGCCAGAGGAAAAACTAAATGTAGGATTTGAAATCCTTAAGATTTCTGTTGAAAGTGTTTAACTTTTTTTGTTATAGTGCAAAAGCATTTGTAGACAATGTTCAAGTATAGCTATGTTCCAATAAAGCTTTATTACACACCAAAAAATGTGCTAGACAAAATTTGGCCTGCTGGCTGAAGTTTGCTAACCCCTGCTTTACAGTTTAGACCAGGGATCCCTGAATTGATCACATACACTGTCATTTAAACGGCTTCATGTGCATATTCCTGATAGGTGATTTTCTTTATTTATAGGACTTTACAAATACCACTGTCGTTTTATTCAGTATGAAACATGCACAAAATAGTATAAGGAACAAATAAAATACGCAGGTAGAAAGTTTTCAGTTCAGTTCAGTTCAGTCGCTCATTTGTGTCTGACTCTTTGCCACCCCATGAATCGCAGCACGCCAGGCCTCCCTGTCCATCACCATCTCCTGGAGTTCACTCAAACTCATGTCCATCGAGTCGGTGATGCCATCTAGCCATCTCATCCTCTGTTGTCCCCTTCTCCTCCTGCCCTCAATCCCTCCCAGCATCAGAGTCTTTTCCAGTGAATCAACTCTTCTTTGCATGAGGTGACCAAAGTACTGGAGTTTCAGCTTTAGCATCAGTCCTTCCAAAGAACACCCAGGACTGATCTCCTTTAGAATGGACTGGTTGTATCTCCTTGCAGTCCAAGGGACTCTCAAGAGTCTTCTCCAACACCACAGTTCAAAAGCATCAATTCTTTGGTGCTCAGCTTTCTTCACAGTCCAACTCTCGCATCCATACATGACCACTGGAAAAACCATAGCCTTGACTGGATGGACTTTTGTTGGCAAAGTAATGTCTCTGCTTTTGAATATGCTATCTAGATTGGTCATAACTTTCCTTCCAAGGAGTAAGTGTCTTTTAATTTCATGGCTGCAGTTACCATCTGCAGTGATTTTGGAGCCCCCAAAAATAAAGTCTGATACTGTTTCCCCATCTATTTGCCATAAAGTGATGGAACCAGATGCCATGATCTTAGTTTTCTGAATGTTGAGCTTTAAGCCAACTTTTTCACTCTCCTCTTTCACTTTCATCAAGAGACTTTTTAGTTCCTCTTCACTTTCTGCCAAGTTAGTTTTACTTGACATCATAAAGATTGTCCTACCCACCTTCTGGTGTGTGAAGAACTCCAGTGAACACTTACCTAGATACAGTTGATAAGGCAATAACATGAATAAAATTTTCTTTTGAAATATTTGGTTAGCTTTTACTTGCTATGTTACTTAAAATGACAGTTTCCTTTATAGTGGAGTGAGAGATAATAACAGCCACACGGCTTTTAGCATTAATACTGATGTCTGGTTTCTTTCTTCCTCCTGTCTTTTTGCCTTCCTTCCTGCCTTTCTCCCTCCTCCTTCTTGCCTTGTGCTTCCTCCCTCCCTGCTTCCTCTCTTCCTCCCTACTTTCCTCCCTTCAAACTTTCTTGAGTTAACAGTTTTGACTAATAGCTATCAGTCCTAATATGGATTTAATTTCTCTTTTCACTTATGAAGGCTGAAATGAAGTGGATAAGCCTTTGGTATTTCTATAGAGTGCTCTATTCTATTTTTGCTTCTTTGTTTCTATACAAAGAAAAAGTGCTTTGTTTTTGTTGATTTTAGACTTTGAATTTTTATGTTTTGAGCTATTGCTGCTTAAAATTACTACAAGCAGAGTGCCATAGGTGTGTTGGTTTAAAAGAAATACAGATTATGTAAAAAGTCTTCTAAATCAAAATTCTTTTAAGCATTACTTCTCTCAATACTTTGCTCTATTTTCACTTGTGGTTTAAAATATACATGAGTATATAAATATGTATATATTCATCTAAAATATTCACCCTTAGCCATTTTAAGGAAAAATACAAATTTTTCTATTATTAAACATTTATAGTTTTTCATAAACATATCAAATATTCATCTCTATCCTTTGTCCAAGCAAACATAAAAATGCATAGCTTTTAACATGAGTACTTACATGTATTTCCCAATGTATTTAAGTCATGACAAGTATTAAAATAAAAATGCAATATGTCTTTCTTCAGATTTCACAAGTATATTCTAAATATTTATGTTAGTAGGTAAGCTAAGGTATATTTACATCCTTTTGGTCAATGTGTGTTGAATATGTATTTATATAATATAGATCTGAGAAGCTGTGAGATATATCAGATAGAGAAAAGAGATGTCTCATGAAAATTTTTCAGTTCAGTTCAGTCACTCAGTCTTGTCCAACTCTTTACGACCCCATGGACTAGAGCGTGCCAGACTTCCCTGTCAATCACCAACTCCCAAAGCTTGCTCAAACTCATGTCCATCGAGTCAGTGATGCCATCCAATCATCTCATCTTCTGTCATCCCCTCCTCCTCCTGCTTTCAATCTTTTCCAGCATCAGGGTCTTTTCCACTGGGTCAGTTCTTCGCATCAGGTGGCCAATGTATTGGAGCTTCAGCTTCAGTCCTTCCAACAAATATTCAGAACTGGTTTCCTTTAGGATTGACTGGTTGGATCTCCTTGCAGTCCAAGGGACTCTCAAGAGTCTTCTCCAACACCACAGTTCAAAAGCATCAATTCTTCAGCACTCAGCTTTCTTTATAGTCCAGCTCTCACATCCATACCTGATTACGGGAAAAACCATAGCTTTGACTACATGGACCTTTATTGGCAAAGTAATGAAAATTATTGAGTTGGACAAAAAGTTGATTACAGAAAAACCTGAACAAAGTTTAAGCCAACTCAATACATTCTATTCTTAGTTTTTCCCACTAAAATTCTATGTGACCTTAATAAATAACTACTATTTCCCAGTCCCAGCTTCTTGATTTAGAGGTAAAGTTGGAGAATTAAAAGAACTCTTTTTTAGGGCCATTCGATCTCACAACAGATATAACAGCACGGCCTATATACATGCGGCAGAAATTGGTAATCATTTCACCTAAATCCTTAACTCTGGGGTCGAATCATATAGATAGTGCAGTTGTTAATTTAAATTCACTTGGGGCTTCTTCCAAATTCTGGGGAATTTACACTATGTAAACCTTTAAAAAGAAATAGTTATAGAGATTTGATTCCAGCTTATTCTCCAGTCAAAATTAGTATCAGTAAAGCGACTTCTCAAATTGGGGAAAAGATGTGACGGGTGGGAGGAGGCAGAGTCAGAATCTCAGTGTTACTAACATCTTTTCCTCCAGCCTCCCAAAACCCCAGAAAGCTCATTTGATCACTATGTGTAACTTCGTAATTCAATCCAGTGTTACCTGTCAGGGCACATTCTGAAACTCTCAGGCCTATGATGGGAAAGTTAGGTAATAAGTGATGGTGAAGCTCTTTGTATTTAAGTGAATATATGATCATCATATATTCTGTCTGTTATTACAAACAACCAAAAGACACAGCAACCAGCTATTTATGTTCTCATTTCTGGAATAATAATGTTTGTAGTTACTGTTCTAAAGGCAATCTCAATTACAGTGTTGTCTTCTAAAACCATCTTTCTCTTGCTTTCCCTACTTTCTTCCCTCATTAGCAGTGTGCAAAATCTACCACAATACCACACATCCCACCATTTAAAGATCCATTTCTTTACATCTAAATGGCATTTTGGTGTGGTATCCATTAAAAAAACTGCACTGTTTAAAAACCTTTGTCATTCAGTACTTGAGTGAGACTTAGAGGACAGCTGGATGAGGTTGACAACCTGAGGATGAGAGGTTAGTTGAGTAGAGTCCCGAAACAAGCTGATAGGATATTGTGGGGAAAAGATAAAGTTAAAAGTAGCACATTAAACTCTTTTCCCCAACATCATCTCTTGTAATCACATTGAAGGAGGTCCCTTAGAAGATCAGATTTAAACCCCACTTCCAAAATCCTCATAGCATACCCAGAAACAATAGTTTGTCCTTCACATTGATCTTGTCAACTAGCCCCACAGTTCAGACACAATTTCCCTGTTTTCCCTGAGACACAGATGGCTAATGTTAATTTTGTTTAACCTTTAGGTGGAACCCTTGCCTTTTTGACAATGATAAAGAAACCAATGTGATTTTAAGATACCCTTGTATATGGACACTTGTTTTTTTCTTTTTTTCCAAAACCTTTACAAAAGTTCCCCTCACTCCTCAACCATTCATTTTACTTTTTATAACTAATGGGTATACTAAAATATTATAAATAATTGAATACTTTAAATTCTTTCAATTTTGTTAGAGATATATCTGTGTAAATTGTGGATGAAATAAAGTTGTAGAATGAGAAAAAGATATATATCCCTTATATATTTGACTTCTACAGATATTATTGAATCACTTTTTTTTTTTTTGAATAGTTAACCAGAGTAATATTAAACAATTGAATTCCAGGTCAGCAAATACATACAAACCTCAATGTTGCTTTTATCTACAGCTTTTCATGTTGAAAATCACTTTTTTAGTCTGCCCTATGGGATAGCTATGTGTTCTAGTGGATTTGCTATTATATAATCATATTTCTGGTAATTTAAAAGCAAGAGGGTCATTGAGGAATGCTTAATTTGGCCTACAGTAGTCAGCCATCATCACAGTTACTTTGTTGTTACCAAATTTAGAAATGAGTTTTAAAATGTGTTTTTCAAGTTCATCTATACAGAAGGAATTAATTTAAAATATATTTTATTTATGTGACTTATATCCTTCATGATTCATATTTGGGCTTGTCTTCAGGCAAAAGCAATGTTAGCTTTCTTGGGGGAAACTCCTTTAATTTGATAGTGGTAATGTTTTGACAGCTGGTAATTTGCTTATTTACATCTTACTGATTATTAATAGATCTTCTAGTGCAACAGTTAGTTATATAAACTAGCAACCTGCAGTTAAAGAATCCTTATTTCCTATTAATTACCCCACTAAGAGAAAACAGATTAGTTTTTTCTTGAGTATTATCATTAACATCATGAGATATTTCTCATCTCAATGTAATAGTGATTATTATTTCATGCGTAGGATAATAGATATCTACCTTGAACATTGCAAGATTCTTTTCCAGTTCACCAGCTATTACTATAGATTTGCACTTTATAAACAATTTCAGTAGAGATGGTGCTTTAGCTACTGTTGTTTTGTTGGGATGAGATAACCTAGAAAAGTTTAAGTAACTTGTTTAGCTTCTCCACATTATGCAAAAGATCTTTCCTTGTTTTCAGTGAATAGGGCATTTTGAGGGAAGAAGTTCCTTTAAATATGTTCATAGGAATATATTATATTCAAATGGTGAGATGTATATAAATGTAACAAAGCACTTTAGCAATTATGATGCACTTGGCACTTCATTTGTGGTAAAACATAAGGCTATTTATAAAATATGTAAAGTGGTTGATTTGACTGAAGATGTTTCCAGCAAAAGATGGATTTTGTTTGTTTTAATGTGGCAATATCCATTAACAAGTCTTTATGAAAAACAATTTCCTAAATTTAAGTGTATTGATTTAGACTTTTTAACAGAAAATTTGTTTAGCATAAAACACGATGGATTTAGACATGAAATTTGTCAACTTCTCTCAGACTGGTTAAAGAAACTAATATTTCAGTTATTTTTATAGGCTATAATGATGCCTCTAGGGATTCCCAGGTTAGGGTTAGGGTTAGGGTTAGGGTTAGTGATAAAGAATCAGCCTGCCAGTGCAAGAGACATGGGTTTGCTCCCTGGGTCAGGAAGATTTCTTGAGAAGGAAATGGCAACCCACTCCAATATTCTAGTTGGGAAAATCTTATGGACAGAGGAGCCTGGTGGACTAAAGTCTGTGGGGTCACAAAGAGTCCAACATGACTGAGCAGCTGCGTTTGCATGATGGCTCTGCAACAAAGACTATTCTTTGAAATAATTTTCCCTGGTATAAGAAATGTTCTCAAGTGGTAGAAATCATATAAGCAACATAAGATTTGTGAGTTAAGATCAGTATCATTGTCTACCACCACAGCTTCTACCTACCTGTTTTGACCACAGTTTACCTACAGTTTGTGTTTCAAAAGTAGACCAGCTCTTATATACATATTTTCTCTAAGACTATTATAATCTTGAAGAATAGAGGATAGAAGCTAGTATCATCTCTATTTTAATAGAAGGATATTCAAAGAATTAAAATAATTGTGTATCATGCCTGAGGCCAAAATCTAATAAGTGAGATATCCAGGACTATAAACAAATCTTTTTTTTTTTTGCATCAAAATCAGATCTTTTTACACAATCCCATGCTCCCTCCCATGTCAATGTCATGAACTACTCCAAGCCTAAGAGGACAGACAAGTTGAGGAGGGTGGTGGTGGTAATTAATGAGTTGACATCCTTTAATCAAAATTGTTTCACTCAAATCATTCTTTTCAGAAATACAGCGATGAACAAGACTAGTATATTTCATATAGGAATAGATATATGTATGTGATGGTGGTTTAGTTGCTAAGTTGTACCTGACTCTTGTGACCCTATGGACTGTAGCCAGCCCGAGTCCTCTGACCATGGGATTTTTCTAGGCAAGGATACTGGAGTGAGTTCCCATTTCCTTATCCAAGGGATCTTTCCAAACCAAGGATTGAACCCAGGTCTGCACTGCAGGCAGATTCTTTACCAACTGAGTACCAAGTAGATATGGCCACCTATATATCCACAGGAAATACAGAAAAATTGACATATATTCAGTTCAGTTCAGTTCAGTCGCCCAGTCGTGTCCGACTGTTTGCGACCCCATGAATCGCAGCACACCAGGCCTCCCTGTCCATCACCAACTCCCGGAGTTCACTCAGACTCATCTCATGTACACTAAATACTAGTAAGCATAACTATGTAATGTAGAAGGTTTGATTAAGGATAAGCTTTCTATATTTAATATCTGAAGAACGAGTTGAACCATTATAGCTGAGGTAGTAGGTAGAAGTGGAAGACCATGGATAGTGCATAATGTTATGCACAAAAGGGACAGCATCACCTTCCCAATATTCTAGAAATCCTTTTGGCAGCAATAATTAACACTGCTGTTTGTTCCCATTGATTTCTTAAAGATCAAATTATGCATCAATTGCAAATGACTACTGATGATTTGGTCTCTACAAATATGACTATAGTTCATTACACAGTTAATTCCATTGTCAGATATATTTTTCTAGTTCTTTATCTGACTTCTCCATTCAGCCTCCTAGGGTGAACACTGTCTTGGCTCTTGACTCTTTTTGACTCTATAGTCTATTTACTTTTATAGTTTTACCTTGTATTTCAAATTGCTGATGAATTTTACATTGATACCCCCATTGCTTATATGTCTCTTGATATATTTTATAATTTCCAATTTTATGAATATTTCATTCAAAATGCAAATACATATCCAACATGAGAGTCACCAATTCGTTTCATATGCATTTCTTCAATCAATCTTTAATCATTGTTACCTCTAATCCATAATGACTATGGAGTATGCAATAGTCGTGAGATAAATAGTTGTGAAATTAAATATCCATGAAATTAGGACACTTGCTCCTTGGAAGAAAAGCTATGACCAACCTAGACAGCATATTAAAAAGCCAAGACATTACTTTGCCGACAAAGATCCATCTAGTCGAAGCTATGATTTTTCCATTAGTCATGTATAGATGTGAGTTGGACTGTAAACAAAGCTGAGTGCCGAAGAATTGATGCTTTTGAACTGTGGTGCTGGAGAAGTCTCTTGAGAGAGTCCCTTGGACTGCAAGGAGATCCAACCAGTCTATCCTAAAGGAAATCAATCCTGAATATTCACTGGAAAGACTGATACTGAAGCTCCAATACATTGGCCACCTGATGCGAAGAACTGACTCATTGGAAAAAATCCTGATGCTAGGAAAGATTGAAGGCAGGAGAAGGGACAACAGAGGATAAGATGATTGAATGGCATCACAGACTCAATGAACATGGGCTTGAGCAAGCTCCGGAAGTTAGTGAAGGACAGGGAAACCTGGCGTGTTGCAGAGTCAGACACAACTGAGCGGCTGACCTGAAAAGTTGTGAACAATTTTAAACATAAACGATCTGATTAAGAGAGGCTTAAACAGACTGGAGTTTATATATTCTCATTAAAAATAAAGTTAGGGATTGCTAATGTCAGTTCAGCCACAGGGGAAGTCAGAGCAGATAACTTATCTCTTCACACTGCTCTTGCCTTTTCTTTGAGATCTTCCCACAAGCTTCCCAGCAGCCTTTTCATGTTCATTTTTTTCCTGAATCTCCTACCCACCAGTTCTTTGAAATCAGTGGATTTTTACTCCTTATCTCAACAAAAGTCAGGGCATCTTAATAGGAGGATAGAGAATAGGAAACACATGTTGTATATATAAGCACGTATACAGGGTATCTGTCACAATATCATCAAAAGATTGTTACCTACTTGCCAGATCATTAGTAATGCCAATAACCTTTCAGATAAGGTCTATAAATCACTCTTTGCTTCTGTAAATTTATCCTCATCTAATTTGAATCTGATCCACAATTTTTATCTAATGGCCTTTGCATTGTGAACCTTTTTAGAGTAAGGATCACAGTTCTGTCTAAGAGCCACTTCTATACGAGTTATTCCACTGTGTGTTGAGTTGATATATTAATTTGGCTCACTTTAAAATTCATTATGTTGTGTATTTCTTTCCTATCATAGTTTGTCATTTTCTTTTCCAGCTTCCTATGTTCTCTTACAGAAGTCCGTTGATGATGGTGATCTTCAGCTCTATTTTTCCTTTAATACAAGAGTAGTTTTTTTGTTGTTGTTTAAGAGAAGCATTAACGTTCATAAGCAAGAGGCTGATACACATGTTAGAAAGGTCATTCTTCCTTTTTGAATAAAGCAATTATACCATTTTAACCAAAATGCTTTTTAAGCTAAAAGAGTTAGTATCTTGTTTTCGCTGACAGATAGCTTTCCTAGCACAAATAATGAATGCGTAAAAGTGAGAAATCTCAATATATATAAACCGTGAGTTATAAGAGATGAAAAAGATTTTAGATATTCAAATTACACTTTTATTTTGTGAAAATCTGAAAGTGTTTCTGCAGATAGCATTTTTATAATTGACTTGATTTCCACTTAAATGAGCTGATAGAGCATTAGTCTGAGAGGAAAATCTAAGTCAGACTGCCTTAAATTTAGTTTGTTCACGACTATTCTGCGTCTGCTGCCTGTGTTCTACCACTGCTGTTGCCTGGCAAGTCAGTTAACCGACAGTGTGATCCTTTACTAGCAATAACTAATGAAGTCATTACTGTACAGTTGCTCAGGAAAGAACACTGGACTCAGCACTGCATGCCTTTTCTCTCCCGATCCTAAATGAACATTCACTTGGTTCATTCACTTGGTTTGGAGATGTTGAGACATTTGCTCAAGGTCACAGAGTAAATGGCAGAATCAAGGTTTAGACCTAGGTAAACGTGGCCGTGCTCCTAACTATGGTAATTTTGTTCCTCATTAAAATGGGGGTGTACATACTTAACTGCAAAGTGTTTATAATCAATTTAGATATTACGTTATGTGTATGCTCAGTTGTATCCTACTCTTTGTGACTCCATAGACTGGAGCCCACCAGGTTCCTCTGTCCATGGAATTTTCCAGGCAAGAATACTGGAGTGGGTTGCCATTTCCTAGATATTACATAATGGCACTATATAAACTATACAGTATTTTATGAATGTACAGTATTACCATTACTAAATTTAAGACATAATTTATATATAATCATCATTTAACTGTTAGGGATATCATGATAATCATCAAATAATTTTCTATGTAGTATTTCAAATGCATATGTAAAATGAGCAAGATAAAACTTTTATTTTGTCACTGAGTTATATTCAAATAATTTACTTATAAAAATTTCACTCTGCCTGTCTCTTCCATGTATAGAGTGTGCTAAAGAGGGAAGCATATGTTAAAACTACATCTTGTTTAGATTATATGCCTTTTTAATCATGAGTTTCTTAATGTAAGTTCTATCACCAAATCATTTTGTTTATATATTCATTATATATTGAGCCACCTGAATCGTGCTAAGCATCAAGAGGAGTAAAAATTGAGAAGTTTTACCTTAAAATAGTCAAGAGAAAGTGATTGTACCTTTCTAATTGAATTTTATAGTGTTATTTAAAAGCCATATCAAATTTTCTACACCATAGGAATTTTAAAATGCTTACATGAAATCATAACATCAGTAGACATCAAATTTACTCTTTTAAATATTTTTAGAGATCAATTACTTGTGTTGCAGATGCATTAAGGTATGGTTTAACAGGTTTGGAAAGCTGACTCACAGGTGGGCTTCAGAGATGGGGAATAAAGTACATTGTACTATCAAATCATAAAATATCACATAATTACATAATTATTTTATCCTGTTCCAGAAATGGAGCTTCTTTTGGCTAAAATATCTAAGAGTGGAAGAGGGAGAATGTTATTTGAATGTAGAGGAGTGGGATTGAATGTAAACTATGGTACTTATTTCAAGTGAAAAATAGTTCTTTCTAAACTTAGAAGCTGATTGAAAACAGCTATCAGATATGATAACCTTTGTATATTAAAAAAAAAAAACACCTGTATTTCTGATTATGTAAATTTTACTACTGGACTGTACCAGGCATCTGTATGTGTCCTAGTCCTATTTCTACTGTTCAAATAAAAGAACTCAGCTCAGATAGGTGCCTAAACATCTCTTCTAAGCTGGTGTAACAGTAAATAAAGCATATCTTCTGCCTTCTCTTATTTATTGTAAGACTACTGTATCAGTCTCCTATGTCCCTTTAAAAGACTTCAAGTCTACTATCAGAAAACTCATGAGCTCCCTTTAAATAATGAGTTTCCCTTTTTCTAATTTGCTATGTGTTTTCTCCTATAGTAAGAGGGAGAAATAGTCCCTTACCAGAGAGCCCCTGGTACAAATTGCATTTGTAAGTTAAAAAATTATATTTTCCAACTAAAGTTACTATTGATATACTGAGCAGAGATCCTAGAAATTAAGAAGGTACCAACTATATTTAATCGCAAGCTTAATTAAAATAGTGCTTACCTTGATGGCTGGGAGATTTGTCATTATGGGGAGTGAAAGTTTTGCTGCTTTGTCTGAAATGGAAGAACTGTTGCTAACTATTGTTAGAGATAATGTCCCATTGACATATGAGACAATAGATAAGTATTTCTGAATTGCAGATATTAGAAGTCATGTAATGAAAAAAATAGTTTCTGGAATTTTGCAAGAAAGTTGAAAATGGTAAATATTTTGCCTTTTACAGGAGTTTGACCTTTTTTACTACTATTGAGGATTACCACTTAACATTTTACGGACTTAACTTGTTTATCAGAGAGATCAGTTAATTGAGGAAGTATTAACTTGAGTATTTTTCCCAAATCACTTGCCTAATGTTCACCGGATATTATGAGTGATATGACATATCTTTTCTACTTGTATAATCTTTACATGTTTGGCAGCACGTTTTCTTCATGATAGATTCTGAAATTTATAATAATTAAACAGAAGTGGATATGCAGCAAAGTATGTTTTAGAAAGATTTTGCTTGATCATATTAAACTATATGAAGTTGTGCTTTCCAAGTAAATTCTGTGTGGTTTAAAAACAATAAATTTGATTACCTGACCATGTTTATAATTAAGTATTATCAGCATATGTCTGGTAGCCCAAACTGTATATATCTATGGATCTATGTCTTCCTCATGATATGTGTGTGTGTGTATATATATATATATATGTATGTTTTTATAAAAATAGGCTTATATGTATATGTGTTTATATAGCACCTCATGTCATTCATATATATGACATGAAGTTCTGAGAAAATATAAAAGAGTAGCAGGTGTTGCCACTCAAAAATATTTATTACAAACACACTATAACCATACTCTGTTCTAGATTTTAGAGATGCAGAGTTGAATAGAAGAACCAATTCTTGAACTCTTGGGCTTTATAGTTTAGTGAGATGAGTTAATATATGGTTAGGCTTACTCACAAAAAGTCTCTGAACAGATGTATGTAAGAGATCTCTGGGATGTAGAGAAGAGATATAATTAAGCAGAGGTAGTCCAAATATTAGAACATCAAACTTTTCACAGCTGGAAGCCAGATATTAAGTTTGGATTATGCAATTATCTGAGGAATACATTACTGCTTTATGTGATGGAGTGAGCTGACTTCGGATTCTGAGAGAAATATTGTTTTTCTCAACAACCATCAGCTTGTTATTCTGTGTCCTTAAATTTTGAAAATTAGCCAGGCTGACGCTATTCTCTGCATGTAAGCTGAACCATAGCCACTGACTCTAATGATTATGATCTTCTGATAGTGAGTACCATGTACTTGAGTTTTATATCAAGATATAATCTAATGGAAATGCCATGGAAAGCATCTCTCTTATTTACAGGGAACTCTCTAGTCAGGCTATGGCCAACCAATTTCTTGAGAGGTAGTTACTTAGTTTCTTTCTGTTAAAAAACCAGAAAGTTAAATTGTCTTCTCTAACAAATGGACTTGTTAAACCTTGTAAACTTAAAATGATTTGTGATTTGTTGTTCAGTTGCTAAGTTGTTTCTGACTCTTTGCAACCCCATGGACTGCGGCATGCGGGCTTCTCTGTCCTTCACTATCTCCTGGAGTTTACACAAACTCATGTCCATGAAATCAGTGATGCTATCGAACCATTTCATCTTCAGTCACCCCTTTCTTTTGCCGTCAGTCCTTCCCAGAATCAGGGTCTTTTCTACCGAGCAAGCACTTCACATCAGGTGGACAAAGCATTGGAGTTTCAGTATCAGTCCTTCCAATGAATATTCAGGGTTGTTTCCCTTTAGGATTGACTGGTTTGGTCTCATTGCTGTCCAAGGGACTCTCAACAGTCTTCTCCAGCACCACAGTCTGAAAGCATCAATTCTTTGGCATTCAGTCTTTTTTATGGTCCAACTCTTATATCTCTACATGACTACTGGAAAAACCATAGCTTTGACTAGATGGACCTTTGTCGGCTAAGTGATGTCTTCGCTTTTTAATTCTCTGTCAACGTTTGTCATAGCTTTCCTTCCAAGGAGCAAGTCTCTTTTAATTTCATGGCTTCAGTCACTGTCAGCAGTGATTTTGTAGCCCAAGAAAATAAAGTCTGTCACTGTTTCCATTTTTTGCCCTGTTTATTTGCCATTAAGTGATGGGACTAGATGCCTCACAATCACAAATGAAACTAATTTTCCTAATCCAACAAAGGTTTTATTACCTTACTCTCCAATGGCTAAGGATGTCTCCTTCATTTGCTTTGAGAAATTTACCTTTCTACAGATTATTTAAAATTAACAACCGAAGGGAGTTAATAACAGCCACAGTGAGATTAGCATGATTTTTAAACTCAGGTTAGATTATGGAAGGACAGCCTTTGCCAAAAGAAAAATCCCTTTGAAATTTAAGTGCATGCATTTTTGTTCCTCTTTGGTATTTGAAGAGACTCTTTTTATCCTCTTTAGCTTGCTTAGACTTGATGAAACATAGAGAAAAGCTTTATGCTGGTGCTTTAATTCATCAGAAAAGACTTATATGTATGAAAGCATCTTCCTTACTATGAATGTGTTCTGGGAACTCACCATTAAAAAAAAAAAAAAAGCTTCTCATTTATATTTGTTGCTAAAAAGACCTTTAAAATTCAAATGTGTTAGATGATTGAAGTGCCTAATATTTAATCTTAATAGAAGATGACTTTGAAATATGTTAAATTCTTTATTTCTTCTTAAATGAAAAAAAATCAGTCAAGTGGCTCTTTCATTTATAAGTATTTCTTATTTAAATGCAATCTAAACTCTTATATACAACCAAGTGATTATGCCTGAGCAGTTGTCAGAAAGCTTCACTAATCATTTATCTCCATATGTTAGAGATATAAATGCTTCTGCTGCATCTCTTAAGAAATTTTCATTAAATTTTTGAGGGACTATTGCTTTACAAGCTTTTAATTGATTGATAAATATTTCTTTATTAGCTGGAAATGTGGATGACCACATGTACTGACACAAACAGTAAGCATGATCTTTACAGTATATTCATGGTCCTTTCAACAGTACATAAACTAGAGAAAGTATAACTAAACACCCATTATAATTGAGGTACCACTCAATTCATTTATTGGCCATTTAATATGTGTTAGACTGAGCTACAAAAATCTCATAAGTGGTTTCTTTATTCCAGAAACTCATGATCAGTAGACAGTGATGATTTCATCCATCTATGTTCAGCTCATGTATTCTTACTTTACAGGTCCATATCTTATAGTTATAAATCATTTCAAGGTGCTTTGAAAATAATGAAGTGATCTGTTACTGTTAAACCATTTCCCTCCCAGGAATCTGTGATTCCCACTCTAGTTCCTTTCTTTTTCCAAATGGCTCCAAGTTCATATAAATTTGAAGAATGTTAAATAAAATTGAAGTGCATTTTTTTTTCTAACTTTAATATGTCTCAGACATTTTATAACACAAATGGACTTTAAGGTAGTCCAAAAGAGATGTAGAATGCAGGATTTCCAAATACATTGTACTCTGGAAATTTTACTTTGTTTCTTTTGATAAAGTTTTGTTTTTTTTTTTTTTGCAGTTATATAGTATATATATTAAATAATAAATATTTACATAATTTTTTCTTGACAAATGATTTAGAAATTTCAAGTGGGTGGTCCCACTTTGGAATAGTTGAGCAAGGACATTTGCAGACTAGAAGAGGTTACTATTTGTACTCCAAAACAGGTTTAATCAATTTCTTTTTTCTCTGTGTTTCTAAGATTTTTTGTTTGTTTTTTTATTTTGTTTTCATTAATATCAGAATTTATTGAAAGTCCTTGATTCAATCAATCTCTCTAGTAAACTCAATGCCTTTTTTTTTAAATTATTTTTGTTTTGTTTTGTTTTCCTTGCTTTGTCCTTCAATTAAGGCCCTAAACTATCTTTGCATTTTTAACTCTTTGTTGATGCTCTTTGGGACATTATTCTCTCCCCAGATACTTTCTACATACACTAAAACATTATCGTATCTAAACTTTGTCTTCTTCTATGCCTCCCATCCCCACCCTCCCCCCTTTGTTTAAATGGCAAATAGAACTGTTTGTTTTTCTATGAATTCAACCTCAGTAACAGTTGGCTTTTGCTTGGTTCTCATTGAGTTTATGAAATATTGAACTGACATCATATGATTCTTCCTCATTTGTAGCCTATAGAACACAGTTATCATTCTTTCAGAATTTATACTTACCAATTTATAGATGGTTGTCTTTATTCTTAGTGGTTATTGGATGGCTTTTCAGTGTTTGTTTCTAATCTTATGTATTCAGAAGACTATGGGCAATTTCAGTTTCTCTGAATGATATTCCATACTTAAGAGTTTCAAATTCCAGTGGTCATTTTCATTTTATTGGTTAGCATATTATAGATCTATAGTCTATAATGGTTTTCTTCTTAAAATCTTAAGTTTTGAAATATGACTCTATCCAAAACTTGCATTTAACAGACACTTCAACCTGATTTTAAGCCTTTATTTATTTCCCAAATGAAAGTTATTATTTTTACTTAAAAAATGAATTTGATGGAAGGAACTTGATGGCCTTTGAAAAACTATAGGTGAGATACTAAGTTTCAATTCTGTACTAATTCATAGTTTATAATAAACTTACGCTGTGTGAATTCCTATATTGTGGTTCTAATATATAAACTTTTCCAACTTTATTTGATTATGAAGTATTTTTTCCTCCATTTTCTCTTGAGATCTGTTTGCCACCCATCACACTTTGGTTATTTGGATGATATTTTTCTACTCTCTGGGTCTCTCTTTATTTCCGAAGGCTCTTACTGGTTTTACTTCCATCTTTGCTGGGTCTGGCTCAGAAATCAGTCATTTCATCTGGCCTCTCAAAAAATACCTTACTTGTTGTTGACTATTCTCTGTGTATGGCGTATTCCAAACATCCACTTTTTCTGCTTCTAGGCTGCTACATACTATTGGAGAAAATGGTCTAATGACATTAATGTGCTCCAGACTCATCTTGGGCTGTCAATAATACTTGGAAAAGGTTTTCTTTATTGTGTTTTCCTCTCTTGTCTAGTCTCTCTAGTGGCTATTTTATGCAACTTCAATACTATTTTGACCTTCTCAAATTTTGCTAACATCTGAATGTCCTATTAGGAAAATTAGTACATTCAGACTTTAACCATTTAATTTCCATTTTACCTTAAATCCAGTTTTCCACTTTACCATAAATCCACTATTTTCTAACTACATTATTCCTTCCTTCCCCACTTTGTGAGAGGAAAATATTATTTTTTATTGATCTAGTACCTTTTATTGAGGCTAACACCTTAACTTGTGCATTATTTAGTCTACCTTCTTCCCTATTTCTTGACTCTTAAGCAGCTACCAGTTGTTTTATACATTTTTATATTTTATAAATTTTAACACATATTTTATAAATGTTACTTTTAGTATTTATTATTGTAAAATTACAACCATATATGATAGGAATTTGAAAAACATACACACACACAAAATTAAAAGTGACAAAATTTTCTGAAAGTTCTTTACCTGGAGGCAAAAGTGTTAGCATTTCAGCTTAAAGTCATTCATTATGATTACATATAATATAAATGATCACTTATAGATATGAGTGTTATATATATTTAATTACAAAATTGAGCTCATACTATACCTAATAGTTTGTAACATTCTCTTCTAGAATATTTTTTATTCTTTCCCTACATATTTTTTGAAAGTAAAGAGTGTGCCATTGCATTTGTTCTCATATCTTTTATTTACTAATCAACTAATTATTTTCAGACTTTAATTTCAATTACTTGACAAAAGTTTGTTGTAGTGATTTTACCAGTAGGGTCTTGTATATTAACATCAATGTCTTTTTCTGAGCCCTAGTTGTCTTTGCATCCCTGAAGACCTTAAAGATTTGTCTTAAAGTCCTTTTCTGACTTTAGTTTTCATATTTGACACTCCACAGTCAGAAAGGACTTTATGGTATTACCTACCTGTATTTTGTTTGTTTTTCCCTATTTTCAACATCCTTTATATTCTCAATCTAGTCTTCAGTTTTGGTACCATCTATTCACCTCTTCTAACTGTACATTTCCTCCCTAGGCATTCTCATCTACTTCTTTAGCTTGTGATACTGGAGTAGGTTAGCCTTTCCCTTCTCCAGGGGATCTTCCCAACTCAGGAATCAAATCCAGGTCTCTCCCGCATTGCAGGCAGATTCTTTACCAGCTGAGCTACCAGGGAAGCCCTCTTTAGCCTGAGCTATTTTAAAATGCTTATTTTTCTCAAATTTGTATGACTGCTCAACAAATGACAATATTGATATCTATAACGTTTTGGTTGCATACTTAAAAATTACCTCTTCATATGACAATAGTCTTATGTTAATATTTTTGAGAAAATGAAAACATAATTAATTTCCTCTAGTATGATACCGGGGAAGGCAATGGCAACCCACTCCAGTACTCTTGCCTGGAAAATCCCCTGGACGGAGGAGCCTGATAGGCTGCAGTCCATGGGGTTGCTAAGAGTTAGACATGACTGAGCAACTTCACTTCCCCTTTTACTTTCATGCATTGGAGAAAGAAATGGCAACCCACTCCAATATTCTTGCCTGGAGAATCCCAGGGATGGGGGAGCCTGGTGGGCTGCCGGCTATGAGGTCGCACAGAGTCGGACACGACTGAAGCAACTTAGCAGCAGCAGCAGCAGTATGATACAATCATCTTGCTCTGTCAGTGACTGTTTTAATTGCTGTTTAGTCTGGAACCACCATAAATTGTCAAGAGATATGTCCGATGTACTAATGCATCTGATAAGAAGGGAAAAAAGTGCTATTTCATACAAGGCAGATTTGCTGTTTGAAGTACTACTGTAGGTTTATGTCCTACAACACAGAAATATTGAGGGAAACTATTTTATTTGATTCCCACCAAAAAGCAAGAAAAAGTCATGATGGTCTGTTTACATTGTAATTGCATATAGTCTATGACCTTGCAAAGTATATTACTTTTTTGGCAACCCTTTCAACTAAATATCAGTAAGATTAATTAGGTCCCATTTGTTTATTTTTGCTTTTATTTCCAATATTCTGGGAGGTGGGTCATAGAGGATCCTGCTGTGATGTATGTCAGAGAGTGTTTTGCCTATGTTCTCCTCTAGGAGTTTTATAGTTTCTGGTCTTACGTTTAGATCTCTAATCCATTTTGAGTTCATTTTTTTGTATGGTGTTAGAAAGTGTTCTAGTTTCATTCTTTTACAAGTGGTTGACCAGATTTCCCAGCACCACTTGTTAAAGAGATTGTCTTTAATCCATTGTATATTCTTGCCTCCTTTGTCAAAGATAAGGTGTCCATATGTGCGTGGATTTATCTCTGGGCTTTCTATTTTGTTCCATTGATCTATATTTCTGTCTTTGTGCCAGTACCATACTGTCTTGATAACTGTGGCTTTGTAGTAGAGCCTGAAGTCAGGTAGGTTGATTCCTCCAGTTCCATTCTTCTTTGTCAAGATCGCTTTGGCTATTCGAGGTTTTTTGTATTTCCATACAAATTGTGAAATTATTTGTTCTAGCTCTGTGAAGAATACTGTTGGTAGCTTGATAGGGATTGCATTGAATCTATAAATTGCTTTGGGTAGTATACTCATTTTCACTATATTGATTCTTCCAATTCATGAACATGGTATATTTCTCCATCTATTAGTGTCCTCTTTGATTTCTTTCACCAGTGTTTTATAGTTTTCTATATATAGGTCTTTAGTTTCTTTAGGTAGATATATTCCTAAGTATTTTATTCTTTCCATTGCAATGGTGAATGCAACCTTAAAAGCTTCTGCACATCAAAGGAAACTGTTAGCAAGGTGAAAAGACAGCCTTCAGAATGGGAGAAAATAATACCAAATGAAGCAACAGACAAACAACTAATCTCAAAAATATACAAGCAACTCCTATAGCTCAACTCCAGAAAAATAAACGACCCAATCAAAAAATGGGCCAAAGAACTAAATAGACATTTCTCCAAAGAAGACATACAGAAGGCTAACAAACACATGAAAAGATGCTCAACATCACTCATTATCAGAGAAATGCAAATCAAAACCACTATGAGATACCATTTCACACCAGTCAGAATGGCTGCGATCCAAAAGTCTACAAATAATAAATGCTGGAGAGGGTGTGGAGAAAAGGGAACCCTCTTACACTGTTGGTGGGAATGCAAACTAGTACAACCACTATGGAGAACAGTGTGGAGATTCCTTAGAAAACTGGAAATAGAACTGCCTTATGATCCAGCAATCCCACTGCTGGGCATACACACTGAGGAAACCAGAGGGAAAGAGACACGTGTACCCCAATGTTCATCACAGCACTGTTTATAATAGCCAGGACATGGAAGCAACCTAGATGTCCATCAGCAGATGAATGGCTAAGAAAGCTGTGGTACATATACACAATGGAGTATTACTTGGCCATTAAAAAGAAAGCATTTCAATCAGTTCTAATGAGGTGGATGAAACTGGAGCCTATTATACAGAGTGAAGTAAGCCAGAAGGAAAAACACCAATACAGTATAATAATGCATATATATGGAATTTAGAAAGATGGTAACAATAACCCTGTGTACGAGACAGCAAAAGAGACACTGATGTATAGAACAGTCTTATGGACTCTATGGGAGAGGGAGAGGGTGGGAAGATTTGGGAGAATGGCATTGAAACATGTAAAATATCATGTATGAAACGAGATGCCAGTCCAGGTTCGATACACGATACTGGATGCTTGGGGCTAGTGCACTGGGACAACCCAGAGGGATGGTATGGGGAGGGAGGAGGGAGGAGGGTTCAGGATGGGGAACACATGTATACCTGTGGCGGATTCATTTTGATATTTGGCAAAACTAATACAATTATGTAAAGTTTAAAAAAATAAAAATAAATATCAGTAAGAATACAATACTCTGTTTACAGTTTACTTGAATGATGATAGAGAATTTTCCTCAGACTTGTTTCTGGCTCCATTTGTTCCTCCTCCACTATTCACATACTTCCTGTGTGGACTGACAGTGGACCTCCACGTTATGATCAGACCTCTGGCCTTATAACTTCATATCAAAAAGCTGGATGATCTAGCACAGGAGTATTCCTTCTAACTTTCTTTACAATGGAGTTGCTTTTTATAACTAACTTAGGAAAAGGCATTGTTGCAAACTGCATAGACTCTACCATTGCCAAGATAAATATATGCCACAAATATTTCTTTGGCCGGATTGTCAAATACAAGTTGCCTCTTTGACGCTATAGGATAGGAGCAAAAAAAAATATGAAAGATTATATGGCACAGAAGAAAGACCTTAACCATTTGTGATAAATGCATTTTTACATATTACCAATATATAACCTTATGTGAATTCCAGCTGGGGCTCCTCCATGGGCTTGGCCATGGCTAGTGCCACCGAGGACCTTGAAGTTCAAGCTTCTTGGCTTCAAGGCAAGGCTACCTCCCTCATAACTACTTGCTGCACTCATTTAGACCTGTGACATGTCTGCTTTTGGTTAGTTATAGCAGCATCATTTTCACTGTTCTCTTTGCTTTTTAGTATCTCTTCTCTCTAAGTTATTCTCACTCAGCTCTACCAGTAAAAATAATTTTAAAAACACCAGTCTGGACCAATTGGCAATTGTGCAGAGTAGATGAATGTGACCTCTAGAGAGAAATCAGTGTTGAATCACTTACTACCTGTTTTAGACAAAATAAAATCAAGGCATATCTGTATGCCTTGATTTTATTTTCTGTAAAATGAAGAACAGAGTAATTTTTTTTCTTTGACTACTATGAAGGTCAGATTTGATCTCACATGTAAAATGGACAACAAATGGCATTTATTAATTGTTATCAAGACACATCTCCTCCTTAAAAAGTTGTAACTCTCCTTGTTTTCAGATTAGCTTAGCCTTTAAGGTCCTTCTCTTACCTTTATTCTTGTCCCTTAACCCATATGACTTCTCTACAACAACCACATGGACAAGTTCACTGTCCTTATTACCTACCCAACAAATACATCAAATTTTAGGACTCCAAACCCTTAAATATGACCCTCTTATTTCTTCAGAGGTATATCCCTTTATCTTGTAAAAATGCAATCATCCTTTAAGGCCTAGACTATGTATCATATTTATCATTACAGGCATAATTAACAAGACTCTCATCTATACTTTTGAAAGACTGTATTCATACACTTGTTTGGTAGTTAGATGTTCCCTTAACTCTCTTGATGAACTCTGAATACCTTAAAGGCAGGAAATATGCCAGGCACAGTTATATTTCTAACCTAGGATAGGGTTTGGCATAGAATAGGTGATAAATACACATTGGTGCAATTACATTCAGCCCCAGTATTTCTTACTCCTTTTTGATTATAGCTCTCTTGATTATTCATCTTAAGAAATGGTGGGATGTATTTCATAAAATATTTTCAATATCACATAACTAAAAGCTAGTTTCTTCCTCAAACTTTGTAGTGATGGAAGTTTTATCATAATATTATTGCTTCTTAATATTGATCTTAATATTAGTGAAGGTCACTCAGTTGTGTCTGACTCTTTGTGACCCCACAGACTATACAGTCCATGGAATTCTCCAAGCCAGAATACTGGAGTGGGTAGCCTTTCCCTTCTTCAGGGGATCTTCTCAACCCCAGGGATTGAACCCAGGTCTCCCTCATTGCAGACAGATTCTTTACTAGCTGAGCCATAGGGGAAGCCTGATCTTAATATTGATTCCTTTATATTTTCTTAAAATTAACTGGAGTTTTGGATTTAATCTCATGGAAATCCAATAGGGACTAATAACATAGAGAAAGAACAGATGAGATTCATTGGCTGTTATATAGGATATATCACTTTAGAATAAACCTGAGTTGAATTTGAAATTATTTTTCATATTTTGAATAAAATTCTTATATCCCCCTCTGGTTTTATGTTCAAGAGGAATGAATTTTGAGTATGATAATTTGTCATGTTTTTATTGATAAGGATAATCTTTCTTTTTAAATGATGTGTAGCCGATTTACTAATATCGTGTTAGTTTCAAGTATACAACATAGTGATTCAGAGTTTTTCCAGATTATGTTCCACTTACGTCATTCAAAATAATGGGTATAACTTCTCGTGCTATACAGTAAGCCCTTATGTATTTTATATATAGTAGTTTGTATCTGTCAGTAGTCCTAATTTGTCCCTTCTCCTTTCCTTTTTCCCTTTGTAAACCACAAATTTTTCTATGTCTATTAGTCTGTTTTCATTGTGTATATACACTTGTCTGTGGCTTGACCTGATCTCTCTGTAAGGTGAGCGTTCTCCAGTGTAGTCTTTCTTTTTCTAGACTCTTAGAGTCCTCTCAGGGGCACAACTCCTTACCCCAGTGCATCTCCCCCCCACCCAATCCTCCCTGATTTGTGGGAATCTTTCTTATAGCCTTGGTTGTTTAGGCATTCTTCTGCCAGTTTTCAGTTAGTTTCCCTTGAGAATTATTTTGCATGTAGATGTATTTTAGCTGTGTTTGTGAGTCGAGGTGAGCTCCACTTCCTATGACTTTGTCATGTTGATTCCCAACCTGAGATAATCTGTCTTAACAATATAAAAGAGGTGTAGTACAGCATATTGACAGTTACATCCGTCTATCTATCTAGCAGTTTTTTACAGGAAGCCTTTGTTGGTTATTCTAAATAATCCCAAGCTTCCAGTCATATAGTGTTAATGTATACAGACTTATGGGTGTTTTAATACATTTAGTTCAGCTATTGTGCTGCTAATGAATACAAAGGCATGGGTTTGACCCAGGTAGGAATGTTTCTTTTTATTTGTGGATGTTAAGACTCTTTCCCCTCTCAACAGTGAAAACAAACAGAAAACTCGAATCAAATACCATATTTTATAAATGTCTGTTAATTCATAGGAAAGGTGTGGGATTGATAGCTGTCTGTCAACAGACAATTGCAATAATAATGGCGTTTTTTGTGAATGTAGGAGACTAAAAACATAGTTCTGTCATGGCAAAACAATGACAGGAGTATCGGGTGTCTACAGTTTAGTAAACAGAATAGTTATCTACCATCTGGATACCATTCAATCTCCATAAATGCAGTGTGTTCAGTAGTTACAAGGTCACCTCTGTGCCCACAATAAATGGACCAATTTTGCCATTTAGACTTGGCATATGCTCCAGAGGTGTTGATTATTCAAAATACCTGTTTGCCAAAGTCTATTAAGCTTAAAAACTACATTTTAATGTCCCCTTATATTTAAACCCTATTTAATATGGCAAATGCTTGAGAGCTACTTACAAACACCATTAAATTTCATCACTAATTACTAATAACAGGAATGAAATTAGCACCTGTCTCAGTTGCTTTAGATTTTGGATTGCACTTAATAAACAACTGAGAGAATCCTCTGTTGCTAAACATTCACTGGGGCTGTTTGCATTCTGATTTTCAATGTGCTATTATGACTTATACTCATATAGTCATCTGAAAAGGCATAGGACCTAAAGACATTGTTTCTTATTTGAATTTAAAATCATGTTTTGGCATACAATATTGTAAAGTAATTAGCCTCCAACTAAAATAAATGAATTTTAAAAATAAAAAAAATAAAATCATGTTTGTAATACTTCACATTCTGAAATAATTTTTCTGTTTGAGCCATCAGTTTATCTTATATAAAATCATTGTTTTAAAAGCTACTAAAATGGGTATTTTCACACACTTAAAAAAATGGAAAAATCATTAGAGTAAACATACACAAAAATAAAGTTCTACAGGTTTTAATGGTCCCTTAAAACACAAAACCTCTTAAAGATGTGAAACCCTGGTTTCTCTAGCCATCTTCTGGGCTTTTGGCCTGTACTGCTAGAGATACTAGAAAAGTTTTAAAGCAAAAACAAGGCAATTAAATTGGAAAAAATGTTCAGTGCTACCCACAATGCCATTAAATAGCCTCATTTATTAATAATAACAGAAACTGTAGATTTTGGAAAGTTTCGTATTCAGTGAAACCACATCGAAAAAGTGTGAGTGAAATTATATAAAAAGCAGTCTGATTAGAAAAAAAAATGTCATGAAACCTTCTCATTAATGTCCAAGGTAAATAATCATAGTATAAAACACTTTCCTATCTTGGATCCATTCAGTTATTATACTTAAATATGTGTGTGTGTGCTTAGTCATGTTTGACTCTTTGCGACCCACCAGCCTCCTCTGTTGGAGAAGGCAATGGCATCCCACTCTAATACTCTTGCCTGGAAAACCCCATGGATGGAGGAGCCTGGTAGGCTGCAGTCCATGGGATTGCTGAGGGTCGGGCATGACTGAGCGACTTCACTTTGACTTTTCACTTTCATGCATTGGAGAAGGAAATGGCAACCCACTCCAGTGTTCTTGCCTGGAGAATCCCAGGGACGGGGGAGCCTGGTGGGCTGCCGTGTATGGGGTCGCACAGAGTCAGACATGACTGAAGTGACTTAGCAGTAGCAGCAGTAGCCTCCTCTGTCTATAGGATTTTCCAGGCAAGAATACTGGAGTGGGTTGCCACTTCCTATTCCAGGGGATCTTCCCAACCCAGGGGTTAAACCCACATCTCTTGCAACTCCTGCATTGGCAGGTGGATTCTTTACCCTTTTGCCACCTGGGAAGCACACTTAAACATATAATGCGTTACCTTTAGGATTTCAGGGCAATTGAACTCTAGATATAGTGACTCTAATCTTTCAATAATTGTGTTTAATATAAATTTATTTTTCTAATATTTCAAACTACATCAAGGTGTTTTTAAAATAAAATTTATAAGTTTTAAAAAATTGTTACAGAATAACCAGAAGATGGCAGCATGGCAGCTGTTTAGAAATTTGGTACTTTGTTCCATCCATTAAGCAGAAACAGTTTCAAGATTTTTGTAAATAGTATCCACTTTCCAGTCACAAAATTTTCTCTGCATAGGAAACATAATTAAGAAAAGACTGTTAGTAAGATCTAAATGATAGCTTGACCAAAGCAGAATTACAAAGGAACAAAAATGGGTTCTTCTTACTGCAAATAACCAAGAAAGATGAAAGAGAGATAGTAAAAGGAGAATGTCACAGCTCTTAAAAATACGCTTTCAGAACATTTTAAATAAGCTTGATAGAACCCATTATGGGAAAGAAGATACTCTCTAAAATTCCAAACAAGATGAGCCCCTGGTATTGAAATAACCAATTAATTCCATCTAGGCCATTAGGGACGAATTAAAGGTCATTATCATAATTGAACAGGTTCAAACCAAACTCCTTAAATTTATCATCTTTAAAGTCCATTTCAGCTTTTAAAAATAAACCTGTGATTTTATGATCTTACAGATCTTTTATAGACCAAATATGTAAACAGTTTGCAAAGAACTCCAATACACTCTTTTTTATTTTTAAAGGTATAATAATCCCATTATAACTAACAAAATTAACTGAGGACTTTTGTTTAGCTATGAAAAAAAAATGTCTTTTAACATCCGGTAAAAGTTCACATATTTATAGAAATATGCAGCATAATAGGAAAACATATTTTCTATAGTCCCTGAAAAATATGTAATAAGATTTTACTATACTAGAAATTTTGAGGAAAGTTCCGTGATATATTCCATTATGAGCTATTAAAAATAAAACTCAAAATATTACCTATTATTTTTTCCTGTTCATTTTATGAATTTGTGATATGTACTGAATCCTCACTCTTCTTCCAAAACACACTAAAGCCTATTCAAAATGAACTGGTTATTATGTATATTATGAGACTAGATTGGGTTTTTCACACGTATTAATATATTTTTGTAGATCAGTTTATTTTTCTGAAGTTGATTTATTGCCTACTATAATAGTTGGCTCGTTTCTAAGCAATTACTGAAATGCATTGCAAGTTTTGAATAGCTCCATCAACTAATTATATCAGGAAAATAGAAGACACAGGAACTGAATCAGAATGCCCAACATTTTGTAGAAATGTCTATATAGTCATTAAAACTAACAACAAAAAATGTTTGTTACAATGTGCTGTTTGAATTCCTGTTATTTTTCTTAGTTTTGTATAATGAGAACAATAGTTAATCAAACTTATCCTTATACATAGTAAATTAGTATTGAGTTCATAGTATGAAAATAATAAGCTAGATTCTTCCAGTAATGAATTGCAGAATAAAAAACAAAGCACTTAACAATAAAGCCACCTGAGAATGCAGGCAGAAGGGAGATGATTTCTTCTTATTCATCCTGCAGTGGGCAGCAGAGTCTCAGGGTTTTAGATTTCTGAGAGAAAAGGAAAACATGAACAACAGAGCAAAACAACTGCTCAATCAGTATACAGGTGGTGTTGTCAGGGCTGTAGGTCTTAGGGAAGGGAAAACAAACTAAAAATTAAATGATGATGGTGATGATAATTTTATTATATTTTATGAAGTATTTTGCCTTTTTCCTCTGCATTAAAAAAGTATCTATAAAAATGGTCACTTTTTACAGTTGAGTGACTTGAGATCCAGTTAAGGTAAACCTCAGGATGAAGAGCTAATGAAAAGCAGTCAGGATGCTGAGCCAGATGTCCCTGCTTCTGCATTAGGAATAGAGGAAATTTGGGAAAGAATCAGAAAGAAGTGCCACACTGCAAAAACAATCTTTGATCCTTTGAAGTTGAGAAATTATTTGGATTCTTTTAGTTATCCTAGAAATGTAAACAAAATATTTACTTAAGTGCTTAGGCTCTGTATTTGAAGACAAAAATAGAATCAAAGCTTTTCCAGGCTATTTATACTAAGAAAGTGATTTCAGTAGTCAGGATGATTAGTACACATTAACTTTGATTCACATTTCTCTTGGGAAAAAACTCCAAGATAAGATGCAGATTTTTTCCCCCTCAGTAGAGATCATGGCCTTGTGGGCAAAGATAACAATTCAGGATGAAATATTTTGAAGCAAAGAATTGTTTGGATCTTTTTACACCCTATGAACTATACCTTGAGTGACATCCAGTGCAACCTCCATGCTTAGATACTTTTGTACAGAGAAACTCACTGAGTGGCTATAAGAAAAAAAAAGTCTTTAAATACAGGCTAGTCATTCTAGTTTGAGTCTTACCTAGTTTTTTTTCCACCAAGGATAGAGGCTTGTTTCCTGACTTGTTCTAATTAGCAGTTATTTTAACAAAGAACTATAGTGAGTGAAGTCACTCAGTCGTGTCCGACTCTTTGCGACCCCATGGACTGTAGCCCACCAGGCTTCTCTGTCCATGGGATTCTCCAGGCAAGAATACTGAAGTGGGTTACCATTTCCTTCTCCAGGAGATCTTCCTGACCCAGGGATTGAACCCAGGTGTCCCGCATTGTAGGCAGATGTTTTACCATCTAAGCCACCAGGGAAGTCTATAACAAAGAACTATACAGAACCATAAAAGTAATTAATGATACAAAGTAGCCTACATTAAATTCTAAATATGTATAAAGGCAAGGATGTTATAGAAAACAGCCAGCCAGCACACTCCCCAACCCCCTCAAATATTTATCAAACACCTATTATGTGCTCAGTGACAAACCTAGACTGGATATTAAAAAGCAGAGACATCACTTTGCTGACAAAATTGCATCTAGCCAAAGCTATGGTTTTTCTAGTACTTATGTATACATGTGAAAGTTGGACCATACAGAAGACTAAATGCCAAAGAACTGATGCTTACAAAGTGTGGTGCTGGAGAAAACTCTTGAGAGTCCCTTTGGCAGCAAGGAGATCAAACCATTCAATCCTGCTGCTGCTGCTAAGTCGCTTCAGGCGTGTTTGACTTTGTGCGACCCCAAAGACGGAAGCCCACTAGGCTCCTCTGTCCCTGGGATTCTCCAGGCAAGAACACTGGAGTAGGTTGCCATTTCCTTCTCCGCCATTCAGTCCTAAAGGAAATCAGTCCTGGGAGGACTGATGCTAAGATGAAGCTCCAATACTTCGGCCACCTGATGCAAAGAGCCAACTCATTGGAAAAGACCCTGATGCTGGGACAGATTGAAGACAGAGGCAGAAGGGGATGGCAGAGGATGAGATGTTTGAATGGCATCCCTGACTCAATGGACAGGAGTCTGAGCAAACTCTAGGAGATAGTGAAGGACAGGGAAGACTGGCGTGCTGCAGGCCACGGGGTTGCAAAGAGTCAGACACAACTGAGCAACTGAAAAACACACCAACAGCAATGGCAATGCGCTAGGTGCTGTCCTAGGTAATGGAGTATAGCAAATTCAGTAAGGGAATTCAAATCAATTTCTAAAAGCATTAGAAAAACATCGAAGACTTTGGAGTAAATCCATGACTTAAGTGTCGCTTGCTTCTAGTTGTTCCCATCTGAGATATAATTTTCACTCCAGATGAAGAATATGAAAGATTTAAGTGCTTTCTCGCCACCCCCCCCCACCCAGTTTACTCCTTATATATCAACCTTAGGTGGACAGAATAATACATCTTTAAAATTTGATGAAATGTGGCCAAATATTAAAAGGTTGCAAGCATGGACCCTATCTGGTAGCTGGTTTGTCTTTGCTTAATATTTTTCTTCCTTTAGTTAAATGTTTTTGTTCTTGTATCAGACTAATATGTTATTTTGATCTGTGGTGTTAGAATAAAATGTTACTGCCCTTTAAAGAAAGAGCTGTTTTGGAGCCTTATTTTTTATGACATCACTTTTTAGAGTAGACTGTTTCCAGGTACTCTTCTTCCACATATCAAGATATGCATAACAAGAAAAAAGGGGAAACAGCTTTAGAAAAATTACACTGTCACAATTTATTTGTACTTGATGTTAAGGTTTTGTGATAATTATAACCTACAAGTTACATATGCTGGACAGATTTGAGTCTTCCTAACTCTTTATTTTTAGAGCTTTGATCTTTCCCAAGTCGTTGGCCTTTAGTGATGCAATTCTTCTATCCTTTTTTCTCTATGTATTATGTTAGGTGTCTCAAATCCCTTATACCTGTGATTTTTCCCTTACTTTTTTTCCTGGAATCTGATTTAACTCTCTCTTTCACAAATTTATGTATTTAGGGCATAGACTGTAAAGAAAACAGGCCAAAAAAATAACAGAGAAAATTAAATTTAACAAATTAATTTTGGACAATGAGAGATTTGAATGTTATTGAAATGATTTGCATATGTTTACATTTACCTGTAAATACTTATTTGTCATCATCTTCAGTTACTTACCCACAACATGGGAAAGTCACAACATACCACTTTCAATTTGTGTGCTGCATAAAGTATTCTATTTTTTTTATCAGTGTTCCAATTCCAAATCTCATAAACAAATACGAACTTTCAACTGGCAGCTAACAAACATTTATGTTTGGTGAAATGTGGTACTCTTTACCACCTACTCATTTTCTACTGACAGTGTTTACATTATACTGTACTGTTTGTGCTTTTAGGAAATAATAGATTGTATAATTTTTTTCAGTAAACTATGGGGGGAAATGTAGCATTTGTGATTAAAAACACAGAGATAATACAATCAGTATTAAAGTGAGAATCTAGAACTGCTCACCTAGAAGAGATTTTAAATACACTTCTTATTGCTAATCCCAGCTGGGGGTTTTCCACTGTGCTTCTGATATTCTATCCTCATTTTCACATTTCCTTCCAGAAGTGTAAAGATCACATTACAAAATTTTCATTACTTTGTTATTTATTTCCTCCTTTCTGTCTGTATGATTTTATACCATTATTTTCCCAAATAATGATGACAAAACTCTTTAGGTTCTCAATCTTTCCTCAATGATAACAATGCATTTTTCTACCAGGAGTATAGCCATTAAATAAATGCAAATGTTTATCAATGATCTCCCAAATAATTTTCAGTTATATCATAAGGGTTTAGAGTAGACATATAAGATGCAAATTACATTAACTGTTTTTTTAGATTTTATTAATGTAGATAGATAGATATAGTGTAATCATCACACATTTTCAGTATATGGCATGTAGTGGCAGTTGGTAAATACTTGTCTTATTTGTAGAAATAATGTAAATAAGGTAATATTTTGAAATAGGCAAATATAGTTACGAAAATAAAAAGCATAGGCATAAGCAGTTGGTTTGGTTCATGTCATTGATTATGAGATATGATTATGTCATATATTCTCATCCATTTCTTTGGAGGAAAAATGAACTAGAAAAGTGAATAATTATAAAATTCAGTGAAATGGTGACAATGGAATAATTTGGTAGCTACAAAGAAAATGTTGATATGTGTTGGCTTGATTTATGTAATTATCTGCCTGAATCTCTGTTATAATAGCTATACAAGTTTTTGTAAACATTTTAGATCAACAAAAAAGTTCCAAAAATAGTTATACATATATCCATCATCCAGACTCCCATAATGTTAATACTTGATATATCATAATAATTTCTTTGAATAATTGTACAGTTAACATTGGAATGGCAGTATTAATTTATCTAAAGTTCTTATTAGAATTTCATCAGTTTTTCCCACAAGTATCATTCTTTTCTGTTTTAGAATCCAAAACAAGATCCAGATTATAAATATTTAGTTGTTGTTTTCTTAGTTTCTGCTAATCTATGAGAGTTGCTAAATTTTCCTTTGACTCTCATGACCTTGCAGCTCTTGAACACTGGTCGATTTCTTTGTATTAGAACATCTTTTGCTTTGAGTTTGTGTGATACTTTTCATGATTAGATCAAGGAGAAGTACTTTTGGCAATGCCAGAGGAGTAGTACTATATCCTTCTCAGTGCATCATATAAGGAGGTATATGGTATATTTAATCTCTCTTAGGATGTTCTCAATTAAGGTAACATGTGCCAGGCCTTTCTACTTTATATTTACTGTTCTTCCCTTTGAACTAAAATATATGCTGAGAGAGATGCTTCAAGGCTATGAAAATGTCCTGCTTCATACAATTATTTTAGCATTCATTGGTAAATTTCGACTTCACTTTCACTTTTCACTTTCATGCACTGGAGAGGGAAATGGCAACCCACTCCAGTATTCTTGCCTGGAGAACCCCAGGGACAGAGGAGCCTACAGGGCTGCCGTCTATGGGGTTGCACAGAGTTGGACACGACTGAAGTGACTTAGCAGCAGCAGTAGCAGCAGCAAGTGTTATTGTGATGTTTACATGATGGTAATTTTGTATTTCAATTATTTTCCCTACTTATTATTATATAGTAGGCCTTATGTCCCTTATTGATTGCTATTAATATTAAGAAATGACAAAAATATATTGTTTTTATTTTTGTTCCTATTAATTATTTAGGACTAGCTTCCTTTCTAAAGACTTTAGCTAAGTTCTTTTTCAGCATATGTTTTTAATTAAATTTTGCTGTTACAGTGCATTGCATTCACTCAAACCTTCTGCACACCAAAATCTGTCCATAATATCATGGGCATGTGTGTATACACACACACACACACTAAAGCCTTTGACTGTGTAGATCACAAAAAACTGTGGAATATTCTTAAAGAGATGGGAATACCAGACCATCTTAACTGCTTCCCGAGAAACCTGTATGCAGGACAAGAAGCAACAATTGGAACTGGATATGGAAAAATGGACTGGTTCAAAATTGGGAAAGGAGTATGTCAAGGCTGTATATTGTCACCCTGCTTATTTTTAACTTATATGCAGAGTACTTCATACAAAATGTTGGACTGTATGACTCACAACTTGGAATCAAGATTGATGGGAGAAATATCAATAATCTCAGATATGCAGATGATACCACTTTAATGGCAGGAAAGAAAGAGGAACTAAAGAACCTCTTGATGAGGGTGAAAGTGGAGCATGAAAAGCTAGCCTAAAGCTCAACATTAAAAAAAACGAAGATCATGATATCATGCCCTATCACTTTATGGCAAATAGATGGGGAAAAATTGGAAACAGTGTTGGATTTCATTTCCTTGGGCTCCAAAATCACTGTGGATGGTGAAAAAGCTCTGACAAATCTAGACAGTATATTAAAAAGCAGAGTCCTCACTTTGCCGACAAAGGTCCATCTAGTCAAAGCTATGGTTTTTCCAGTAGTCGTGAGAGTTGGACCATAAAGAAGGCTGAGCACTGAAGAACTGATGCATTCGAAGTGTGGTGGTGGAGAAGACTCTTGAGAATCCCTTGGACAGCAAGAAGATCAAACCAGTCAATCCTAAAGGAAATCAACCCTGAATACTCATTGAAAGGACTGATGCTAAAGCTGAAGCTCTGATACTTTGGCCAGCTGATGGAAAGAGCTAGCTCATTTAATAAGACTCTTATGCTGTGAAGATTGAGGGCAAGAGGATAAGGGGATGCCAGATAATGAGATGGTTGGATGGCATCACTGACTCAACGGACATGAGTTTGAGCAAAGTCAGGATATAATCCTTCACTATCTCCCTGAGTTTGCTCAAGCTCATGAAGCCTGATATGCTGCAGTTCATAGCATCGCAGAGCTGGACATGACTTAGTGACTGAACAACAACATAATTACACTAGTACTATATATCAGCAAATATGTACTGACATTGCAATATTCTTCAAGTTTTAAGCTAGCACAGCACCAGTTAAAGAACCAATGCTTTGTAATTGCTTTGAATGAGTCAATATGGTCTTTATTATGTCATTAATCTGCTAATTAAAAAGTCTTCAAATGAGTGCTGTGATGATTTAATGATGATAAAATATCTGACCTGAGAGTTCCCTTATTGAAGTTTACCATAGCTGTGAAATAAATAAATAAATGAATAAATAAACAGGAACAAAGCAAACAGTACAGTGATTTGTAATTCTAGAAGGTAAGATTAGGTCATAAAGATACATTTTTCCTTAAATATATGTAGATACCATGGTTGGAAGTTTATTAGCATCAAATACATCATAAAAAGCATGCAAATTTAATTGAATATTATGTCACTAAATATTCCCCTGTATATACTTCATAATTTTCTTCAGTGTATTCTACACATTCTAGATATTTATATGATGTGTAAGGGCTTCAGAAATGGTAAAATTTTTTCCAGATATCTTAACTTCTTGCTCTGTACAGGTAACCTGTGTCAAAACATAAGAAATTTTACTTTTAGATACATGAACAACAAATATGGCTTTGTACTCTTTTAAGCTTTCTGTGAATCAATCTGATGACATATTAATGCAAATTATATTGCCTTATTTTGTGACTTCTGCAATTATTCAGCTTTATCACAGACTCACCAAAAAACTCAGGCACTGCACCCCCTCCCCCCCTCCCCGCAACACACACAGTATTTACATTCTCTAATGGATCTGCAGCTAACTTCTGACCTCACTCTCAGTCAGTTGCCTTCAGTATCCCTTTTGTATGCTGAGCTGATAAGTGCTGTGTTTATTTTATTCATTTTTTTTAAAATTTTATTTTATTTTTAAACTTTACATAATTGTATTAGTTTTGCCAAATATCAAAATGAATCCGCCACAGGTATACATATGTTCCCCATCCTGAACCCTCCTCCCTCCTCCCTCCCCGTACCATCCCTCTGGGTCGTCCCCAAGTTTAAGGTGGCGGGGGGACAGGAAAAAAATCAAAACTCCAGACCAATAATTACCTTAACTTGAAATGAGATGATGAAAACCATTTTATTTCTTCATAATTCTTGACAAGATATAATGAAACAAGACTTTGGAGAGGTGGAGGGTAACAGGAGGCCCCCACAGCAGAAGGGATGGGAAACAGCAAAAGCTATGAGATATTTTTCTTATGCTCATTATGGTGTCTTTGGCTTCTTTCAAATTGTATTATTCTGTTATCAGTTTGGTACAATTATAATTGAAATATTTATCTTGGTTTAATCATGGATTCCTTCCTATATCAATGGCTGTTTCTCAGTATTCCCAGTGTCATCATTTCACAGTACATTTTAATTTGTTAGTTCATCAGGAAGAACAGTGTACTCTAGCATGTAAGGGATTACTTGTCATGACTCAGTAGGCTAACAAAGCTTTTCTTGAAGGGGAAGTCTAATGAAAAGAAAAAAAGATTCTACTTCTGGGTCAAATTATTAGCTCAGATATTTCATGCAAGAGAGAAATTGAAAGTTAATTTTTCTCATTGTACTGTACAATTCACTTACTAAAGATATATGAAATGCCTATCTCCAATAATGAGCAAGAAAATATCATTTCAGAATATAATACACAGGATCTAAAGCAACTGTACTTTTAAAATAACTAATACTTAAGATTGCATGGGAGAAAGCTTTTGATATACATTTTTTTTTAATTTTAAAAAATAGAAACCATCCCTGGTAATCTGGGAAGCATTTAGATAAAATGATTAAATATAAAGAGAGAATAGCAAATTCCATAGTAATTTGGTTATTTACCTTCATGTATTTAAATTACATTAGTTTATATTTGGGGCTTGTCTACTTATACCTTAAACAAAATGAATCAGTTAACTTTTATTACTGAAGAATAACATTAAACTAGACAAATTCTATGAAAAGGCATAATGACCACAAAATAATAAAATTTCCTTTCATTTTGAAGATTTCCTGAGTATTCAAATATAGTATTTGGACCTCAAATTGAGAATTAACTGTTAACCAATGGAGTTTTATAACAGGTTTGAGGGATTGATAGACTAGTACAGTCAGGCAGGTAAAAGTACTGAGTCAACCTTTGTTGACTGTCCTCATTCTATTTTCCATGAGAATAACTCACAGCTACTTAAGCCCGTTGTAGAAGTTCTTCCAACAAAACAGCATGTACTGCACGGAAAGGTCAGTGTTTATGGGTCCAATTTTAGGTCTGCCAAAATTACCTGTGTAAGGCTAGATCAATTTCATAACTTAGCCTAGGTATCATGTTCTGTCAAATGAGTTTTTGAAAAGATACTTTGAATTTCCCTCAATTAATAAATTGGTAACTTACTTCAATTTTTAAAGGCCTTTGTTTTCGGTAAGGCAAATGTATTCCTTAATTCAGTGGGTCTGAAGGAGTTAGGGATTTTCAGAAAAATCTTAATTTTATATGCTTTTCAATTATAACCTTAATAAAATGGTGTCAAAATACATTGTAATGGTTTATCTATATCTATCCATATGGCAATGGAGAATATATCTTATGATGTTTAGCATGTGTTTACTGAGAAAACACCATGTTCATCTGCACACATTCATACACATATATATGTATATATACACTCACAACCCAATGTTCATTTCTGAAGAAAGATTAGCTAAATTGAGATTTTGCAAAAAATAAAAAATAGCAAATAGATAATAGATAATAGAGAGCAGAAGTACTTTTTTTAGGGAAAGGAAGGATGTAAAAACCTCCTGGACAGAGAGAAAGGCCCTTTCGAGAAATTCTGAAAGCTCATTAAGGATAAACTTCAATATCAAAATTTTTAGCCTAGTTTGGGGAAAGGAAACTAATATTTGTTGAGAATCTACTTGGTTTTAGGCAGTATTTTGTGAGTTACACTTGTTCTGTTACTTGACATGTTACATATTTCCATGTAGCTCTTCAAAAGATCTCACAGGTAATATTTCAATTAGGCAACTATGTATCATTGTTTAGAGTGATCCCATTTAGATTTCTTTCTCTGGTCTCACCATTGGTATTAATTAGAGAATCACAGTTAGACCTTATCCCTGCCCTTGGAATATCCCCTGTATCCAGGCTTTATCACTTTTATATTCAGAGAGTATTTTATACAATGGTTCACAGATAACCCATTTTGGGCTGATTCTGTTGAAAAGTGTGTTATCCCTAAGAAAGACAATGCCGAAGAATGCTCAAACTACCACACAATTGCACTCATATCACACACTAGTGAAGTAATGCTCAAAATTCTCCAAGCCAGGTTTCCACAATACATGAACCGTGAACTTTCAGATGTTCAAGCTGGTCTTAGAAAAGGCAGAGGAACCAGAGATCAAATTGCCAACATCTGCTGGGTCATGGAAAAAGCAAAAGAGAGTTCCAGAAAAACATCTATTTCTGCTTTATTGACTATGCCAAAGCCTTTGACTGTGTGGATCAAAATAAACTGTGGAAAATTCTGAAAGAGATGGGAATACCAGACCACCTGACCTGCCTCTTGAGAAACCTGTATGCAGGTCAGGAAGCAACAGTTAGAACTGGACATGGAACAACAGACTGGTTCCAAATAGGAAAAGGAGTACGTCAAGGCTGTATATTGTCACCCTGTTTATTTAACTTATACGCAGAGTACATCATGAGAAATGCTGGGCTGGAAGAAGCACAAGCTGGAATCAAGATTGCCAGGAGAAATATCAATAACCTCAGATATGTAGATGATACCACCCTTATGGCAGAAAGTGAAGAAGAGCTAAAGAGCCTCATGATGAAAGTGAAAGAGGAGAGAGAAAAAGTTGGCTTAAAGCTCAACATTCAGAAACCTAAGATTAGGGCATCTGGTCCCATCACTTCATGGCAAATAGAGGGGGAAACAATGGAAACTGTGACAGACTTTATTTTTTTGGGCTCCAAAATCACTGCAGATGGTGATTGCAGGCATGAAATTAAAAGACACTTGCTTCTTGGAAGAAAAGTTATGACCAGCTTAGACAGCACATTAAAAAGCAGAGACATTACTTTGCTAACAAAGGTCCGTCTAGTCAAAGCTATGGTTTTTCTAGTAGTCATGTATGGATGTGAGAGTTGGACTATAAAGAAAGCTGAGTGCTGAAGAATTGTTTCTTTTTAATTGTGTTGAAGACTCTTGAGAGTCCCTTGGACTGCAAGGTGATCCAACCAATCCATCCTAAAAGAGATCAATCCTGGGTGTTCATTGGAAGGACTGATGTTGAACCTGAAACTCCAATACTTTGGCCACCTGATGCTAAGAGCTCACTCATTTGCAAATACCCTGATGCTGGGAAGGATTGAAGGCGGGAGAAGAAGAGACGATAGAGAATGAGATGGTTGGATGGCATCACCAACTCAATGGACATGAGCTTGGATAAACTCTGGGAGTTGGTGATGGACAGGGAGGCCTGGTGTGCTGCAGTCCATGGGGTTGCAAAGAGTCGGACATGACACAGCATTGAACGGAACCGAATGGTACTCTAATTCTCTTTGTAGACACTTACAATTTTTGCTTTTACTTATTATAATATACTTTATAAAGAACAGTAAGATCTTTCTTTAAAATCAGTGTAGAATATTATTACATATTTAAGAGGTATATTTAATTTTTGACAACTATTCCTTTATCTGTGTGATTGGACACATACATGTTTATTTATATGTGTTTTGGAAATATGTTAGGTGAAATTGGAAACAGATACTCATGGCTTTTTTTCTTTTCTCAAATAAGAATTCTAAACTTCATTTAAAAAAAAATTTTGTCATCTCATTTTATAGTTAAAATCTAAAACCCAGAGATAAGGCTGTATCTAGTTTTCTTACTATATGTTCCAGTACTCTTAATGTACATAATACAGGTTAGATATGATATCCTATCTGTTTTAAGATGTGAATTTATATATGACAAGGTACACGTTTATAAAACTACTTTTCAGTGTTGCCCAGAATATCCTCATGTGGATGCTTAAATTAAAAAGTATTTTTATAGGATGACTAGGCAATTGATTCTCTGAATTTATGCCTTTCAACCAAGAAGATGTGAGGAAGTATATACTGACTATTTGGAAAATGTGTGAGTAAAATTAGCTGGCTATTATCTAGTTTACAGGTAAGGTCTGCTGTCTGATGTGCTATGAAGTGGAAGTAAACAGCTGTTGGAAAGAGGATAATGGTGCTTTACCAAACTATATCTATCTTTCTTTTTTGTTTTAAACTTAATTTTTTGAAAAAAAATTTTTTTTAATATAATGGAAAGTCCAGTGAAAGTCACCATCTCTATTTTAACATATAATGGCTGATTAGTTATTAAACTAGCATGTTCATTATTATAAAATAAAAGGAGACGTGACTGAGCGGCTTCACTTTCCCTTTTCCCTTTCATGCATTGGAGAAGGAAATGGCAACCCACTCCAGTGTTCTTGCCTGGAGGATCCCAGGGACGGGGGAGCCTGGTGGGCTGCCGTCTCTGGGGTCGCACAGAGCTGGACACGACTGAAGCGACGTAGCAGCAGCAGCAGCAGACTGTTTGGGGTATTTTTTTCATATATAAAAAAGAGCAAGTGATAATAAATTATTCTATGAAACATGGTTAATTCTTAATCCATTTATTCAGTAAATGTTTTCTTAGTGTCTATTATGTGCCAGACATTGTGCTAGGTGCTAAATAAGAGAATTCAAACCGCAAAGTCCCTCCTGTTTAGAAACTGAGAAGTATTTGGAAGAGACTAACCTTTAAAGCAAAAATTAGAGTACAGGGTTATAATACAGAAATGCAAGGCATATCAGAAATACACATCTTAGGGTCATATAAACAAACTCAAGGAAAGGATGGAAAGGGGCATGGTATGAGATGAGCTATGAAGGACTCAGCATGAGTAGGAACTTAGCTATAAGAGAAAACAGGAAAATATTATTCAGAAAACAAGAAACAAATATGAAAGACACAGAAGTGAAAGAAAATAGCATATTCAGGAACAGCAAGTGTGTTTATTTATTATTTTTTTCAGGAGCAGAAGGGTGACATAAGTGAATTGTGGGAGATAAGCAAGAAAGGAACTATATTTTCATAAAATGCCAAAGCTGAGTTTATATATTGTCTTAAGTGATGAAAAGCTCTTTTAGGACCTTAGTGGAAGAAGGACACAAACTGAATTCATTCTGGGGATAATATGACTATTACAAAACAAAAGACTGCATAAGTAAAGAATTAAAGACAGAGTAATTAGAAGATTCTAGCTTCTGGGTGTTGTATGAAACTCCACTCTTCTTCCCCAAAGAAAGTTTAAGGGTAGAACTACAACTACTCAAGACTGAGTGAATCCTAAGATTAAATTCCAATTATTTCATTTTACAATGCAGAAAATGAGGTCAGACGGTTTAAATGACTTGCCCAAAGACACAGAATTTCTGACAAAGCTATAACTTAGTAACTTGATTTCCTCTTTCTCAAAAAACACAGATTAAAATTCACAAGGAGCCAGCCCTTCAGCTTCATAGAAGTATTTTAACTAAAGTATTAATGATGATATATCTGTGTTAGCAGTACCATAAAACAAGTGACCTTCATGGACAAAACTCTCTGTGGTTAAAATTAAAAAGACAAAGGAAAATGAGATCTGATTATTAATATAATTAGTTGATGATCCAGTGCAGTGTCAGATCTATAAATGCCAGTTATTGACTGATGATAATGGAACATTCAAATCTTGAAACTGGCGCTCAAGTCCTGCTCTTGGAAATAATGAGGGACCTGCTCCCTCCATCCTGCCTCCTTGCAAGGTGCTACTACTACATTCTGAATAAACCCAGCATAAGGGCAGTGCTGCTGTTGCTCCACATTAAATCCATTGCTTTTGTTTTCTGTTGTAGGTTCTGATTTTTTTGAAATTTGGACATTTATGAAGTGCAATCATGAATATGATGGGGAGAGAACATTATAAGCAACCCTTCTTAAGAATTATCAGATTTGCCGTATGGTCACAAAATTCAAACAAAAAAATATATATGGAGTGTAACCTACTATAGTGCTTAGTATTTACATAGAATCATTTTTTTTTTAATAACCAGCTTGAGGCTTCTTTTGGTGCCTAAATCACACTGATATGTATAATTTGGTAACCACATTGCTACCGGCTCTCTCAGACTAAAAATTTCAGTGTCTGATAAATAGAATTACTTGTTCATATAGAGATCACTTTACAGGTACATATATTTATTCAGGTGGATGATTTTAGTAGGCTGTTATACTTGATAATGTTCACTATGAGATTATTCAGACTACCATCATCCCTAGTGAGGATCAATGATTTGCCCAAGAGCATAGGTTACAAAATAATAAAACAATGTTTTATTTCTGAAAATATAAATTTGCTAAACTTTTATTTGATGATCATGGTACAGTAAGGTTTAGCCTGTTGCATTCCAATAAAACAATGCATGTACCTCGTGACAAAGAGGATAGGTCAAAGTGTGGAATATTTTTTTTGTTTTTTGTTTTATTTTTAACTTTATTTTATTTTTAAACTTTACAATATTGTATTAGTTTTGCCAAATATCAAAATGAATCCGCCACAGGTATACCTGTGTTCCCCATCCTGAACCCTCCTCCCTCCTCCCTCCCCATACCCTCCCTCTGGGTCCTCCGAGTGCACCAGCCCCAAGCATCCAGTATTGTGCATCGAACCTGGACTGGCGACTCGTTTCATACATGATATTATACATGTTTCAATGTCATTCTCCCAAATCTCCCCACCCTCTCCCTCTCCCACAGAGTCCATAAGACTGATCTATACATCAGTGTCTCTTTTGCTGTCTCGTACACAGGGTTACTGTTACCATCTTTCTAAATTCCATATATATACATTAGTATACTGTATTGGTGTTTTTCTTTCTGGCTTACTTCACTCTGTATAATAGGTTCCAGTTTCATCCATCTCATTAGAACTGATTCAAATGTATTCTTTTTAATGGCTGAGTAATACTCCATTGTATATATGTACCACAGCTTTCTTATCCATTCATCTGCTGATGGGCATCTAGTATATTATTTAGTCTTTATGGCTTATGCCATGGGATACTTTGTGATACCTCTGTTAGGGAAGAAAAAAATACTTCATCTTGATCCTCCAAATGAGAAAAGAAAGTTGCAATTGGATGTCATCTTTGCCAATTATTTTGGGTGTAATGAGAGAGAGACAGGCAAGAGTGTCTGTCTCTTCATTTCAAGAGTGAAGCGGTTGCCAGTTTGTAGTCACAGATTGTAACTGTGCAAAATCTCTTTCTCCCTATTCCTTCCAAGGTAATGAAGGATTCTGCTGAAAAACTTATGTCTACTTGTTGGAATTGAGTTTTTCATTAATTTATAAAAGGAAGCTCTTTGTTTTAAGGGGAGCAAGACTAAAGGGAATTCCTGAAATTGTGGATTTAGTTTTACATAATTGAACCCTATTGTATCGTGATATTCACCTAAAATTCTGAAGCTTACTTTATATTCCCACACTGTTAAAATTTGTTGAGAGTATGGTTGCAAATTAAAGTACAATATTTCCTCACCCATGAGAGTAATTCAGCTTCTCTATTAGGAGATATTTAAAGTATTACCATTTTGCAGGGAGAGGAGCTAGTATAAATAGTAGTGAAGTGGATTATCAGAATACATAAATGCTTGTCAGCATCTGTTGATATGTCCTTTTGAGAGAGTCCCAGAAGTGAATAACTGGGTGAAAGGGGGCACATATTTTGTAGTCTTTGATGCATGCTGGAAAATTGCTTTCCAGTTTATACTACCGCTGTCAATGAGAGAAGACGGCAATTGTACCACACTTGTTTGTTACTATCAAAACAAATGAAATACCACACAAAGCTGCTCTATAAAAAAAGTATTATTTACTTTTTGCAAACAAATACCCTCGAAGATAGATACAGGCCAACCTATTTTCAGTAATTAGAATCTTTGTGTTAGATTCTTTAAGTCAAGAGAGAATCACTTTAAGAGTACATTGGGGAGACAAGAAAGAGAAGCTGTGTCCACTGATAGACAAGCCCTTGAAACCTGGAAACGTTAGGAGAACATTGATTATGCAATAAGCCCATTATAGAGAAAGATAAGTATTAATAGGAAAAACAGAAGACTGTCTAAGATAACATTTACCTCTGTTACACATTTGAGTAGAGCTGCAATATAATTTAGAAATTACAAATTGTGTTAGCTTTCTAGGTCTGGCATAAAAGAGCATATCTATTGAACTTGCTCCTGAAATTGGGTCATTCATCAGTAGGGAAATGAAAATGGAGTGAAAATTTTCTCTGAGATAGGTTGAAACATTGTCGTTTTTAAGGACCTAACATTTAAATAAGGTAGTGTGGAATAACTCTGCCCCTATCCTTATGATATTCTGACAGATTTGACAGGGAAAAATGATAGTCTGGAGAAAGTCTTCCATGTTAAGCTCTATGACTTATGCTTACAACCCCATTGTATGTAAAATGGAAATGAATACATCCAGTTGTAACCATAAATAACATAAAGTTATTCCATACATCACAGTATGAATAAGGCATGGAAAAATTAAATGTAGCTTTTAAATACATGCATTGACTCATGCGTATATTAACAACTATTTACTTGATATGACTAAAGAAAAAGACAGGAATAAGAAATAGTTTAAAATACTTTGTATCTGAAAATTACTGAAATATAATTGTATAGTCAAATTTATTGGATACTAATCATTAGTAAAGGTGGGAGTAATAACAAAGTCTATAAAGCACTCATATTTCATATAAGGGGCATAAATCACTGTGTTGTTTATTTATTTTGGAGTAAAACAGTGTTTCTGCTCCGGTAAAGTAACTGTTGGCTTAGATATACTTTGATAAGAACACTTCTTGTGCTCAAAACATAGTAAGGACATAGGCATATTTGAACATTTCTAAGCTTTCTCTCGGAGAAGGCAATGGCACCCCACTCCAGTGTTCTTGCCTGGAAAATCCCATAGACGGGGGAGCCTGGTAGGCTACAGTCCATGGGGTCGCTATACAAAAATAAAAACATTCCTCTTTCTTTCCCTAGTACATCACTTTTAGCTGTACAAATTCATCTGTAATTAATGAATGGTTTTAGGGAATTTCCTCCTGAGATTTTGGCTTTTGCAGAGAAGTTCCTTGAAGGCAGCCAACAAATTAAAACATGGTATGTTTTATAGTTTGTAAATATCGTTAAATCAATATCAAGGAAACATTGTAGTTTACAGATTAAATACTCTTAGCAATGGGATAATGAAACTCTCAAATGAACAAAATGAGAATGGTGCAGAATTATACTTTTATCATGAATAGTAGCAACTGTTTTCAAAGTTTGCTGCTGCTGCAGCTGCTAAGTTGCTTCAATCGTGTCCAACTCTGTGTGAGCCCAGAGACAGCAGCCCACCAGGCTCCCCCATCCCTGGGATTCTCCAGGCAAGAACACTGGAGTGGGTTGCCATTTCCTTCTCCAATGCATGAAAGTGAAAAGGGAAAGTGAAGTCGCTCAGTCGTGTCCAACTCTTAGCGACCCCATGGACTGCAGCCCACCAGGCTCCTCCATCCTTGGGATTTTTCAGGCAGGAGTACTGGAGTGGGGTGCCATTGCCTTCTCCATTTCAAAGTTTACTTTTAGTCAAAGTCACTACATCAGATCAGATCAGATCAGTCGCTCAGTCGTGTCCGACTCTTTGAGACCCCATGAATTGCAGCACTCCAGGCCTCCCTGTCCATCACCAACTCTCGGAGTTCACTCAGACTCATGTCCATTGAGTCAGTGATGCCATCCAGCCATCTCATCCTCTGTCGGCCCCTTCTCCTCTTGCCCCCAATCCCTCCCAGCATCAGAGTCTTTTCCAATGAGTCAACTCTTTGCATGAGGTGGCCAAAGTACTGGAGTTTCAGCTTTAGCCTCATTCCTTCCAAAAAAATTCCAGGGCTGATTTCCTTCAGAATGGACTGGTTGGATCTCCTTGCAGTCCAAGGGACTCTCAAGAGTCTTCTCCAACACCACAGTTCAAAAGCATCAGTTCTTCGGCGCTCAGCCTTCTTTACAGTCCAACTCTCACATCCGTACATGACCACAGGAAAAACCATAGCCTTGATTAGACGAACCTTTGTTGGCAAAGTAATGTCTCTGCTTTTGAATATGCTATCTAGGTTGGTCATAACTTTCCTTCCAAGGAGTAAGCATCTTTTAATTTCATGGCTGCAGTCACCATCTGCAGTGATTTTGGAGCCTAGAAAAATAAAGTCTGACACTACATACACATATTGTTTTTTATGAAAGTATTCAATAGCCATATATCTTAGATTTGCTTAACGAAATTCAGTTGTTATTTTATGTAAATTAAAAAATAGAACAGTAATATTCAAAAACCTTTTATTTTGATTAAGTATTGAATTAATATTTGATATATTATTAGATTTGTAAAATTATACAAATATCCTATCTCTTAAACTGAATTATTTCAAGCAATGTGATATATGACCTTGAATTTAGTGTTCTTTGAGAGTAAGACTAACAAAAATGATAATCCACTAAAATATTTTCTGACCTTAAATAACATTTGAGAAAAGGAATGAGGATGTAGTTCCCTATACGGTTCAGATTGAAACAAAACTTTGTGGCTATTATCTGATCAACCTGAATTCAATGCATGGCTTCATTAAGCACTAGGTGTGCAGTATTTAAGTAGGACTGTTGACTAGGGTTAGTATTCTTTTTGCTGAAGACTCACTCTACATAAATGATATAATCTCATCATTTGGAAGGGTTCTTGAAGAGCTTATGTAGCAGGAGGCTCCCATATCCCCTGCTAATTCAAACAGGGTTTCTCAACTTAAGAACATGATTGATATTTTAAGCTGAAAAAACTTTTTATTGTGGAAGTTTGTCATGTGAATTGTAGGATGTTTTGCAGCATCCCTGGCCTCTACCTACTAGATATGCCTATAGCCCCCACCCCGACCCCGCCCCCAGTTAGGACACCAAAAATGTCTCCAGGGTTTGGTAAATGTCTCTGGCCATGAGAGTGGAAGGAGGAAATTACACCTGGTAGAAAATGCCTGTGTTAAAACCATTAAATGTACATATGTCCCCTTCCTCTTGAGCCTTCCCCACCCCCACTTCTGATCTCACCCCTCTAGGTCATCACAGAACACCAGACTGGGCTCCCTGTGTTCTACAGCAACTTCTCGCATATCCACTTATACACAATAGTGTGGGTGTTGATGCTGCCTTCTCCCTTTGTCCCATTCACTCCCTCCCCCACTGTGTCTACAAGTCTGTTCCCTTCATCTGCATCTCAGGAGGGATAGGATATATGTATAGTTATGACCGATTCATGTTGTTGTACCGCAGAAACCAATACAACATTGTAAAAATACAAAAAAAAAAAATCACACAAAAATACAGTGAAACAGTGTCAATGAAATGATGATAGGTCACCACCTCCCCTTCACTACTGTGGTAGTGGTTTAGTTGCTAAGTTGTGTCCGACTCTTGTGACCCCATGGATTGTAGCCCGCCAGGTTCCTCTGTCCATGGGATTCTCCAGGCTAGAATACTGGAACGGGTTGCCATGCCCTCCTCCAGGGTATCTTCCCGACCCTAGAATCAAACCCAGGTCTCCTGCATTGCAGGTAGATTTTTTATCAACTGAGCTATGAGGGAAAACACTTCATTACCATCACGATATATAAAAAATAACAACCAATCAAAACATAGCTTTCCAAATATATTGCCTATCAGGTTTGATATTTAAATTTTTCCTTATTGAGTCTATAGGTGTTTTATTCTTGTCATTTTATTCTTCCCTTTTCCCCCATTTTCTCATCTGAAGTCTTTTTTCCTCTCTTAATTCTAACCTATGCTAAGTTCAATTAAACCACTATTTTGAAATATGTCTCCTTCCTTTTCTCTTGCGACTTATTTCCACTTAAAGGAGTATATGTTCCTTTCAGAAAAATCAAAACAAGTACCCTTAATCCTATCTTTAAACCCCCAATTATTCCTATCAGGCCAGAGAAGTGGATATTTTAGGATATGGAGATTGTGTGTTTTGTGAATTCAGCCCTGACTTTGTTGACACTATGCTTTTCTGTGATAAATTCATTATCCTGGCTGTAATGCTGACTATCTAGAGTTTTGTACTTTCTCTTCACCCTATAATTCTGCTCCCATGAATGTTAGGCAGTTGGAGTCTTGCTTGACTGGTGGAAAACTTTAAGTGCCTCCCTGTCATTTACTGAGATTTTCTGTTCCTCTAGTCAGGCCAGAGCATAAGCAAAACACAGAACCTAGAATTATAGCTATTAGATACCACTTAAAATGCGTCATTCCCTGCAAAAAAAAAAAAAGAGTTCTTACACTTACATCTGTACATTTCTGTGAGTGGATGGGTCTTTGAACATATTTGGAAGTGTGTCACTGCATCTAATTGAATAATGAAATAGAAGTGATGAAAATATTGGACTCTAGTGTAGCAATATGTGATTCTGTTTCCTCTTTTGATTTCTAAAGTACTCAAGTTGATTTGAATGTATTTAAATCTATTATCTGCACATATTTTAGTTTCACTGCATGAAAGTTTGAAACATTAATCCTGTGAAAATGATTCTCTGTTAACTCTAATTGAGGCTCTGATGCCATTTTTGATCAACAAATATTCTAAGGCTTTTGTTATTATAAAACATGTGAAACTTGTCTCTTAATTTTCCTGTTTTGAATATAATAATTCATTTAGCATTTTGGAAAAGTAATGTCTCAATTTTTGCCTAAATTTATGTATCAGGGTTTACATCTCTCTGAGAAAAACATTTATTTTAAGATATAAGGGAATAGAGTTCATTTGGAGATTAAGATTGAGTGTTATATCAGAGTATTTATCTCTAATTTTTCTTTTTTTTTTTTAATTTTAATCCCATTTTTAATGTTTTTTTTTTAATTTTATTTTATTTTTAAACTTTACATAATTATATTAGTTTTGCCAAATATCAAAATGAATCCACCACAGGTATACCTGTGTTCCCCATCCTGAACCCTCCTCCCTCCCCACACCATCCCTCTGGGTCGTCCCAGTGCACCAGCCCCAAGCATCCAGTATCGCGCATCGAACCTGGACTGGCAACTCGTTTCTTACATGATATTCTACATGTTTCAATGTCACTCTCCCAAATCTTCCCACCCTCTCCCTCTCCCACAGAGTCCATAAGCTG
>NW_011494948.1:3556237-3560228 GCF_000754665.1 Bison bison bison | reverse complement strand
GGCTGCACTAGTTTATTTTCCCACCAACAGTGTAAGAGGGTTCCCTTTTCTCCACACCCTCTCCACCATTTATTATTTGTAGACTTCTTAATGAACTTCATCTATAAAAGTCAAAAAGACCATCTCTTTGAAGTTAATGGCAGATTCCCACTTTGAGCAATGTTTGAGTTTAAAGCATGTTGCTGTTTTATGTGTTGGTATTTCTCAATCTGTTCTTAATACTAAGTGTATTAATAAGTATCATATATATTTTTCACAATAGGTTCCTGTCCTGAGACCACAGCAGGATGTGCCTTGGTCAAAGGTATGCCTATTTAAAATATATTTCCAACTTTCTTCATGAGTAACATATACGAATGTTATAACAATTGCATTATTGTCTCAGGCTTAGCTGTATGGAATTGTAATACATGTTTATGTATATGATATATACTCTTTGATCTGGCAAAATATGACTCTAGTGATAAAGTAACAGAGTGAAAAAGTCTAATTGTTAAATGCATAGTATTGCCTTGCCACAGGATGTCTTAATCCACACAACCTATATTCAAAGAACTATTGTTGCTAATGTGCCTGTTAGCAAAGCAGTGGAACTATTCTAAGGCTGATGGAAGGTTTTTAACATAGTCATTAGTGATGCTGATGAATAAATTATTGAAATAGGATATAGGTTAGTTAAATTGCCTGTCAAAAGCTACATGTCTAGTTTTGGCAAATCAAATGTTGAAATCATTTAAAAATTACAAATTGGCATGAAAATAGGAAGCAGGCAGGAAAATATGTACACATATAGCTAAATAAGATGTTAATGTGGTACCCGAAAGATAAGGGAGTCAGTATAAGGCTGGTAAAGGATGCCTATGATTTCAAAATTGAATTCTGTTATTAAAAAAAATGGAACAAAGAACACTGCAAAGATCAAGAATTGTAGTAACCTTGAATCCTATAACATAGCTGAAAAGAAAATGTATACCGTGAATAAAAAGTACTTGGTGGGAAATCTGAGTTAGGACTATAGAGACTGAGATCCTCAGGGACTGTAGTGGACAGGATGAAGACTATTTAAAGTAAAACTGAAACTCACAGATAGGAGCAATTAAACCCAGTTCTTTGCTATGGAGAAAGTAGATGAAAAGATGAACTAACACATGAGGAACTTAAGTGATAAAGTATTGATACAAGCTTTGATGTTGTTCATTTAGAGATATTTAAATATCAAATGGATTCACAAATGTCTGTTATAATTTCTCTAAATCTTCTCTAGATCATTTATTCTATTTGGGGTCCTTCCAAACCCCACAAAGAATTTGGCAAGGCAGTTCTTTTTATTTTTCTGCGTGATAAAGTAACTTTAGATTGAAAGAAAACTTGGAAGTTGTTTTGTGCTTATAAGAAAAATTGTGGCTACATATGCCATCATGAATAATAATTGATGTCTGTTCTATTTTACGCATAGTTCTTTTTTGAAAATACACTTATATACACATTTATATTTTAAATTTGGCTCTAAATTATGTTGTGTGTTCCACATGTTACCCTTCCAGGAAAGAATAAACTACTCATCTGCATATCTGGATAATTTTCTGAGATTTTAAAATTGAAATACACTGTTTTTTTTTTTTTTCCCCTCTTTTCATAAGCTTTTCCTCTTAGTCATTTTTCAGCCTCTATTCAGAGACTAGTGTGACTTTAGAATATCCAAGGAAAGCATGCCAGCCAATGTATTCTGCCAGACAGGGAATGAATGGCTCCAGGCACAAACCTCTGTTGTGTCAGGGCTCTGGCATGACACTTGGCAGGGAACTAAATCAAATAGCACAATGCAAATAATCTCAGTTTTCAATAGATGTGCAGCCTCAATCTCAAGCCTGCTGCTGGTCATTACTACTTTTTCCCCTGGTATTCCGCAGAGCAGTATTTCTGATAATGAACTGAAAACTAGGGCATTTCCTAGGTGTTCTCACAGTGTGAGGAAGTGGGAGGATTGTGGCTTTGAAACTGGACCTTTCTGAGTTTTAAGAGCCACTCTGTCACTCACTAGCTGTCCTGGCCAGGTTATTTCAGATATAAAATGGATTTAGCAATAATTTTCACAGAGGTTTTGTGACTATTAAAATGATAAATTTGTTATAAAGCACATCTTTATACATGCTACATAATAGACATTTAATAAATGTTCTTTTACCACTTCCCATTTCTGTAATGAGTTCAGTTTTGTGTTAAACTTGTAAATAATTCTCTCTATCATTCTGTGAATAGAAGAGAAATGACTCTGCATTTGTAAATTTGAGGTTATATAAGCCTGTATAATATGTCTTTATCTTTGCACAATCTTTTTGATAAAAGAAGTGTTGTGAACTTCTTAACCATTTTTATATCAGTTCCTTTTTTAAAATATTACATTTCATTTACAAATTTACATTACATTTATATTATTTAATATTACATTACATTACCTGTGGCAGATTCATTTTGATATTTGGCAAAACTAATACAATTGTGTGAAGTTTAAAAATAAAATTAAATTAAAAAAAAAAATATATTACATTTGAGGGAGCTCCCTGGCAGTCTAGTAGTTAGGACCGTCTTTCATTGCCGGGACCTGGGTGAAATCACTGGTCAGGGAACTAAGATCCCACAAGTTGTGTGGAATGGCCAAAAAAATTGCCCTTGATACAAAGGGTCTTTATGTTGTACAAGAGTGTACCGCATGTCTTTGATTTAATTTTAGCCCTCGTTAGTGTGCTCAAGGATGAAAAACCATATTGTAAAATGTAGATGGCTTAGAAAAATTATACATCTCTCCTACACACCCAAATTATCTTAGTTTCAATAGTTTACTTCAGCTCACTTACTGAGAAATTACTGTATCTCATATAGAGTGTTAGGTGCTACGAGTGCAGAGAAGAAACTAAATAGAGGTTCTCTGCCTTCAGGGAAATGAACATCAGGAGACTAGGAAACATGTCATTTTAAAATGATGTGGTAACATGATACAGGGGTGAGGCGCCAATGAGAGGGCCTTATGAAAAAGTCATTCTAATCAGTCTGGCTCCCTGGAGGGCTTGACACTCAGGTGTCTTAAAAGGTGATGATCAACTGGTTGATTACCAGTCAAATGTGGAAGCACAATGGTGGGAAGGTGTCAAAAAAAGGAAGGGAAATCAGTTAGGAATCTGTTGTCTGAACTAAAAGAGAGATGGTGGTATGGATTTGGAATTGGAAAGTGAAATCCTCCCACCTGTTCTTGAAGGTAAAATTTAAGTTATATTTGAAGGTTATTTTTGTAGGAGTAAGATGTTTATCAATAACCTCAAATATGCAGATGACACCACCCTTATGGCAGAAAGTGAAGGTGAACTAAAAAGCCTCTTGATGAAAGTGAAAGAGGAGAGTGAAAAGTTGGCTTAAAGCTCAACATTCAGAAAACTAAGATCATGGCATCTAGTCCCATCACTTCATGGCAAATAGATGGGGAAACAGTGGAAACAGTGTCAGACTTTATTTTGGGGGCTCCAAAATCACTGCGGATGGTGATTTCAGCCATGAAATTAAAAGATGCTTCCTTCTTGGAAGAAAAATTATAACCAACCTAGATAGCATATTGAAAAGCAGGGACATTACTTTGCTAACAAAGGTCCATCTAGTCAAGGCTATGGTTTTTCCAGTGGTCATGCATGGATGAGAGAGTTGGACTGTGAAGAAAGCTGAGCGCCAAAGAATTGATGCTTTTGAACTGTAGTGCTGGAGAAGACTCTTGAGAGTCCCTTCAACTGCAAGGAGATCCAACCAGTCCATTCTAAAGGAGATCAGCCCTGGGTGTTCTTTGGAAGGAAAGATACTAAAGCTGAAACTCCAGTACTTTGGCCACCTCATGCAAAGGGTTGACTCATTGGAAACGACTCTGATGCTGGGAGGGGTTGGGGGCAGGAGGAAAAGGGGATGACAGAGGATGAGATGGCTGGATGGCATCACCAACTTGATGGACGTG
>NW_011494948.1:3550690-3556137 GCF_000754665.1 Bison bison bison | reverse complement strand
GTTTGAGTGAACTCCAGGAGTTGGTGATGGACAGGGAGGCCTGGCGTGCTGCGATTCATGGGGTCGCAAAGAGTCAGACACGACGGAGCGACTGAACTGAACTGAACTGAAGATGTTTATCATAGGGTTACTTATAACATGATAATAGGAACAAAAATAGCTGTCAAATTATAAGGATACTGTCAAATAAATTATATTTAAGACATTTAATAAATGTGTTATAAATAAACAACTACATAATTGTAAAAATTTTACTACTACATAATAGTAAAATTCATTATTTTGAAGATCATTTAAGGAGGCTGTGTCTTAAAAATCAGGACTCAAACAATTATACATATGATGTGCTTTTGTTAGGGGACAGGGATCAAGGAGAGCACACAGAAAGAAATGCATTCAGCGTCATTAATGGTGATTATGCTTATGTGGTAGATATGTGTGACTTTTTTGATATTTTGATGTCTTTTATATTTTATATAATTGCACTGAACACATTCTGTGTGACACTCCTGAGTCCTAACTACTGATGTTCATACCTTTTTGTAATCCCTTCCCATAGATGTAGGCAGAACCTCTGACTTTCTTCTAGCCTATGGAGTATGGAGAAGGTGACAGGATACCACTCCTGTGATTGTTATGTGACAGCACTAATGAGTTTACAGTCCCACGTGTACACTGCATTATATAAGACTATGTTTTCTTTTTAGAAGATTGGCTCCTGCTCTCCTGCTGGCCTTGAAGTAAGCTGCCATGGTGGGAGAGGGTCTATAGAGAGGGAAACATGGCAAGAAACTGAAAGCCTCTATAGCTGACAGTGGCTTCTGGATGACAGCCAGCAAGAAGTCAAGGATGTAATTCCTATAGTCATAAGATATACTGTGCGTGCACCCTGAGTAAACTTGTGTGAAATAACAAATAAATATAAATATATATACACATATGTATGTGTGTATGTATGTGTATATATGTATGTACACACACACACATGTATATATCTGCCCCCAGTTCCTGGCACAGAACCTTAAAACCACTGCAATTTCCTAAGAGTACTAGGAGTATCTTTTGTTGTAATATTTTTTCTTTGACCCTTGTTCCTAATGCAGAATTCTTAAAACCATTTGGAATTTTCTGGGAGACAGGAGTCTTTTCATTCTAGTGATGTGACTCCTAGATAGCTCCATGATGGGGCTAGTCACTAAAAAAATAAATAAATAAAACCAAGACATGATTAGAAGATTAGAACTTTCAGTCTCCCTTCCTGTTTTTTCAAGAAAAGGGAGAAAGGCTAGAGATTGAGTTATGATTGATCATATCTCCGTGATGAAACCTTAAAAAAAAATCACTCAAATAAATGGCTTGGAGGGCTTATGGTGAATAAATCCACATGCTAGAATGGTGACACACCCAAACTCCATCCGGACAGAAGCTCTAGCCCTCAGGGCTCTTCTAGATCTCATTCTATGTCTCTTCATCTTGTTCATTCATACACTTTAATAGATCGATATTTGTAATAAGGGCTCAACTTATGGCTCAGCTGGTAAAGAATCTGCCTGCAATGTGGGAGACCTAGGTTCAATCCCTGGGTTGGGAAGATCTCCTGGAATCTAGTGAGTAAACTGTTTTCCTGAGTTCTGTGCGTCACTCTAGCACATTAATCAAATCCAAGGACAAGGGTCATGGGAACTTCTGATTTATAGCTAGCTGGTTAGAAGCACAGGTAACAACTTGAACCAGAGATTGGCATCTCAGTGTTTGTGGAGAAGTGGGGCAGTCTTATGAGACTGATACCTTAACCTATAAGATCATTGCTAAGGTGACTCTGGCTGGTGTCAGAAGTGAATTTTATTCTAGGATCCCCACTTGGTATCTGAGAAATGCATGATGTGGTAAAATTCCACACATCTGGTGTCAGAAGCATTGTGAGTGAGAGTAAAGGAGAACACTTGGCTTTTTCCATACAAGTTGAAAGTGGATATATTGATAGTGGATTTTTCAGATAAGAACCTGATATTTTAGTTGCAGCCATGCAAAGGACTAACCCAAGTCATGCTTGGGTGTATGCCCATAAACTTCAAGATAATAAATGTGTGTTTTGAGCTGCTAAATTTGTGGTAATTTGTTATATAGCAGAGGAAAGTAATTGCTGCAGACTTAATTGTGTCCTCCTCAAATTCATATATTGAAGATCTCACCCCAATGTGACTATTCAGAGGTTAGGCTTTTAGGAGGTAATTAAAGTACATGAGCTACAGGTAGGTTCATGACCTGATAGTATTCATGGTTTTACAAGAATCTATCCCACTACTCCACCATCCTTTGTATGCACAAAAAGGAGTCATGTGAGCACAAAGTAAGATGGTAGCTGCCTACAAGCCAACAGAAGAAAACTCAGAGTGACACCTATCTTTCCTCTTTGCATTCCTGGCAACATATGGTGTCATCAATCTTTGTATTTTAGCCATTCTGATAGATGCACAGTGATATCTCACTGTAGTATTAATTTTCATTTATCTAATGGCTAGTGAGTTTGAACATCTTTTTATGTGCTTACATGGCATCTTTGTATCCTTTCAGTGAAATACCTCTTTATGTATTTTTTCAGGCAAGGAGTGCTACTGTTTAACTGCTAAGATTTAAGAGTTCTTATGGTTAGTATGTCGAGTAATATATATATGATGGCTGATTGGAGATGGTGGAGACAGTGAAAATGTGTTATCTAGAAGTCCAGATAAGGAAACAGTAAGAAGGTAGTTTTACATATAATTTGGAAGCCTTGGGCAAATATGAAGAATAGAAGTCTATTATAAGGATAAGATACCTTCCTTATACCAGAGATACCAGGGCTTCCCTGATAGCTCAGCTGGTAAAGAATCTGCCTGCAATGCAGGTGACCCTGGTTCCATTCCTCAGTTGGGAAGATCCTCTGGAGAAGGCATAGGCTACCCACTCCAGTATTCTTGGGTTTCCCTGGTGGCTCAGCTGGTGAAGAATTCACCTGCAATGCAGGAAACCTGGGTTTGATCCCTGGGTTGGGAAGATCCCCTGGAGAAGGGAACCACTACCCACTCCAGTATTCTGGCCTGGAGAATTCAATGGACTGTATAGTCCACGGGGTCACAGAGAGTTGGACACAACTGAGCAACTTTCTCTTTCATTTTCATAAGGATGAGATAGTCAAAACTATTGGAGAAAATCTTGCAGGATGACCCCTTCAAACTCTTGGGTTTCCCAAACATATGACACTCTCCCATACCAGACTTTATTTTTCCTATTAAAAGAAAATAGCACCGTTTATTTTATTTTAAGAATACAGACATTATTCAATGTAAGGCCTTTTCCTCCCACAGAATTAGCTTCTGTTTATTTTTATTAATGGTTAAGGCAGTTCTTGTATTATTAAGAGAAACAGGGAAACATATATATGCTGTCATAGTTATTTTCCCACACAATCAAGACTTCACATTGCTATGCTTTTAAATTGTTGTTGTTTAGTTGCTAAACACTGTGTCTGACTCTTTTGTGAACCTGTGGACTGTGGCCCACCAGATGCTTCTGTCCATGGAATTTCCAGGCAAGAATACTGGAGTGGGTTGCCATTTCCTTCTCCAGGGGATCTTCCCAACTCAGGAACTTAACTCGTGTTTCCTGCATTGGTAGGCAGATTCTTTACTGCTGAGCTACCAGGGAAGACTAATATAGCCATGTAAGAGGCAGTATTATATAATGCTAAAGAATGTGGTCTCTGGAGTCAGACTGGGTTTGATCTCTGCTATATTATCTTTAATTGAGTGAAAATTCACAAAATATAAATTTTTTGTTGTTCAGTCACTAAGTTGAGTCTGACTCTTTGTGACCCCATGGGCTGCAGCACACCTGGCTTCCCAGTCCTTCAAGGAACTCTTCCAGAGTTTGCTCAAATGCATGTCCATTGAGTCAGTGATGCCATCCAACCATCTCATCCTCTGTTGCCCCATTTTCCTCCTGCCCTCAATCTTTCCCAGCATCAAGTTCTTTTCCAATTAGACAGCTCCTTGTATCAGATGGCCAAAGTATTGGAGCTTCAGTTTCAACCTCAGTCCTTCCAATGAATATTCAGGACTGATTTCCTTTAGGGTTGACTGGTTTGATCTCCTTGCAGTCCAAGGAACTCTCAAGAGTCTTCTTTAACACCACAGTTCAAAAGCTTCCATTATGCAATGCTAAACCTTCTTTAACCATTATCATAAGCAATAAAGTGACATTTAGTAGCATTAGTGATACATTCACAATGTCAGTATAGTTCCAGAATATTCTACCACCCCAAATAAAACTCATTACCCATTGAGTACTTGTTTCCCATTCCTGTTTCACCCACCTTTTCCACAATGATGAATTGTATAGACATTCAACTTACTCTCCTTGAGAATTAGTAATCCTCTATTCCTATAAAGACAGGAATGACTTTTACCTTATATGATGGTTCTAAGAAGTTAGTAAAATAATCCATACAGTGCACTTAGAACATTGTGTGTCTTAAATACCTGTTAAATGAAATGTTAAGCTTATCTGGTCCTGTTCAGCATCCTTGGCTTACTTGGAGGCTAATGAATCACTGATACCCTCTTGCTCTAGAAAATTGATAATTAACACCCATGTTCTCTCTCTTTACATTTAATGGTTTAGAGGTAGAATTTAGGGCTAAGAGATGTTGAGGGCAAGAGGGAATTTCCCAGGAAATATCAACCTGAAAATAAGAGGACTATAGAGGAGTTTTTTTAAGAGGGAATCCTTTTCATAGAAATAAATGAAAGAGATGAAACAGCAAGCAGCACCATTAAAGGTCTAATTATTTTCCAGTTAATATTAGTACTCATGATGATATGTTTTTAAAAAGTTAAATGGCATGAAAAAGTAACATATAATAATATAATATAAAAGTACATAAATGCCTATGTTTATCTTTATATATGTAAATATATAAATTTAACTGTAGTTAAAATTGTATTATAATGTATTCATATTAAGATATAATGTAATCATATTAACAAGTGGTGCTGGGAAAACTGGTCAACCACTTGTAAAAGAATGAAACTAGAACACTTCTAACACCATACACAAAAATAAACTCAAAATGGATTAAAGATCTAAATGTAAGACCAGAAACTATAAAACTCCTAGAGGAGAACATAGGCAAAACACTCTCTGACATAAGTCACAACAGGATGATCTATGACCCATCTCCCAGAATATTGGAAATAAAAACAAAAATAAACAAATGGGACCTAATTAAAAGTAAAAGCTTCTGCACAACAAAGGAAACTATAAGCAAGGTGAAAAGACAGCCTTCAGAATGGGAGAAAATAATAGCAAATGAAGCAACTGACAAAGAATTAATCTCAAAAATATACAAGCAACTCCTGCAGCTCAATTCCAGAAAAATAAATGACTCAATCAAAAAATGGGCCAAA
>NW_011494948.1:3550000-3550590 GCF_000754665.1 Bison bison bison | reverse complement strand
CAAAGAACTAAACAGATATTTCTCCAAAGAAGACATACAGATGGCTAACAAACACATGAAAAGATGCTCAACATCACTCATTATCAGAGAAATGCAAATCAATACCACAATGAGGTACCATTTCACGCCAGTCAGAATGGCTGCGATCTAAAAGTCTACAAGCAATAAATGCTGGAGAGGATGTGGAGAAAAGGGAACCTGCTTACATTGTTGGTGGGAATGCAAACTAGTACAAGCCACTATGGAGAACAGTGTGGAGATTCCTTAAAAAACTGGAAATAGAACTGCCATATGACCCTGCAATCCCACTGCTGGGCATACACACTGAGGAAACCAGAAGGGAAAGAGACACGTGTACCCCAATGTTCATTGCAGCACTGTTTATAATAGCCAGGACCTGGAAGCAACCTAGATGTCCATCAGCAGATGAATGGATAAGAAAGCAGTGGTACATATACACAATGGAGTATTACTCAGCCATTAAAAAGAATACATTTGAATCAGTTCTAATGAGGTGGATGAAACTGGAGCCTATTATACAGAATGAAGTAAGCCAGAAAGAAAAACACCAATACAGTATACTAACGCAT
>NW_011494948.1:3548647-3549788 GCF_000754665.1 Bison bison bison | reverse complement strand
AAAATAAATAAATTCATAATAAAAATATAAAAGTATATATATGCCTATGTTTATATTTATATATGTAAATATATGTAAATTTAACTATAGTTAAAATTGTATTATAATGTAATCATATTCTACAGTTGGTAGAGGGGTTTTTTTTTGGCATTTTGTGATCAAACTTATTTTTTTCTTTAAATTTCATTTGCTTGTTTTACTGTAATTTACACGAGAATCTGCCAAGTAAACTAGATATTTTACATTCAGTACACATGCCCTGAAATCTCCACAGTTGTAAGAAAAACTTTAAAATCCATGCACCAGGCCAGGATTTGTTGTACAGTTGGTGTAGCAAAGGCAGAGGAACCAGAGATCAAATTGCTAACATCTGCTGGATCATCAAAAAAGCAAGAGAGTTCCAGAAAAACATCTATTTCTGCCTTATTGACTATGCCAAAGCCTTTGACTGTGTGGATCACAGTAAACTGTGGACAATTCTTCAAGAGATGGGAATACCAGATCATCTGATCTGCCTCTTGAGAAACCTGTATGCAGGTCAGGAAGCAACAGTTAGACATGCAACATGTCCAACAGTTGGACATGGGACAACAGACTGGTTCCAAAGAGGAAAAGGAGTACGTCAAGGCTGTATATTGTCACCCTGTTTATTTAACTTATATGCAGTGTACATCATGAGAAATGCTGGGCTGAATGAAGCACACTCTGGAATCAAGATTTCCAGGAGAATTATCAATAACCTCAGATATGCAGATGAAACCACCCTTATGGCAGAAAGTGAAGAACTAAAGAGCCTCTTGATGAAAATGAAAGAGGAGAGTGAAAAAGTTGGCTTAAAGCTCAACACTCAGAAAACTAAGATAATGGCATCTGGTCCTATCACTTCATGGCAAATAGATGGGGAAACAGTAGAAACAGTGGCTGACTTTATTTTTTTTTACTCCAAAATCACTGCAGATGGTGACTGCAGTCATGAAATTAAAAGACGCTTACTCCTTGGAAGGAAAGTTATGACCAACCTAGACATCATATTAAAAAGCAGAGACATTACTTTGTCAGCACAGGTCCATCTAGTCAAGGCTATGGTTTTTCCAGTGGTCATATATGGATGTGAGAGTTGGACTATGAACTGTGGTATTGG
>NW_011494948.1:3527605-3548547 GCF_000754665.1 Bison bison bison | reverse complement strand
AGTCATGAAATTAAAAGACGCTTACTCCTTGGAAGGAAAGTTATGACCAACCTAGACATCATATTAAAAAGCAGAGACATTACTTTGTCAGCAAAGGTCCATCTAGTCAAGGCTATGGTTTTTCCAGTGGTCATATATGGATGTGAGAGTTGGACTATGAACTGTGGTATTGGAGAAGACTCTTTGACAGTCTCTTGGACTGCAAGTAGATCCAACCAGTTCATCCTCAAGGAGATCAGTCCTGGGTGTTCACTGGAAGGACTGATGTTGAAGCTGAAACTCCAGTACTTTGTGCCGAGGTCCAGCCCTGGTGGATCCAGGGAATTCGAAGGGGAGACGGCTTCGGCAATCAGGATACAATAGAACTAAAGATATAAAGAGTGGTTAAATTAGGATAGCTCAGTGAGAAAATTCAGTGGAGAAAAGAGGCTGAATAACCTGGTTTACGTGGAAAGCTAATAAAATTCCAAAATAAGGAATTAACGTCACCTACGTAGACCGCAGGCATCCTCCCATTCTCCCGAAGGAGAAGAGACACTAAGGCCTCCCTGGTCAGATCTTAGAAGCCCAGGCATAGTTAGTAGGCTTGACGAGCCTCCACGCTCCAATTCAGCCAGAAGGTAAGAGAAATAACGACATGGGGAGACCAAGTTTTGGTGAACAAGGCCCGCACTTTATTTTCCAAAGTAGTTTTTATACCTTAAGTTATGCATAGAGGATAATGGGGGAAGGGGTAGAGTCATGCAGTAAGCCAGGCTTTCTTCCTGCAAACTTATCATATGCAAAAGTTTAGGTGATTTGCATCATCTTCTGGTCCGGAGGCCTGTTAACATTTTAAGACTCTTTCTTCAGAAAACTTATTTTTTTCTAAAGGTGATTAGTCAGGTGCCACCCTCCAAAAGCATTAGATAAAGTTGCATTCCTATAGGACAAAGGTGTGGTGGGCTGTAATAAGAAAAAGAATTAACTCAATGGTCCAAGGTTACAAACATTAAAGCTACTACTTACATTCCTATACACCAATTATATCAATCAATACACTGCCAGGGACACAATAGGTAAGGGATATGGAAACTTAGTAGCAAACATTGGCCCAACAAGTGAAAAACCCTTCACCAATACAATTTCTAATCAATCTTTTAACTGCTCAAAGGAATCTGTATTTAGACAGTTTAAACACTGTTGTCACGCCCAGGAACTTTATTAACTGGAGCTGTAAGTTAACTCTTTTTCAGAGAGAGGTGGTGGGGGACAGCCCCCCGTAAAGTCAGAGGTGTAGATGAGAGCACAAAGCAGTAAAGTAGGCAGACTCTGGTTTTGGGAGTAGATGCTCGAGAATTTCCAGGGGGACTCCTGAGGCTCGATCCCACCTTTGCGTATGCCTAGCCTCCTTCCTCATGACCTTTGCCATGGGCGGAGTTCCTCACGCTGGCTCCTGGCAACTTTGGCCACCTGATGCGAAGATCTGACTCATTTGAAAAGACCCTGATGCTGGGAAAGATTGAGGGCAGGATGAGAAGGGGATGACAGAGGATGGTATGGTTGGATGACATCACTGACTCAATGGACATGGGTTTGGGTGAACTCTGGGAGTTGGTGATGGACAGGGAGGCCTGGTGTGCTGTGGTTCATGGGGTCTCAAAGAGTCAGACATGACCTGAGCGGCTGAACTGAACTGAACTGAACTGATGTAAAGCTGTAGAAGAATTTTCACCAACATGAGAGCAGTAGTTGCCACTGGGTATCACATCTTAAAATGTTTTTCATTTGCCTCTGTATTCTTTTCTCTAATTATTGAAATTTTCCACGTGGCATGACCTTGTAAATGGAAGCAAAATAACAAAGCTATATCCACTTAATAATAGTCACATTACAACCATACTTTGTTTTCATATTTTTACCCAGTTTGTCTTGATAGTTGCTGGAAGAACAAACCCTTAATAAATGTATCAAAATGTTTGAGAACTTAAAGCAGTTTGGCTTGCTTTCAGGACCTTAAAGAAGAAAGAGAATGAAAAAAATTTTGGAGCCCTCCTTTTCTCCATAAATCAAATACCTGTGGATCCTGATAAAATACAGTACACTGGAGTTTCAATTCTTTCTTTCCCTTTTTTTAATTCAGTCTACCCATGTTTTCCCAAAACATCCCCCCACCCCCCAAAATAGGATTATATGATTAATTTATAATTTGTCTACAGTTTACACAAAAGATAGCATACTCAGTGATTTTTAAAGGGGAAGAGTTTATCCCTTTTTGTTACACAGGAAAGTTCAGTATCTGGCTTCTGATCTTTGGCAGTCTGTGCTTTCTTCATTTGCTTCATGGACCAGAGGAAGCTCTAGTCTACTACTGCAAGCTCTTACAGTAATTCTCAAACCTGAGTATCTTTGTAGAAACCATCTAGTGACCTTGTTTAAAATCCGGGTTCTTTGATTCCACCCCAAAATTTATTATTCTTTCCATATATAATGAGGTTTGGGCATTTCCAGATTATACTGAGGCATATAATTCATTGATTGAGAAACACTGGAAGGTTTATAGCCCTCAATGTTTAATCTGTTTGCAAATCTGTGATTTAAAAAGCAATAATTTCTTACAGTCATTTTACTTATAAAAGTATCTGTTATTCTGTTAAGCTCTTCTCATTGAAAATATGTCTAGTAATTCAGGTAGAACATGACAATTTAGGCATCGTTGATCACATACATGGGCCATTCCCAAATGTCAACTGCAGAAACAATTGAACAATATACTTTACATTCTACTTCTTTATAGAATGGATGCAATCCAATCATTCATGACATGTGGGGGAATAAAATCTCCAGTTAGATTTTGTGAATTTGTTAATGTGAATTCACCAGAGTCTTGTTTGAAATAAATTATTATTTAGTAAATAGCTGTAATAGCACTACAACAATCTTAAAATTTAATTTATATAATATATATATATATATACACATACATATACAGTTGAAGTATTTTCTTTAAAGTATCTCATATGTGCTAACATACTTGGGGACATACTTGTCCCCAAACATACCTGAGGAGCAGACAAGAACTGCTATTTAGAACTGCCTTATGATCCAGCAATCCCACTGCTGGGCATACACACTGAGGAAACCAGAAGGGAAAGAGACACGTGTACCCCAATGTTCATTGCAGCACTGTTTATAATAGCCAGGACATGGAAGCAACCTAGATGTCCATCAGTAGATGAATGGATAAGAAAGCTGTGGTACATATACACAATGGAGTATTACTCAGCCATTACAAAGAATACATTTGAATCAGTTCTAATGAGGTGGATGAAACTGGAGCCTATTATACAGAGTGAAGTAAGCCAGAAGGAAAAACACCAATACAGTATACTAATGCATATATATGGAATTTAGAAAGATGGTAACGATAACCCTGTATACGAGACAGCAAAAGAGACACTGATGTATAGAACAGTCTTATGGACTCTGTGGGAGAGGGAGAGGGTGGGAAGATTTGGGAGAATGGCATTGAAACATGTGAAACGTCATGTATGAAACGAGGTGCCAGTCAAGGTTCAATGCACGATGCTGGATGCTTGGGGCTGGTGCACTGGGACGACCCAGAGGGATGGTGTGGGGAGGGAGGAGGGAGGAGGGTTCAAGATGGGGAACACATGTATACTAATTAAATAATTTTCTATTAAAGAAAAAAAAAAGAGAAAAAAAATAAAAAGAGGAAAAAAAATAAAATAAGGATTTTCCTGTATAACCACAATAACATTATCACATCTAACACAATTACCAATGATTCCTTAATATCATCTAATACTTAGCCAATACTCAAATATTCTCAGTTGTGTCAGGAATGTCTTTTCAACTGATTTATTCAGACCAAAATTGAATCAAGGACCGTGCATTGGATTTGCAGTCTCCTCTGGGTCTCTTTATAGAGAGACCTTGGCTTCCCCGTTTATAATTGTCATTAACTTTTAATAATGTCTCCTATCTATACAGCTCTCTCACTCGTTGACTCCTACTAAATTTGCTCTTTATTTTCAGAGATTTTCAGTCCCCTGTTGTTTTCACAAAAAAAAAAAAAAGAACTGCTATTTATCACCATTTGCAGATGGATTGAATCGCTGAGCTATTAACTTGAACAGGGTCACAGAGTCAGTGACTATCAGAACAAACACATCATCTCCTAATTCCTTGATCAGTAATTTTCTGAACAAATTCCATTTCATATAATTCTTCCTGTAAGAATTTACAAAACATTCAGCTTTCTAGGGGATTCTTCATTATGGGGAATGTGAGAACTTGTACCATTTGGAATGCTGAAAACTGGAAGTGAGAAATCATCAGTTCAGTTCAGTTTAGTTTAGTTGCTCAGTCATGTCCGACTCTTTGTGACCCCATGGACTGCAGCCCACCAGGCTTCCCTGTCCATCACCAACTCCCAGAGCCTACTCAAACTCATGTTCATTGAGTCGTTGGTGCCATCCAACCATCTCATCCTCTGTCATTCCCTTCTCCTCCCTCTTTCAATCTTTCCCAGCACCAGGGTCTTTTCCAATAAGTCAGTTCTTTTCATCAGGTGGCCAAATAATGGAATTTCAGCTTCAGCGTCAGTCCTTCCAGTGAATATTCAGGACTGATTTCCTTTAGAATGGACTGGTTGGAATGCCTCGCAGTCCAAGGGACTCTCAAGAGTCTTCTCCAACACCACAATTCAAAAGCATCAATTCTTCAGTGCTCAGCTTTCTTTATAGTTCAACTCTCACATCCACACATGACTACTGGAAAAACCATAGCTTTGACTAGATGGACCTTTATTGGCAAAGTAATGTCTCTGCTTTTATAATATACTGTCTAGGTTGGTCGTAACTTTTCTTCCAAGGAGCAAGCGTCTTTTAATTTCATGGCTGCAGTCACCATCTGCAGTGATTTTGGAGCCCAAAAAGATAAAATCTGACACTGTTTCCACTGTTTCCCCATCTATTTGCTATGAAGTGATGGGATCAGAGGCCATGATCTTAGTTTTCTGAATGTTGACTTTTAACCCAACTTTTCCACTCTCTTTCACTTTCATCATAAGGCTCTTTAGTTCTTTGCTATCTGCCATAATAGTGGTATCATCTGCATATCTAAGGTTATTGATATTTCTCCCAGCATGAGAAACCATATTATGGGCAATTCTTTTCAAAAATGGCTTTATCATTCAAATTTCCTGTCACTGTCTGTATTTCATAGAAAATTTACTCCATTCTTTCCTTCATTCAGTATGTAATCAATATTTACTGAGCTTGTGTAATATATCTAGTACTCTGCAAATAAATAGGGCATAAACTTTGTTCTCAGTTTGTACAGTCTGATAAGAAAACAGAAATGGTATGTTATGATAATAGCTATTTTAGAGTTATGTTCTGTACAAAGTAGCTTGTAGAAAGACTCTGAGTCTGTTTGAGAGAGTTGGGGGAGACTTCTCAGAAGTTAGAAAATGTGAGCTAGATTTTAAAGGAATGCTAAGAATTCACAAGGATTTGAGGTAAGGACAAGAACATTGAAAGGAGAGGATAGAGGAAAACCCTAAGCATAATGTAGTCCTATCCCGTCCAATATATCAACAGTGATATCTGGATTTAAAATTTAGAGGCCTAATAAGTGTACTCTGTGGAGGACATTTTCACCACATTGGAATCCTCAGATTTGGAGCCTTGGCATTCTTCATGGAGAGCTGGATCATACCCAGAAATGAGACCTTTAGTGATCTCATCCCATTAAAACCCTCGTAAAAAAATCACTATTCTGGCATCTTTTTTGATTAGAAAATCAAACCTCTTCTCATTATAAGATGTATGCAAGCAAGCACAAAAGAGAGCTGGTGTTTTTAAAAAATCATACTAAACAAAAGGAGCACTCACTTGCTAGGCTGGCCTTGTATGCTTTAGCCTGAAGGGCATTTTTCCAGCCAAGCAAGAAGCCCACAAAACATAATGGAAACACTGACAGATACTTAACTATATCAGCTCTGGTGGGTACAAACCATAATTCACTTCATAATACAAATTGATATGTTGTCTTGAGGGGTCCCTGCCTTGGTGTTATTGAGTGTCTTTTGAAAAGCTCTGGTTCTGGGCTATGAAGCTACAAAATAAAACTGGATGTTTCTCTCTGGAATAGATTCTGAACTGGGCCCCTCAATTACAGTACCGGTATCCTTAGGGCAGGCAAAATGGAAATGTCCTCTAAAGATGGAGAAATATAATAATACAAAGTGAAAACAGCAAACAATGAAACAAAGTTTATTATTAAAGGTCTGATATTTCTTCAGACAAGGTCTACTTAAAAGCTGAGTACACCAGAGGTGAATGAGGGCAGCTACTTGCATTTAAGTGGGGTTAATTGTTAAGCAGGTTATAAGGACACTCTGTATTTTCAAAATCATGTGGTGGGGCAAAGTTCAACCACCCCAGTGATCTTGATGACCAAGCATCCTGTGTGTTTTCTAATGAAATGCAAATGACTTCAATCATAGGTAGCCACATTTCCAAATACCGTTTAGAGCTTTAATGACTTGTCCTAGAAAGGTCCTGTCAAGCCATATTTAATGGGTATTCCAAACAATGTAAAACAGATTTCTGTAAATGTGTTCTACAGTTTGTAATTTTATTGTAAAAATCATTGTCCTCTATCCCTACTACTATGCACTTCACCAGACGCAATTTTTGAGGCTTCTTTACTGAACATGTTACAGTGTCACTGTCTTCTCTCTGAATCTGAATCTTCCCAATTGTGATTTTAAGTTCACACGTGCAGAGTTGGAGTTCTGACAATTAGAAAAGCTCCATAAAATGTGGAAAAGAATTCTGAAAGGCACAATTTTCAATAGAAAATTAGGAAACAAAGGTTGTTGTGTCAGCTTTTCCAGTGTAAACTCTATAATCTTGAGTCCATTATAACCTCTATGGGCTCCACTCGTCTCTAAAATGAAGGTCACAGACTGCCTCTGTGTCCTTTAATGTTGTTCCATGGCACCGTTTAAGCCTGCTAATGAATTACTTAAATATTGAAGTCCACATTAAGCATTATGGAAAAGCATAACTGGCAAGATTTTCCTCTCAATTACTTGTACTAATAGGGGCCAAAATGGCATGGATACTTTAAATTCACAGATAATCCCCAAACTTCAATTTAGCTAAGTGTTCCAACCTCCTCTTCTGCCAGACCATTTACAGGGGATTCAAACAATTAGCACACACTGGCATGAGATTTATCTTCTTTATAATTCTTGCCTTCCTCACAGCCTTCCTACCAGAATATTTTAATATCTTGATTTCCAAAAATAGAAATGAATAAATCAAGAATAGCTGTTGCGTAGTCTTCCAGTGGGTTGTGTTGCAAAACTACTCCAACACTGTTGTTACTCATAATAATTTATTAATAGTTTATCTTATGTCAGTTGCTTTACAAATCATTTAAATCTCACGATCCCTTTGTTGGTTAGTGTATTGGTTTCCTGCTGCTAAGTTGCTTCAGTCGTGTCCGACTCTGTGAGACCCCATAGACGGCAGCCCACCAGGCTCTGCAGTCCCTGGGATTCTCCAGGCAAGAACACTGGAGTGGGTTGCCATTTCCTTCTCCAGTGCATGAAAGTGAAAAGTGAAATGAAGTCGCTCAGTCGTGTCCAACTCGTAGCTACCCTATGGACTGCAGCCCAGGCTCCTCTATCCATGGGATTTTCCAGGCAAGAGTACTAGAGTGGGGTGCCATTGCCTTCTCCAATTGGTTTCCTAGGGCTGCCATAACTAAGTACCATAAACTGAGTGGTTTAAACAATAGAAATTTATTGTCTTACTGCTCTAGAGGCTAGAAATCTGAAATCAAGATATCAACAGGGATAGTTCCTTCTAAGAGCTGAGGTAGAGAATTAATTTCATACTTTTTTCTTAGCTTAAGTTTTTTTGTTTATTTGTTCTTTTATAAGTTATTTGTTTGGCAATTTTGTTACTCCTTGACTTGTAGATATGTTATTCCAATCTCTGCCTTCATCCTGACATGGCTTTCTTTCTGGGTGTCTATCTTTTTATTCTTTTGTCATGTCATGTCTGTTATGGCATTCTTTCTATAGGGAAATGAGTCAAGTGGGATTAGGGCCCTAATTCAGTATGATTTCATTTTGCCTTGATTATTTCTATGAAAGACCCTATTTCTAAATAGTTGCAATCTGAGGTGCTGGCAGTTAATGCTTCAGTTTAATTCAGTTCATTAGAGGTAGGTGGTATTCCCATTTAATAGATGTGTTAGCTAAGGTTACAATGTTGAATTGATTTTCCTAAGGTCATAAAGCTAGTCAATTGTAGATCTGGGATTCACATCAACATTTGATGATATTAGTCATTATTTAGCTAGTAATTGTAGAACTCACTAAGAAAACAGGCTGTATCAATGTCCCAGGACTAAGAATACTGAGCATAAACTTTCTGGTACCTTTAGTGATATAGAGGATTCAGTAACACTAGCCAACATCAAGGGTTCAGAGATGCATTTGTCAGAACTGACCTTTCAGTTCTCCAAGTCTGAGCAGAGATTTAAAAATAAGCCTGAACCCCATGTCATCTTGAAGATCTATATTCATAATAGCTCTGAGAAGTTTATACTGAGGTATGGCTGCAGAGAGGGATAGTGAATATTCCACAACTGTATAAGGCATTGCCTTGCACATGCACAGGCTAAGTTGCTTCAGTGGTGTCCAGCTCTTGGAGATTAGGGACTATAGCCTGCCAGGCTCCTCTGTGCATGGGATTCTCCAGGCAAGAATAATGGAGTGGATTGCTGTGCCGCCTTCTGATGGATATTCCTGACCCAGAGATCAAACCCACCTTAGAAGATCAAAATTAACCAGCATAGCATTTCTGATTCTTTTCCTCAGTTTTACTTTACTGTTTTTAAATGACTGATGTTTGTGAAACTGCCTGGCTACCTATTAATCTGGTTCTGCCCTGAGCACCTCTCTTTAGTATCCCATACAGAAGTGAATAAGGCAGAGTCTTAGGCCTTTGGAGGAAGCAGACGGGCTTCAAGAAGGGAGGGAGCACCTACATTTAGAAACTGGAATAAATAGGAAAGTTTCCATTAGGCCCTTGAGTCCCTGGAATACTTAAGTTCCTCCAATGAATAAGCCCTATTATCCCAATGGTTTCATAAAAAGACATTTCACAAGATATCCTGGCAATGGTTAGAAATGTCCCTTTTTCTAGATGCCTGATATTATGCTAAATGGGAAATTACATTAATAAACATATTTTTTAAAAGTACAATTATCTGTGGAAATTTAAGGGACATTTACAGTTATCCATTTACAGTTTTATGGACTCTATTATGTTCACTCTGCTTTAAAGAACACTCCAGTTGGTTACAGTGAAACAGTGGAAATCTTAATGTAGGTCTGGGTCAAAAAAAGGAATAAGTGGTTCTCAGCAAAGAGAATTTATGGTAGAGTCATCTTGGTTTGTGGATTTGTAAGCCACGGAGGCTATTTTCTTTTATATTGGTGATATAGACTAGAAGTGTAATCTGTTTCTTTTAGCCATATTTTGGTCTGCTTTAAAATTGAAGAAAAGCAAAAAAGAGTTTTTTTCTGAGTGCTGTTAACATTATTTTGTTTATGAGGATTTCCATAACAGATACTTGGAATATACAATCGGTTGAATAAATTTAAGCATCTAAAAAAGTATCATCTTTGATCACACTAGGATATGCATTGAGGACATGAATAAAAGAGTTGATATAACAGTAAAACCTTTGCAATTTGTATTAGTAATGATTGGTGTACCAGTGGTAATGTTATGTAAAATAGATTTACATTAATCATACAAAAGTTAATGTTTTGCGTTGTTACCAGTTAAAATACTCATTTCCAAAATCACATAGCTATTTCTTATGAAGTGCTGTATAAGTAGTTTCACAAACACCAATCAATGTGCAAGTATCCTTTATTTTATTTGGATACTAAGGAAAGATCACTGGTTATTTGAAGTGAGTTTAGCTGAATCCAACTTTAACTAAATCCAACTTCTTTTCCTATTTTTTCTTTTTTAAAACTTTTTAATGGATAAAGAAGAATAGAGGCAGGGCTTGTTCCTAAGTGAGAGCTATCCTAATAACAATACTATACTCCTACCTTCTGGCTCTGATGTTTCCAAATGATCTGCCTGACATTTAATATAAATCCATCCCTGAGGCCTTCCTTCCTCAAAAAAAAAAAAAAAAAAAAAGAGCACAAAAATGATTTATTATTAAAAAGTCACACTTATTCCACTGACCCTGGGGTGTGAATAGTCTGTGGATTCTATTAAATGTGTAGAATATTGTCTAGTTATGGAGGCTTGAATTAAGATTGTTAAACAATGATTGATCTGATAATAATATTATAATGCCAACCAGTTTTTTTTTTTTAATTCACTGCTGTTGGGGTTTAGGGGATCAAGATCAAGAATAAATGCCTTGTTCTTCCCCTCCTGAGCTTAGAATCAATTCAGAATTAAGACCTAGGAGACAGAGAAATAGAGGTCAAACAGCTTGTTTTATTATAAAGATGATGATAGTTTTAAAAGTGTATGCAAATGGATTCAATACCCCATCACTGATTTAAGCAGACTTTCCACCTTGGACATCGGTACAGTTGAACAAGGTAAACAAATTCCTTACAGGAACAAGATGGCCCCTAAGCTTTTCAGATGTAATCAATGAAATTGACTGAGCTGTGAGGACCTCAAGAAGCATTGAGAAATGCTACAGCCCACAGCAGGCTAAGCTCCATATGCTTAGTATTTTCTGACAACCTTTGGGATCAGAGGTTTGGGAGAAGGTCAGATGGGTTGCTCTAATGGATACCCCCATGAAAACAAGCAAGAGGAAGAAGAAAGATTTTTACCCAACATCGTCCATCTAGGGTTCTCTTAACTTGGGCTTTCTCACACTACTAAGTCCCCCCATTTCAAATTATTGCCACCCATGTTTTAAATTATAGATTAAAATAATATATGATAAATGTATCAGTATGCAAGCATATAATGTCTCTGTTATTGCTGTTCATTTGCTAAGTTGTGTCTGACTCTCTATGACCCCATGAACTGCAGCAAACCAGGATTCCCTGTCCTTCACAATCTCCCTGAATTTGCTCAAACTCATGTCCATTGAGTCAGTGGTGCCATCCAATCATCTCATCCTCTGTCATCCCCTTCTTCACTTACCCTTAATCTTTCCTAGCATCTGGGTCTTTTCTACTAAGTTGGCCCTTTGCATCAGATGGTCAAAGTATTAGAGCTTCAGCACCAGTCCTTCCAATTCAGAGTTGATTTCCCTTAAGATTGACTAGTTTTATCTCCTTGCTGTCCAAGGGACTCTCAAGAGTCTTCTCCAGAACCACAGTTCGAAGACATCAATTATTCAGTATTCAGCCTTTTTATGGTCCAGCTGTCACATCCATACATGACTAGTGGAAAAACCACAGCTTTGACTAGATGGACCTTTGTTGACAAAGTGATGTTTTGCTTTTTAATATGCTGTGTAGGTTTGTCATAGTCTTTCTCCCAAGGAGTAAACATCTTTTAATTTTGCGGCTGCAGTCACCATCCGCAGTAAGTTTGAAGCTCAAGAAAATGAATCTGTAACTGTTTCCACATTTTCCCCATCTATTTGCCATGAAGTGATGGGACCAGATGCCATGATCTTTGTTTTTTTTTAATGTTGAATTTTATGCCAACTTTTTCACTCTCCTCTTTCATTTTCATCAAGAGGTTCTTTAGTTCCTCTTCACTTTTTGCCATTATCGGTGTATCATCTGCATATCTGAGGTTGTTGATATTTCTCCCAGCAGTCTTGATTCCAGCCTATGATTCATCCATCCTGGTATTTTGCATGATGTAGTCTGCATATAAGTTAAGTAAGCAGGGTGACAGTATACAGCCTTGATGTACTCCTTTCCCAATTTTGAACCAGTCCGTGTCCTATTCTAACTATTGCTTCTTGTCCTGAGTACAGGTTTCTCAGGAGACAGAATTTTCCAGTTTCTTGTGATCCACACAAAGGCTTTAGCCTAGTCATTGAAGCAGAGGTAGAAGTCTCTGTTATAGAAAGCCTCAAATAGAGACAGTATAATTCTTCCTTTATCAAATTCCCAGAGGTTGACTGAAATTTCCTAATTGCATCACCTTGCAGTGTGGAACTGCAAGCAAATCGAAAGCCAAAATTCTTTAAGTCTGAAGAAATTAAAATCCAAAATGAGTTTTTGCTCAGCCAGCTAGTCAGTGGTAACTCATGTGATTCATGAATAGTGCAGGTAACCTCACCAGCTGTCACTTAATGAAATTGCTTCTAGTTCCTTTAGCACTTTGTAAATTCTCCTCCATGATCAGGTAACCATAATTTTGATCTCCATAGTTTTCATTAAGTATATTTCAGTTGGTTTAGGATATTTTTGAACTTTAAATGCATCAAATCATGCTGGACCTAATATTTTGTACTTTTTCTTTTGTTACTCTTGATTCTGAATCATCCATGTTAATGCAGTAGATGCAGTTCATTGGTAGTGTATGCCACAAATTGTCACCTCCAATGGATCTTTGTTCCTTTTTTATTATCCCTGATATTAAGAACAGTGCTAGCATGAACATTCATGGAAGTAAGCAAGAATTCCTTTAGTGTGAGGTCTCAGTTTTTAAAAACTACATTGAATCAATAGATTATTACAGCACAGCCTTTATATTTACTGAATTTAGAAAACATGAAACACATACCCTATACAGTGAATCAGATAGTTAGTGTTAACTTGTGGAAAGAAGGTATTACATGAAGATCTTACTTTGATCAGCCTTGTTAAGATGCCAGTCAGCTCTGTGATTTCCAAAACCTGTGAACTCCTACAAGATCTCTTCTGTCATTAACTTAATCATTGCACTGCATTGGCCTTGGAGAATATCTGCCTATACATGCAATCCTTTCTCAAAGTGCAATTTGAAACGTTCTGGTCATCTTGCTAAGTTTAGAATCTTGTAAAGATGGCAGATTCAGTCATTAAGTGTAAACTGAGGTGACTTTCTATCCCCAAACCTTTTCAGTTCAAAACCTTTTAATTTCTGTTTCTTTTCTGAGCTCAAGATCTCTAGAACCCCAATGTTCTAATGAATCTGGCTTCTGCTTTATTACATAGTTGACACACTCTCTTGTGAGCAGGGATATTGTTTTGTGCTGTGCCAACTGCTACCACTAACTTGATTCAGTTAAGGAGATACTTAAGCCTATGAAACATATTTTCTTGGGAAGGTTCATTGTTTAACCTCACATGTGTTTCATCTGGAAAACCAGCTTGATCTGAAACTACTGATAATCCTGAAAAAATGACCCCTCCCTTTTTCCCAAGCTTTGGAAAAAATCTATACATTTAGAGACATCAGAAACTTCTTTATTTCTGTAGTAATTTTTTCTGTAGCAATGGAGATGTCAATAATGTTCATTTTCCTGCTGCTGCTCTTTTACAGGTTTCTAGGAGGCTCAGCTGAGTTTTTCATGTTCAAATTAAACCGTTTCAAACACATATAGAACTGGTTCTGTTTGCAGGTTCAGAACATTCTTTTTTTGCTCTGTGGTCCAGGCATTTGTTTTGGCAGTATACTTCTCTAGATAGTCTTACAAAAGTTAAAAAAATAAATCAGCACTACCTCTGTAACAAAGGAAGTTCTTTTTGAACACATCTTGTTTAATGTCACCCCCTAACATTGAATAATCTTGCCCAGGATATAAACTCCTGAAGACTGTGTAACTCAGACCTGGCCTCTATATGGTACTGTTGCCTCACCATGCCATATGCAAAGGTTATGGAACACAGTGACTTTTAGAAATGGAAAAAAGGCCCATATGGCTAGAGTACAAACATGGAAAAGAAATTGAGGTTATAAACATAGGCAAAAGGCCAGACTGTGCAAAATCATATAAACTGTAGTAAGGATTATGAGCAATAAGGGATACTCTGCAATTTAATTTAGAATCTTCACAAAGTTCGCACAGGAGAATGAGGCAGGTAAATTTTTCTGAGCTGTTTTGATATGTAAAGGAGCAAAAATCCTGGCAATACTGTTGAATAAAATAGTAATTTGTTCTGGTATGTTGGGGAAATTTTAAGAATGACCTCTAGCTAAAGGATATGCATTTCCACTGGACTAAATTACATCATCTTGCTGTCTGTGTGCATTTTCCATAACCACATAACCTTTTATCTAGAGATTGTCCAGGAAGCTGGATTCAGCCAAAATTATTTGGGTAGTGATGGTGACTGAAGAAAGGGAAATGGAATGGAGTAACGTTTTCCAAATTCTGATCTCATTTTGTGAGTCATATTGTAGAAGAAAGGGTCTTTTTTTTTTTTTTTCTTCTTTTTTTGCTCTACTTATCTCTCCAGGTGGTTTTAGTTCCAGGAAACAGCTTTTCAACCAATGTAATAGAATTATTGAATTAATTCTCAAAAAAGTTTATGTTTAGCATAGTATAAGACATCAAGTTGTTTTATTCCCATGCAGCATCTAAGACATAGCCACTCAATACATATCTAGTTAAAATATTTATTAAAGAATATGTACAAGCATGATGAACTTTTTGGTTTCTTCCAAATGTCTGCATCTTAGTTTGAGTCTACAGTTGACCCTTGAACAATGTGGGCCATTAGGGCACCAAACCCCAGACAAAAAGCTGCAATAACTTTGCATCAGGTCCTTTCCATACATGGCTCTGCATCCACAAATTCAGCCAACCATGTGGATTGTTTAATAAGTATTTAGTGAAAAAGGTACTTATAAATGGAGCCCTGCCATTCAAAGCCATGTTGTTCTAGGATCAATTGTATTGAATACTTTTTTTGGTTAACTACTTTCATATTTTAATTTATAAGACTTACGTATTTTTCATGTTAACTATGTTTTACCAATATACTTGTCTTTGGACATTAAAAAATATTTTAATCAAAACTATTTCTTTATTCTACATAGATTTTAGTTAGCTTGTTATCACGGAAGTCAGCTTCAAAGGAGTTTCTTTAATTGATTTCTGATATATTGATAGTGTTCCAGTGCTGCAGTGGAACTGCATGTAAATGTTACTTTCAAGGGTATATTTATAGTTTCCAAATTTTGATATCATTAAAGTTGCTGGAGAACTCACATAAAAGCTACATAATGAATTATATTATGCTCTAGTTTATAGTCTTAATAATTGTTACTGATTGAGTACTTACTAATTGTCACGCATTTCAGGTTATCGTTTATTGACTAATTTACTCTTTAATCCTTAACTATTGCATGTCAGGCATTATCTCTAGTTGCTCATTGAGTCAAATCAATAATATCTCTGTTTTCAACATGTTAGATCACAGTAGGACAGATTTTTTAAAAATCTCTTTATAACCAAATAAAACATTAAAAAGGTATTGCAAGTTCTCACAAGGAGAGATACAGCTGCTTAAAAGAAAAAATTGAGGGATGTCAGAGAAGGTGTTGCTCATTTAGTTTTCAATGTGACTTGATGAGATTGCACTTGGGTGCCAAATTTTCTGGATAGGAAACATTTTTCTGCCTCCATTGCTGTGTGACCTTGGGCAAGTTACTAAAACTTTCTGTGGCTCAGTTTTGTCATGTATAAATGGGTATAAAGATAGTACTTGCTTAATTAAATTGTAGTGAGTGTAAATGTTTAAAGAAATAAATAAGTTGCTCAGCGACAGTAAGATTAAGAGTTAAAATCCAAAACCCAGTCTGCTAACAACAGAATGCAATTTTTAGTTACAGTGTGATTTTTGCCAGGCAGTTGAGAGAGAGGGACTATTGAAAGGAAACTGTTTTCTGTTTGGGTATCCAGTTGTAAGTCATAAGGCTATTGAGTGTATTGATCTTTGATGAGGGGGAGTGGCACTGGTCGTCTCACAAGGAAATGCCTGTTTAGGCTTCATTGCAGTGATGTTGCTGAAGCTTGATTTCTTTGTGACTTATTCCCAGATCTGGGAAATGGTACAATATTTCATTTCTTACTTTTCATTAGGCCTCTTGAGGGATGGTATAGTAAAATGGTTAAAGACACAGACTGTGGTGCTAGACTGTTGGGTTTCAAATTCTGGCTTTGCTACTTACTAGCTGTGTGACCAGGACTAGACTACTAATCTCTGTGCTTCAGCATTCTTTCTGTGAAATGGAGATGGTGATGATATGTACCTGCTAAAGCTGTCTTAAGTACAAAATAAATTAATATGTATAACAGGGCAGGGCCTGGTCCATAAAGAGCTTTACATATGTGCCAAATAGCCAATAAACATGTACCCCATTCTTTGATGAAAGTTCCATTGTTTGGTTGATATTATCATAAAATCTAGCTCCTGAAGCCACTCTTCAAAGTAGTGATAGCTATTTGAAACCTGGGAAACAGCATCACATTTCCTTCTTAAAAAACTCTTCTTAAAGCAACCTAATCCCCAGACTTAGGTATTGCAAAATAAAGGACATTACGAAAGCGAAATGTAGTTGTTGTTGTTGTTGTTTCTGTCTCAAGACTAGTGTCATGATTTTACTCATATGCGGAATCTATAAAAAGCAACACAAAAACAAATTCATAGATACAGAAAATAGAATAGTAGTTACAGGAGGGGAAGAAATTTGGGTTGGGGATGAAATGGGTGGTGAGTGAAATAGGTGAAGGGAGTCAGGTGTTTGGTGACGGGGGCATAACTTAGGCTTGCAGTGGTGATGGTTCTGTAGTATATATAGATCTTAAACTATAATGCTGTGCACCTTAAACTTATATAGTGATAAAATGATTGGTTCTGTTTATCATTCTATCCCCTTGTTGAAAACAGGAACTAAAAAAATTATCTCTCCAGGAATCACTCAGGGAAACAGTAGGTTACTGTTGGAAACGTATTCTTTGAAACAATTTCCATCCTTTATTACCTGCCATCTGAGTCACCATGAACACTAACTAACTGAAAATTGTTTGTAGCTCATTTAGGTATTTATGAATCACTTTGTATAACACTGTCTACAGGGCTAGCTGTGAACACCAAGAACTTCAGTGATTTTTCTCCATGCATTTAGTTACTCCAAACACCTGCCTTTATACTTTATTCTGTAGAAATAAAAAGTGTTCAGTTTCCAAGAAACTGCTCCACAGAAGGATTAAAAAGGGATTTTTTTTCTTCAAAATGTATTCTCAATTAAACATGAAAAACAAACACACAAATAGGGTTTTCTATATTATTCTTTTGTAAAAGCATATTTTCAAGCAGGTGGAAATTCAAACTCTGGAAATCCAAATATGAGGCTCTAACAGGTCTCACTGTGCTATAAAGACATGCAGAAACAGATCAGCTAGCCAGAGGAAAAATAAAAAATTCACAGAAGATGGATTCTCTTAGTGGAACTGGCCATCCAAATAAAAATTTAAGGGATTTATTATGGCATCTTCACTAAACAGCATAAGGGGCTGGCAAGTGGAGTAGATCACTAAGCATATTTGGAAATGAGGACACAGACTGGGAATAATGGGACACTCGAGGTATCAGAATCAGAGATTTAGGTCCTAGAAAATGATATTTCTCTCTTAGTACTTCAGCAGAGCTTAAATAACTAAGAATTTGTTTATTTGTCACATTATTCAACTTGGGAACATTTTTCTGAGTATAATGGCAATGAAGAATCTTGTTATGAGACACTTCTAATTGGCTCTTCCCATTTTACTGAGTTAGAACGTGTGATCGGGTTTCCATAGTTGCTACCATTGTTACCTCTCTCCAATGTGCTGTGATTGAAGTTGGAATATTGAGAACTTAAGTGCCTGAAGTATAAAGGTGATGGGTTCATGAGTAGATGTCACTAGCACCAAAAACTCAGCCTGAAAAAAGCGGTTGATTCAACAAACATTAATGTAGTACCTTCCAAGTGTTAGATTCTGCATTCTAGACACAGGTATGCAGTAGTAAATAGGACAGACAAAATGAATGCAGTTGGCCTTCTAGTGGGAGACTGAAACAGATTTTTACAAAAATTACACAGGACCCAAGTGAAATTCATCCATGATAAAAACTCCTCTACTTCTTCCTCTCAGTTGCTTAGTCTTTAGGATTATCAAGGTTGGGAGAGAAATTAAAGTATTGCTGTAATTGATCCCTCTGAGCAAAAGGGTTAGGCAAACAGGAGCCATAGGAGCCCTGAAAAAGGTATTGATTTTGAAAATTTGGAGAATTGGTATCTATAGCACCAGAATCACAAAGCATATTTGTGTAGTTTATGTTTCTGCATACAAACACTTGCAATGTATACCATACCTGATAATTATTTACTACAGCTTTTACTAAGATGTCCGTTTAAAAGCAGAAATTGAGTCTCAGTCATGTTTTTTTCTGATTCATATTTTTTGAATAGATGAGTAAACATATAGATACTACTATAATATAAGATAAAAGGAAGGAAAAGTGAAGATTTTTAGAATATGATGAACTCAGTTATTTCCACATCAAACTACATTTAATATTATATCTAGTCATATTCACATTTGGTAGAAGGAACTTTGATTTACATGAAAAAATCCAAACAAAAAACCATTTCCATAGTTTGATGAAATTTAATTTAAGGCAAATTAAGCCAAATTAAATCTCTTCCTCTTGGAGTCATCTAATAGTTCTTTGTTTGCTAATGTGCATTGTGGATACTAAGAAGAGGGATATAGTAATAAGTATATCCTTCTTTAAAGCAAAATTGAGAAAGTATCAAGGTATATCACTAGTGAAATCATTGCTGTAATAGAAAAGGTTTTATGTATTGAAATAGGTGATCAGTTAGAGCCATTTAAACTAAACCAAGGTAATGCTATGGCAAATATGTCAACTCATCATCAGTTATTTGAATTCAGTCTTGTATAGTTGTAAATAATAAAGTTGATAAGAACATGTGTGTGTGTGATCTGTCACTAAGTCGTGTCCAAGTCTTTGTGACCCCATGGACTGCAGCCCACCAGGCTCATGTGTCCACGGTATTCTCCAGGCAAGAATCCTGGAGTGGGTTGCCATTTCATTCTCCATGATAAAAGTATATTTAGCCTTTAACATCTACATAGAAGATCTGTAGAACATACTGGTGTTTAGTAGAATTTTTACCTCTAATCCATCTGTTCCACTTTCTACTTCTAAAAACAACTATAGTTCCCCTTTAAAAAAAGTTTTAAAAAATTATTTCATCAGACAGTGTAAATAATTGCCTGAATCTCCATCATAAATTATTAGTTATTTGAGGAGTGCAATAATTTGGAAGATTGAATTAAGTTACCCAACTGAGTTAAATTCAACTTCAGAATGATAGAAATCAGAACTGTATATGCAAGAGAATTCTTAAAGTTTCAAAGTTTTTCTGTTATCCAGTCAAAGAAATGTATTTAGAAATTTCAATAGCATATGCTCATCAAAATACTGCCTAATTAGATAAATTATGAAGGACATATAAATGTTAAAAAGTAGGAGTAAATTGGTTATTAATTTGATTATTCATACATTAGCCTGTGTTTTTTTCTTCTTGAATAAAAATTTAACACAAAACTGAGAACTAAAGAGATGCTCATCAAATCCACTCTTAATTTTATCCAGGGCAATTTAGTGAGTCAGAATTTTAAATATACACTTATTTTATATAAATGAAGTTTTGAGGAAAAAGTACCAAGACTTGGGCTTTGGGATAGCCTTGTGTCTCAGCTTATAAAGAATCTGCCTGCAATGTGGGACACGTGGGTTCAATCCCTGGGTTGGGAAGATCCCCTGGAGAAGGGAAGGGCTACCCACTCCGGTATTCTGGCCTAGAAAATTCCATAGACTGCAGAGTCCATGGGGTCACAAAGTCAGACATGACTGAGTGACTTTCACTTCACTTCATGTATTGTTTTAATCTGCTTTTTCAGTTAAAGGTCATGGCTTTGGATAGAGAAGGTGATATGTACCATGAGCAGCTGAGTACACAGATGGTATTGAAGAACAGATCATTGTTTACGATACCTAAAAAATGGGCTCTTAGGAAGGTCAGACTGTATCTCAGATTCAGGTTTATCTCAACTTATGAATCCCTACCAAAGCACAAGAACTATCTTAGGCATCTTCATAGAAATAGCTTAATTATTAATTGATCCTGTAACAATTGCAAATGAAAATCCATTTATAGGTGAATAAACAGAAGGTTAGAAAGGTGATGTAAATTAATAAAATTCAAAAACAATAGAGTCAAAACACAGATTTTTTTTTTTTACCTTTTGTCGTTGTTAATATCTTTTTTTTCATATTCTTTTTTTAAATTTTATTTTATTTTTAAACTTTACAATATTGTATTAGTTTTGCCAAATATCGAAATGAATCTGCCACAGGTATACATGTGTTCCCCATCCTGAACCCTCCTCCCTCCTCCCTCCCCATACCATCCCTCTGGGCCGTCCCAGTGCACCAGCCCCAAGCATCCATATCTGCCTAAAGAAACTAAAGACCTATATATAGAAAACTATAAAACACTGGTGAAAGAAATCAAAGAGGACACTAATAGATGGAGAAATATACCACGTTCATGGATTGGAAGAATCAATATAGTGAAAATGAGTATACTACCCAAAGCAATTTATAGATTCAATGCAATCCCTTTCAAGCTACCAATGGTATTCTTCACCGAGCTAGAACAAATAATTTCACAATTTGTATGGAAATACAAAAAACCTCGAATAGCCAAAGCTATCTTGAGAAAGAAGAGTGGAACTGGAGGAATCAACCTACCTGACTTCAGGCTCTACTACAAAGCCACAGTTATCAAGACAGTATGGTACTGGCACAAAGACAGAAATATAGATCAATGGAACAAAATAGAAAGCCCAGAGATAAATCCATGCACATATGGACACCTTATCTT
>NW_011494948.1:3527342-3527505 GCF_000754665.1 Bison bison bison | reverse complement strand
TCTGACATACATCACAGCAGGATCCTCTATGACCCACCTCCCAGAATATTGGAAATAAAGCAAAAATAAGCAAATGGGACCTAATTAAAATTAAAAGCTTCTGCACAACAAAGGAAACTATTAGCAAGGTGAAAAGGCAGCCTTCAGAATGGGAGAAAATAAT
>NW_011494948.1:3526680-3527242 GCF_000754665.1 Bison bison bison | reverse complement strand
CCAAATATCGAAATGAATCTGCCACAGGTATACATGTGTTCCCCATCCTGAACCCTCCTCCCTCCTCCCTCCCCATACCATCCCTCTGGGCCGTCCCAGTGCACCAGCCCCAAGCATCCATATCTGCCTAAAGAAACTAAAGACCTATATATAGAAAACTATAAAACACTGGTGAAAGAAATCAAAGAGGACACTAATAGATGGAGAAATATACCACGTTCATGGATTGGAAGAATCAATATAGTGAAAATGAGTATACTACCCAAAGCAATTTATAGATTCAATGCAATCCCTTTCAAGCTACCAATGGTATTCTTCACAGAGCTAGAACAAATAATTTCACAATTTGTATGGAAATACAAAAAACCTCGAATAGCCAAAGCTATCTTGAGAAAGAAGAGTGGAACTGGAGGAATCAACCTACCTGACTTCAGGCTCTACTACAAAGCCACAGTTATCAAGACAGTATGGTACTGGCACAAAGACAGAAATATAGATCAATGGAACAAAATAGAAAGCCCAGAGATAAATCCATGCACATATGGACACCTTATCTTTGACA